>NC_133662.1:268347443-268647443 GCF_037893015.1 Macrotis lagotis | reverse complement strand
ACTTTTTTTAGAATGATTTTATTTATTTTGAATTTTATAATTCCCCCCTTTCTTACTTCCCTCCCACCATCACATTCTGTTAGTCTTTACATTGATTCCATGTTATATATTGATCTCAGTTCAATGTGATGACAGAAAAAGCATATTCTTGAGTATGAAAAATCAAGTATGAGATAGTAAAATTACATAATAATATAATGGGTTTTTCTACTTTGAAGGCAATAGTCCTTGGTCTTTGTTCAAACTCCACAGTTCTTTCTCAGACAGAAGGTATTCTCAATTTCAGAGAACCCAAAATTGTCCCTGGTTGTTGCACTGATGGAATGAGCAAGTCCATCAAGGTTAATCATCACCCCCATGTTGCTGTTAGGATGTACAGTGATTTTCTGGTTCTGCTCATCTCACTCAGCAGCAGTTCATGCAAATCCCTCCAGGCTTCCCTGAAATCCCATCCCTCCTGGTTTCTAATAGAACAATAGTGTTCCATGACATACATATACCACAGTTTGCTAAGACATTCCCCAATTGAAAGACATTCACTTAATTTCCAGTTCTTTGCCACCACAAACAGGGCTGCTATAAATATTATTGTACAAGTGATGTTTTTACCCTTTTTCATAATCTCTTCAGGGTATAGACCCAGTAGTGGTATTGCTGGATCAAAGGATATGCACATTTTTGTTGCCCTTTAGGCATAATCCCAAATTGCTCTCCAGAAAGGTTGGATGAGTTCACAGCTCCACCAACAATATATTAGTGTCCCAGATTTCCCACATCCCTTCCAACAATGATCATTGTCCTTTCTAGTCATATTAGCCACTATGAGAGGTGTGAGGTGGTATCTTAGAGATGCTTTAATTTGCATTTCTCTAATAAGTGATGATTTGGAGAAATTTTTCATATGACTATGAATTGCTTTGATTTCCTCAGCTGAAAATTGCCTTTGCATATTCCTTGACTATTTGTGTTTGACTATTATTAATGTTTTGTAGTTCTTACTTTCCCAATGGGTGGGGAAGGGGAGAGAGAGAATTTGAAACAAAATACATTTGAATTTAATAATAAGGGGAGTTAGTAAATCTAAACTCAAGTTGAATAATGTCCAGAATGTCTAATCTGCTTCTCTGGATCTCTTACAGGTCCATCCAGTGTCTCCTTTATCCAATTCAATTTCCACACAGTTGCTGAAATAATCTTCTTAAAGCATGAATGTGATGAAGTCATCCTCTTATTCAAGAATTATCAATAACTCCTTATTTCCTCTAGGATCTAAAAACATACTCCTCTAAAGGCATTTAAAACCCTTAATCAGGTAAGAGATGGAAACGAGATCAGAGGAAAATAATTATGTCAGTTTAGCTAGAACAAAGAAGAAATGAAAAGAAATAATATGAAATAAGTCTGCAAAAGTGACTGATCCAATGTGTCCCCTAGGACTTGAATTCAACATCTCCTTGCTTCCATCTCTCAGAATCTTTTGCTTGCTTCAAGACTTAGCTCACATGCTTCTTCTCCTAGGAAGCATGACTTGTTCATTCTAATCACCAATGCCTTCTCCTTCTTCAAAGAATACAGCATACATGTATTTATTTCCATGTTATATCTCTCAATTAAATATGTTTCTAGAGGGTACAAGACTATTTTCCACCTTAGTCTTTGTATTTTCAAGTCCCTGCTCATACGAGATGACTAACATAAAGGCTCTTTGAGTTGACATTCTCCCAAGCTTTGAGCATAATCCCAATGATGGATTCTTTTTTATTAGAAAACCAGTCTAGCTAACTGCAGAGCTACACATCACCTGGTTAAAAACAAGGCAAGATGCATTTGATTCACTGACAACAATTCTGAAAAACCATCTCATCCTTACTATCCATGTTGGTGGAAAGACTGTCTACGTCGGAAGGGACACATTCTTAAGGCGGCCTTCCAATGTTGAAGTGTCCAAAATAAGCAAGGTGCTCAGCTTTCCGGCTTCTACCATGGCCACATCCCAGTTAGAGAACTGTGCTTATCTATGGGGACTTATTGAACAAGACTATAGGCAAGACGGAGAAGGTAAACTAAGATGGGGAGACAAAGGGGACAAAAACTCAGACTACAATAGAATGCCTTGAAAGAATTGGTTAATTTCCAGCCTAGAAAAATGGGACATTTAGAGAGATAATATAGCCCCATTTAAGAATTTAAAGGATAATGATTTGAAGGATAAGCATAGAGTAGACAAATTATCTTTTTAATTGATGCTAGAAGGAAGAATTGGGGGAATGGGTAGAAGTTGTATGATGGTGGATTTTAGCTTGCTGTAAAGATAGAGGTGTCTAAAAGTAGAACTCATTTGGAAGGTAGGAAGGGAATTCCTCATCTGTGGGAGTCTTCTAATAAAAGCTCAAAGTCTTCTTGCTGGAGATTTTGAAGTGGGGTTCTTGTCAAGATCAGCTTCAGATGATACGACCTTGGCAATGTTTCAAAGACTTTTCTCAAAAACAATTCCATCCTTTTAATACTGATTCCACAGAGTTAAAAATTATAGAAAGATATATAATATAGAAAAAAGTATTAAATATGTCAGAGGACCAGGGTTCAAATCCTGATTCTGCTATGATTCTATGTGACCTAAGAGGGATGTGATGGAGTTGATGTCTTAAAGATCCCATCCAGCTTAAAGTCTCTACTCCTAAAATGCTATGTTTACAGACATGATCTTAATTTTGAAAAATTCCAAATCAATTCCAAAAAGGGGAAGGTAGATTCTTGAGACTAAAGTCCACTGAATTTGACTAAAAGCAAAATTCTAGAATGTGTCATTGAAGGAATGCTTTGTAGATACTCAGGAAAGAGATCCCTATGAAGCAGAAAGAAGTCAACAAAAACTGAAAGGGTCAGAGAAGAGACCTCTGAACTCCCCCACCTCTGAAACTACTGTCTGATTCTGAAACTGAAGACAGATCTGTTTGGCCATGCTGGAAAGCTGACTCTAACCCCTGTTCCATTCCTCAAAATCAGCATTTCTTTGTCTTCTCAAGGAGATAAAAAAGGATATGATGAGATAATGCCTGACTCTAATATATTGGGGGGGGGTTAGGTTTTTTTTTTTAGTTTTTTGCAAGGAAATGGGGTTAAGTGGATTGCCCATGGCCACACAACTAGGTCATTATTAAGTGTCTGAGGTCGGATTTGAACTCAGGTCCTCTTGACTCCAGGGCCGGTGCTCTATCCACTGTGCCACCTAGCCACCCCTCATATATTTGTTAGTAAAGAAAATCAGTTGGAGGTAAAGGGAAGCAAGTACTTGCTATTTCTTGCTGGTTCCTTTTTGAGAAAGACAAATAAAATTCAGTAAATCCCCCTCCACTTGAAATGTCCCACTGGAGTGCCACACATTGTGTTATTTTTCTTTTACCACAAAGGGACAGGATCATGGGCTCTAAGTTCAGATTACACTGATCCTTCTCTTGCCTAAGATGTCTCCCAATTTTTAAGAAATTGTTTGCCCTCCTCATTTGGTAAAGGTAGTTTTCTATGTTCATCCTCTTGCAAACTTTTGAATTCAACAATTTTTAACCATCCTGTCCCCTCCCCGTGACAGTGAACAATTGTATAAAAGTTGTACAATCACGTTGAACATATTTCCATATTAGTGATGTTGGGAAAGAAGAATAAGAACTAAGGGTGGAAAATCTACAAAAAGAAAGAAAAAAGTCAAAATAAAATTTAAAAATAAGCAGAATATGCTTTGCTCTGCATTCAGATTTCAGAGATTTAATCTCTGGATGGATTTAATCTCCGGACTCAATTGGCATTTTTTTTTTTAGTTTTTGCAAGGCAAATGGGGTAAAGTGGCTTGCCCAATGCCACACAGCTAGGTAATTATTAAGTGTCTGAGGCCGAATTTGAACTCAGGTCCTCCTGACTCCAGGGCTGGTGCTCTATCCACTGTGTCACCTAGCCACCCCCAATTGGTATTATTAATAGTTCAGTTCAGGGGCCCTTTCCTATGAGCATTTTTTCCTGCTTACCTACAACTCAAATTCCTTTTTTTTGTTTTAGTTTTTGCAAGGCAATGGGGTTAAGTGAGTTACCCAAGGCCACACAGCTAGGGAATTACTAAGTATCTGAGACCAGATTTGAATTCAGCTACTCCTGACTTCAGGGCCAGTGCTCTATCCATTGCACCACCTAGCCGCCCCTACAACTCCAATTCTTAACACCTTCCCCCTATCAAGATGATTTTGCATCAATCTTGGTAGAATGGAAAAAACATTGAGCTTGGAGGTAAGAAGACCTGAGTTCAAATCCATTCTCAGAAGCTTATTGGTTATATAATGTTGAGTAAGTAGCTTCACATCTCTCATCCTTAGTTTACTCACCTATAAATTGTGGATTATAACAAAACCTGTTTTATGAGATTGCGAAAACAATAAAATAATATATGAAAAGCATATTCAAAATTATTAAGTACTATATGAACATTAATTTTTTATTATCATGTGTATACATCTATTTCTACTAGTCTAACATGTATATTTGATATTCCCAAAATCTTAAAACTATTCATGAAACTTAAGTTATCAAGTTATTCAAGGAAGGAGAGAATATTAATAGCAGTCTGAGGAGCTCAGGTAAAGCTTCCAGGAAGAGACAAAACTTGAGTTGAGCTTTGAAAAGAGTTAAAGATTGTACAAAAGAGATAGAGGGCCGAGGGAACGTATTCTAGGTAGGAGGATCAGCCTGGGCAAAGGTACAGAGATTTGTTCTGAGTGATACTCAAGCCTGGAATTCCAGGTCCCAGGGAGGTGGACATTGGCAGATCTCTTGACCTCAAGAGTGTTAAGCTATCTTGGCTCAGCTGATTGGCAGTTCTCACTAAGGTCAGCTTCAAAATGGCGACATGCTGAATTGGTCTATGATGGATATGGAGCAGGTCAGAGTTTCTGTTTTGATTAGGCCTGTGAGTAGGTGCTACATTTCTAGCCTGAATGAGTTGGGGAGATCTGGTGTTTAAAAAAAAAAAGACTAGAGGCTGAGGATAGAATTTCCTTTTAGAGCAACAGAAATATAGCCGGTCAGACTGAGCTGTAGGGCAGATGAAGGGGGAATATGGGCCGTAAATCTGGGAAACTGTTCTTTGTTGGGGTTACTCAGGCAGCATGGAGGACTTGAACCAGGGTCATCCTTCCTGGGAACTGGCCCTCTGACCACTAGACCCTCAGTAACACTCTATGCCTCATAGATGCTAAGAGTGATCCATGACACCCACTTCTCTCCCTCCCTACTCCCTGCTTTAATTTCCTTGGCTGGAAGTGTGATTTCATTTGGCTCAGGGACTTGAGTTCCAATATCAATTGTGTCACTTACAAATTTGGAACCCAAGGCAGATCCCTTGCTTTTTGGAGACTCATTCTTTTCTTTTTGTTGTTGTTGTTGTGTGTGTTTTTTGTTTTTTTTTTGCAAGGCAATGGGGTTAAGTGGCTTGCCCAAGGCCACACGGCTAGGTAATTATTAAGTGTCTGAGATCGGATTTGAACTCAGGTACTTCTGACTCCAGGGCCGGTGCTTTATCCACTACGCCACCTAGCCGCCCCGAGACTCATTCTTTTCATCTATAAAAATGAACTAAGAGGACTTCTAAGTTTGCTCCAGTTTGGGATCTAAGATTCTATAAAACTCTGGACCTATTATCAGAAAGATCTGTATTCAAATTCCATGTCTTATAGTATTTTGACTAAACAGCAATTTTTATAATCCTGAACAAATCTCTTCTTCCTCAGTTTCAGTTTCCTCATCCAAAAGAGAAGGAATTCAGGGAGACGGCCCCTGTGAATCGATGAGTCTGCTAGGTGGGTGACCCTTATAGGCAACCACCTGCTTCTTTTTAAACCTCAGCTTTTTATGTAAAATGGGAATAGTAATTCCTGTTATTTCTTTTCTCCTAGCAATAATATGGAATTCAAATTATAAATTTGAATATAAATTGAATATAAATTATATTGTATATATATATTAATTATTTTGAATTGAAATTATATTGACTATAAATTCAAATAATAAAGCTCAGGGCTTTATAAATCAGAAAGTCCTATAAAAATTCCAGCCAGGATCTCACATAGGAGTTTTTTGTCAGGAAGTCTTTCCTTCCCCTTCCAAACCTCCTGCCATTTCCATGCTCAGCAAGTCAAGGCCCCCACCAGTGCTCCCTAAGCTGGAACCCAGGAGCTCAAACACTTTAGCTACTTTCACACCTTCATCTGAGGAATTCCCCAGACACTTCCCAAGTCATCCCCTGGGGTTTTCTCACCTCCTGTTGGGTCAAGAGTTCATAAAGAAAGCCTCCTCAGTCCCTCTTTGGATGTGTGGCTGTTTCTCCCAAGCTCCTCACCTACCTGCCTCCCTCTATCTATCTTTCCCAGGTTATGATTCTCTTGAAACACAAGGATTTGGTGTTGGAGCAGACCCCAGGATGTCACCTGGCATAGATGCCAGTCCCTCCAGCTTCCTAGGAAGATGCCATTACATGGTTGGCTGAAACTCTGCCTCACAGGGAAGAAACACATCCAACTGGAAAGCCTTAGCCAACATCCTAAGGCCCTCCAGGCCACTTTCTCTGATATGAACTGTCTTTTTCTTTAAGGAAGGACATTTCTAGGACCATTTCCCACCCTCTTTCACCATGGGGGCTAGAGTATGCTGGAGAGCCACAGTTCTAAACATCAGGTGGGCAAACCTCCCTCCTCTCTTCTCAGGAATCAGATGCTGCCTTCTTTGGACTTCTATATAGGAGAGACTCTGGGAAATGACTTGATACTCTTACTCAGTAAGCCAGTACCACCACCACCCATCCCTGGAGCTCCCCAGGATAATATATATATATATATATATATATATATATATATATATATATATATGTGTGTGTGTGTATATATATATATATATATATTTAATCTTAATTACAACAAGAGACTTGATTTTGAAACAAAACAGAGATTAGGACTATGGGGGTTCATGGGATTGTAGATTTACAGCTGAGGGACCTTTGAAGTCATCTGGCTCAGTCTTCTTTTATAGAAAAGGGAAGAGATTTCCACAAGATCATGTATGGGTTAAGTGATACAATTAGAATTTTAACATGGCTCATAGGATTTTAGATTAAGTGCTGTAAGGGACTTCTAAAACCATGTAGTTCCTCCCTACCACAGTCATTCTATAGATGAGAAAATGAATCTCAGGGAGGGGAAGTGATTTGCCTTATCATTAAGTGGTAGTTTGCTTTTGAATATATTGAGGTAATTTATTAATCAACAATAAATTTAGACCTGGGTCTCCAGATGGCATCTACATTTTACAGACAAGGAAACTGGGAACCAAGCAACAGAAGTGACTTGTCCAAGGTCTTTAGGTAGTAATAACATTGAAATTTTACCTCAAGTCTCTGACTGTGGTACCTTTTCTCTTTACAATTTGGAACAAATCAGAATCCCTTTGGTTTTCTTTCCTTCTCTGCAAATCACCTTCTAGGGTTACAAATTAGTTTAAAAGGGTTTGAAGGATCAGAAACATTGATGATAAATAACTAACTTGCAGTCTCGCTCCCCTGAAATCATGTGCATTCCTGGACACCTGCCAATAATGGAAATGGAGTGCCAGTCCATAGGCGAATCTCCAGGGTGGTCTGCATTGTCTTTTCAACTGGGACCAGAAATTGAAGTGACAGAAATTTCCCTGAGGTTGCTGGTACTTGAAAAGCTTCCAAACCAATTTTGCAAATATGAAAAGGTGCAGATAAAAGGAAATAAAGTCCTCCCCCCAAAAATAGTATTCTCCATATAAAGATGATCCAAACTTGAATTCTGAGTTTTCTGATTTATTGGATCTCAAGTTTAACATGAGTCCCATGGGAGAAAAATTGATTGCATTCCTTTAGATTTGGACTCAGTCACTTCCTATAGATAGATGGTAAAAGATACTTATCTTAAAATGGCAGCCTGTCCTGTTTTCAAAAAAAAAGACAAAACTGTCGATCTATTTCATTCTTCTAAAATAAGGGGTTTAGACTCGGTAGCTTCCCAAGTGTCTTCCAGTTATAAGGTCTCATGTCCTTGTACATAAAGAAAAATATAGTAGTTGGTGCCCTGTCCTAAGCATGATCTGAATTATATTCCTGCCTGATCATCTCAAGGGGACCACAAGAGAAAGATTGAGCAATGTCCAAACAGAAGATCTGTTTTTTGAATATATCAGCCCACTTGTCAGACATGCTAAAAATTTCACCATTACAGAATGACTCCTTTGAATTACATAAGCTTTGGAGGAGTCATTATTGGTATTAATAATGATAATATTTTTATATCAAACGTGATGTTCTTGGTGTGGGGGATACTCCTTGTGAACATGCAACTGCTTCTAATTCATAGTCTTATAGAGTTGACTAGGAACACTGAAAGGTTATAATTTTTCCCATGGTAACCAGAAACAGGCTTCCTCACCCTGGCCTCAAGAGAAGCATTCTATTCACTAAACAATGCTCACTCTCTAATTATCCATTATAATAAGTCATTAGAAAGGTAATATGTTATAAAGTTTACAGTGTTCATTCTGGAAGCAAGAAGACTGATTCCTATCTCTGCCACTAGACATTTAATACAGGAAAAATCACTTACCCTCTTTGAGACTCAGTGTCCTCATCTGTCAAATTCATTCATTGAACGTGGATTTGTGAAGTGACTTCTATATACCATGTATTGACAACTTGAAAAAGCAAGAAAATGGAAGAAGCAACTCATTCTCTCAAAGAGACTACATTCTATTGAGAAGGCAAGGAGCAACAGATATAAAAATTAAACAAAAATCAAATAGAGACAAAGCTACTGCAAAGTAATTTGGGAGAGTAGAATGGGGGAATGACCATTGGTTCAAAGCCTCTCTCACAATGAAGCTCAGTTGAGACACTGAATGTAAAGTAGTTTGTAAACTTTAAAATATGATACAAATTAAAATTAGTGCCATCTTTATTGCTGCTGTTGTTGTGTTATATATTTTTAGTGGTACCTAGGTGGTTGGGTGGATAGTAGGCTAGACGTGGTGTAAGGAAGACATTTAATTCATTTAATTCAAATTTAGCCTCACATACATACTAGCTGTATTTGATCCTGGCTAAATCATTTAACCATCTGACTCAGTTTATCTATAAAATGAGATTAAACATAGCCCATACTCGCTTTTTTGTTTCATAGGATTGTCGAATCCATTCACATTTAAAGTTATTGCATTAGATTTATATTTTCCTCTATTTTTCTCTAATACTGGATTTTATCAAGTTAGAATTTCCCCCTTTTACTGGTGCAAACTCAGTATGATGCTCTTTAGTTTTAAAATGATTTTACACACAGTCCTCTTTTCTGTTTTTATTTTATTAGTGTGGAACTCTATATGTTTGTTGAGGTTTTTGAAGTTCAGATTAACAAAAAAGAAATTAAAACAAAGTCTGGAAGAAATATTTTTTTGAGATGATGAGAACTTGATTGTTCTGTCAGGTTAAAATTGCAAGGGACAGGAGGTGACCTTAAGTTTTTGTCAGTTAACGCTTGTAGAAATTGGTTGAGAACAAGACAAGTGCCAGGGGTAGAGGCACAGGGTATTCCCTGAGGCAGAAGAGCCTCAAAGGGGAGGTGGGGGTAAGAAGTGGGAAGGAAGGAACAGGCTGCTTACTTTTCATGATTCCATCTCCTTTCCTCAAGCTGCCCCATTTTGCTGTCAGGATAAAGTGTGATGCAAAGCAGGGGCCCCAGGAAGGAATGTGTATGTATTCAGGGCTGGGAGGGAGGCAGGGTGGGCCACCTCTCCCACTTGATTAAGGCTTTTAAGAACGTCACCTTCATACTCCTCCCTTCTCTTCTGGCTGGCCTTATCGCTCCTTGGCAGTGTGCCAATGAGGCCTCCAGAGCCTCTTGTTTTGGCACAAAGAGGAAAGAATCCTGCCCTTCCAGCTCCCCGGGCTATATAAGAGCCAACTGCCTCAAGGGGCTTTGGGAGAAGCCCTTCCCTATCTTTCCTTGTTGGTACCGGCATGGAACCTTGGTTCCCTCGTGACCTATCTTGAACTCTTGCCGGAGTGCTTCCTCTTGGTCCCTGAATGATGGAGTCTATACTGACCACTTTTCATCTTCTAAATCTAGTCTGCACCAAAGTGCAGTTTCCACAGACCAATACGTTGACTGGGGAATACTGGAAGGCACCATTCTCGACAAGTAGCCCATCCTATTAGGAACTTTGTGGAAGATAGAATGGCCTTGCTTCTACAAGCTGTTTAAATATGATTCTTCCCAGTCTTTGTGGTTTAGAAGTGTGGGAGCAGAGCAAGGACTAGGGTGGGGTGGCCAGGGGGCCAACAGGAGGTGAGAGGACATGAGGACATCTCCCCCTTCTTAGGGTGAACTTCCTAAACTAGTCTCAAAACTACCATTCCACATTTCTATGGGTCTGTCTGTGTCTTCACTCCATAGTGTAGCTTCTTTCCATTCCCCAGTCTTGGGACACCACCAAGGGTCATAAGATCTAATCTAGAGAGGCAGAAAGGATTTCAGAGGTCGTCTGATCCAAGCTTTTTATTTTACAGAAGAGGAAACTGAAATCCCAGATAGATGAGTGACTTGCCCAGGGTCCCAGAGGCAGCAAGCACCAGAGGATACAGAATCTGAACCCAGATCCTCTCACTTCACAGGTCACTTACAACATCAATGACCCTTATCTGGGATGTCCCTTTCTCTGGGTCCCACATTCATTGGAGGTTCATCCCAAGCATTCATCCTCTGTTCCAAGCATGATTATATTAAGGGGAGTCTGTTCTTTGATTCCCTTCCAAATTGTTTTTGCTCCCATTGAAAATATGCCTAGTTGTAGCTCTGTCTAATAGAGAATATTGCCCTCAGAGAGAATTAGAAATGACACGGATGATTCCCCAAACCTCATGGACTTCATCAATAAAATAAGAATAATAATGCTGGAGGAAATCTGCTTCATGGGATTATTATAAGCAAAGTTCATGTTGGGAACCTCTGTCTCTTCTCCATGAAAGGAAACCCCCCCACCCCGAATGCTGTTCAAATTCCTAACACGAAATGACTTCCATTCTCTGGACCTCAGTTTCCAATCTATAAAATTAAAAGATTGGATTAAAAAACCTCTGAGGTGCCTTGCAGATTTAATTCTGTGACCCTAGGACTTTGGGCCAATTATTTTACTTTGCTGGCATCCGTTTTGTTTACAAGACCTGTAAGATCTCCCCAACTCTCAATCTATAAGCCTCTTTTAGAAGACAAATGCACACTGCTCCAGAAGTTTGCCTTGGGCTGTTCCAGGTTATTCCTTATTAAGCTATCTAAACACATCCTCCCCTTACCCAACACACCTGTGGATAAATCTATAGCAGATAAAATTTAATGCAATGAGCTTTTAAACCAGACTTAATGTGCATGTCATAGACTTTCATTTAAATTAGATAACTCTCAGATTTTCTCGAAGAGGTAAAACAAATACAATAAAAATCCTGATTGGGGTCCATGAGGGTGAGGGGATGGGAAGAGGAATGATGGGGAAAATAAATGGACTTGGAATTTGGTTGTTCTAACTATGAAAGAGGATTTCAACATATTTAAAATGGCTAGAATGTAGCAATGTCACCATCAAATAATTTTGCCGACATAGTTATTAGATGAATTTCTCAACAAATCAATTCATATTTAGCAAGCAAGACAGGGAGGAAGGGAGAAGCATGAAAACAAACAAACAAAACAAAAACAAAACAAAAATGGGTCCATCCTACAAGACAGAACTGGAGAGCCAAGCAAGAGAGAGCTTTCTGTAGAGATGCCAGTAACAATCCCCAACAATGAATGAAGTGGGGTCCCAAAGCAGTAGATGAGCAGGCACCAAATGATTGCCACAGACCACACTCACAATAATTGTCACTTAGCAGCAAAGTGTGTGTTGAGACAATCTGGAGCCTCTTATTGGGTGGCTGCTTCTACCTCTCCATCACTGAAAACAGATGTTTGCACATAAACACCAGTGAGTTCCATAGGGTTTTTGCAAATATACACTATGACCAAGGCAAGAAGGGACAAATAAATGCCCTATGACATGATGCCTCTCAATGGCTTTGAAATTAGTATAAAATCAAGTCTCCCCACTCCAAGGAGAAACTGTGTCGTATCTTCGCAATAATTGCCACAACAATGCCCCAGGTATCACTTGAAGACCAGGACACTGATGGAGTGAGTGGAGCCAAGGTTGCCCGTACAAGTCTTCCCTAAGCCAAAATCAAATCTTTCAATTCACAGACAATAATAATTAACTTCAGTGTTTGGAACATGCTTTTCCCACATAACTTATCCTAGCCCAGAATTGTAGATCCAGGGCTCTCAGGGATACCAGCAGTCACCAATCCACCCCCACCCCCCACACTGTAGCTCAAGCAAGTGAGGTTAGGTTGGGCTTCCCATTTTGCAAAATGAAGTTAACTAGCATCAGACATGAGATTCAAACCACATCTTCTGGATGCTAGGTGGAGCAGTGGATAGAGCACTTGTCTTGGAGTCAGGGGGGATAGGAGTTCAAATCTGACCCCAGACACTTGATACTAGCTGGGTGACCTTGGGCAAATCTTTTAACCTTGACTGCTTCTCATTCAGCGTCATCTCCAGTTGTCCTGATTCATGTCTGGCTACGGGACCCAGATGGCTCCAGAGGAGAAGGTGAGGCTGGTATACTTAGCCCATTGCCGGCCCCCTACTCAAATCCAATTCACATGCTTGTCATGGCATCAACTCCCTGATGTTATGGATTCAATGATTTGCTCAGGTGATGCAGCTGGTTATATCAAAAGAAGAATCTGAACTCAGGCTTCCAGCTCTCTAGTCATACGATAAAAATATTTAAAATCAATTACTGTGCTCCCCTCCCCCCAGGACTAATCTTTAAAGTCTAAACTTTCTGGCTTCTGTTAACATTGAGCAAGTGGAAGTTATTTTAGGCTCTTTAGGAGATCTGGGAGAATTAATCCCTTCCTTTCAGAATGAATCTTTTATTGTTAGTCACTGGCAGGTGGAAAGGGCTTTCATGATCTAATATCCTGCTTACTTTCATTATTTTTTTACTAAGGAACTTGCCCCCTGTCTCCTTAGCCTGCAAAAGGGACCTTTTAAGGTGTGTTTAATGCAGAGAAATAGAGTTATCTTTTGTTTTGGTTTTTTATCCAAAATGCTCATCCCTGTGAGTCTAAAGGTAAGATATTCATGTGGTTGAAGATGCTGGCTGTCCCAGAATCACAGACTCGCCACCATTAGGCGCCTTAACCACCTCCTGATCCTCCTTTCTCATTATACAGTAGGAAACTGAGGAAGACAAAGATTCAGTGATTTGCTCCAAAGTCTCACACAACACATAAATACTCAGTGAGATGTATATGGTGAGATGGTGGATATATCGATATCTGTCTGCTCCCTTTCCTCAGCCCTGGCTGGTCTGTGTTGTCAGACACTTGGGAAAGCATCCTTCAGGCATGTTTCCCTACAAATCCAATCAAATGCAAAAGGAAAATGGACCTCTTTCCCACTAGTGAATAGTGGAGGAATGGATATGTGCGTCCATTCATTGATCAATGATCACTCAGCTCACTGTGTGTTTTCCTTTGCCAGCTACTGTGAAAACATTCCTAATTTGTAGCCAGGCTAAGCTGGGAAACCAGTTTTTCTGGTTTTCAGAAAATCCAACTAAAGCTTGAGCCTCTGTGGATCTGAATGAGCCATGTGTAAGCTGGGGATGGAGGGTTCATTATTAAACAATGAAAAGAGGTGAAACCAAAAGAGAGTGGCCTCACAGTGTGGGAGGGAGTGGGTACAGGGACTTAAAAGTTCAGGACCTGAGCCATTCTGGATGCCTATGAGCTCCAAAGACATCCATCCCTGAGGGCAATGAATGAATGGGGCTGCCTTTGAAACCTGAGTGAGGCAGGGAGGAAGGGAGAGAGAAGGGGGAGGAAGGGAGATCTTCACCTACATTCCCATTTTCTCTCTTGGTCACAGGGTGGCAAGCAGAGACATTTCCCAGGGATAAAACTCAGAATCTCACATCTGGAAGAGACCTCAGAGATCTCTGGTTCAAACTTGACCAAGAATCCCTACTACAGCACCTTGAAAAGTAGCAATCTACTCTCTGCTTGGAGACCACTAGGGAGGAAAAATCCACTATTTCTCTGGACAATTCTTTCCTTTACAGACATTGCTGGGAAAGTTGCATTAAATTAGGAGAAGCCAATTGATGTAATGAGAAAAGAAATTTGCCAAAGGACTTGGGGAAAAAAAACTTCTATCCCCCCCCCCCACCAAAAAGGGTCAGGTTTCCTTCACTTCCTTGCCACCCATCACAGCATTTTTGAAGTAAGCATCTCTTAGTCATTTCTCCTTCAGAGCAGACAAAGTCCCATGTGAGGGATCTGTACTCCCATTACTATAAACTTTGCAGGCCTCAGGACTGACATCTCACAGCATCCCAGGTCCAGGTGAAGGAGAGAATTACCTTTGGATTCTGAGATTCTGTATCCCTATGATAGAGACCTGGGCAGGTTTCCAACAAATTCTTATCGAAAAGTTGCATACCTCTTTTCTATCTGTATCAAGTGAAGCCCTGCTCTCTGTCAACAATCTCTTTTGCGGGAGGGTCCCTGAACACCCCTAAGACAACAGAACTTCATAAGCAGAAGAAAAGGAACCCAAAGTATTTCTAGGAAGTCCCAGAGCCCTGGGCAATTCTGAATAATTGCATATACCTTAGTATTCCTTGTTAGAGAAATTTATTGGATGCCACTGAGGAAGTTCATCAAAAAGCTCTTACCCCACAGCAAATTACTGATCTTTCTGGACTCCCTCAATCCTCCCCAGGCCAGAATTGGAGGGGTGGGAGACAAGGAAGACAAGGATGACAAGTTCTCCAAGATCCCCAAGGACTCCAAGGTCTCCAAGGACTCCATTTATTTAACCAAAATACAAATGCTTAAATATCCTCTCCAGTCCCTAATCCACGTTCACTCCCATGGCACTTAGTAAAATAAGGTTCTGGTACTCAAGGGCATCAGGTGATGAAGAGTCACAGTATTCCCACACACAGCAGTCCCTAACAGGATGACCCCATGGAGCCGTCCTTAACTCTTCATTCTCTTCCTCTCCATCTCCCGCCTCCCCAGATTATTCAAGTCAAGTCTTATACTTCTAACTGCTCAATATCAAGCATCCTGAAGGGGTGGCCCAATGTCACACAGGGAGTAAGAAGAGGAGCTAGAATGTGGACTCAGTTCTGAAAACCAACGCCTTACTCTTTCCACTCCTTGAAGCCTCTGAAGCCTAGATAGGATTTGAGGAATGTTTATGAAATGCTCAAAATCAAGCAATCATTTATATAAGGCCCACAATGGACTATGCAGTCTGCTTAGTATTGCAAGTTATTGCAAAATGTCTTGCTTCTTACCCCATGTCCACCAATGAGTTAATCAATAAATATTGTTTCATGCTTGATAGACATGAGGCACCATGCCAAGCTAAGTTTATAAAGGGAAAAACAAAACAAACCCATCTCAAAATTTAAATCAGACCCTCCCCTCAAGGAGGGTACATTCTACCAGACGTGGTCAGATCACCATTTTAGGAAAATAACATGGCAGATGAGTGGAATATAGCAGAGGTCTAACCAGGAAATCAAGATGTAAAAACATAAAAAATACATCTAAGGACAGAAAAACGACCTGTTGAATGGTGACTGACTGAATGAATTGCCTGCTTACCTCCTATGGCTGGGGGCAGGGAGGAGAAGATGGATAGAAATCCACAGATGGGAAAAGATTTTCCAATTGCTAAAACACAATGGAAGCCAAGGATTCTTTTGCTTTTCCTCTGGATAGAAATGAGATGAGAAGTGACAAACCTGCTAAAAAGGGTTTGTAGATGAAAAGTAAGGGCTTCTTATGTCAACATGCATTTATTCCTTTGCCAGAAGCTGTCAGCATGCATTATGTCCAATCAAAGCCAAGCCCACCTCTCAGGCTGGGGCTCCTGGCAACATCACTGGAAAGCCCTGACAAGCCCTCACTTGTACTGATCCAAGGACCGGGCATTGAAAAGAGGAATAAGGCCCATGAACCTTTGTCATTTGAGACCTGACAACTTTTGAAGGACAGATGCTTGGATCTGAGATGAAGTCATAGAGGCCATCCAGACTGCTGACTCCATTAATTGACAAGTATTTGTCCCCATTTATGCCCCCATTGCTTGCCAAACATTGTGCTAGATGTTGGGAAAATAAAGACAGAGTGAAATGAATCATTCCCTTGAGGAATCTACATTCAAAAGAGGGAGAGAGCACAGACATGGATATCAACAAAATGAATCAATCATACTGAGGAAAAGAAGGGGTTTCAAATATGGGGGATCAAGCAAGGCTTCGTGAAGAAATTTAGAAGGAGTCAAGAGATCCTAGGAGGTGGAGTGAGGCAGAATGGTATTCCAGCCATGGGGGACCATTAGTGACCAGTCCTAAAGCACACAGACAGAAGATGGAACTACAGGCAAACCAGTTGGTCATTGTTAGAAATGCAGCAATATTGGAAAGGTAATGCGGGGCCAAGTGGCAAAGGCATTAAAAAAATCAGGGTAGTTAAGATTTGATCCTATGATCTAGGAAAGTAGCTTGGTGGATCCTTATCTGACTGAGAAGCATCATAGAATCCCTAGTTAGAGGAATGTACCCTAGAGATCATCTATTCTAATTGCTTCCTTTTTACAGAAAATAAAACTGAGACCCAAAGAAGGTAAATGATTTGGCCAGGGTTACAGGATTCAAACCCAACTCAATGAGATTTCAAACCAACACTCTGATTTGCAATAAAAACCTTCAGTTAATCTAAGAAGGCTTCATGGGAAAAAGTTCAGGTATTGCTTAAATGATGGGAGAGAGAACTTCCCCAAATGGTGACCAACTACATTTCGGTGGAGGAAAATTTTCAGATAGAGTGATGGATCTCAGAAACTCCCAGCTTTGAGGGAATATCAACAACTCTAGGCATCTAATGCAATCTGCTAAAACTGAGGTTGGAAGGCTACTGTGACTTGTCCAAGGAGGGTCTTGTATGTTACAGAGGGAAAATTCAAACCCAGGTCTTTTGACTGAAAATCCATCATTCTTTGCCCTCTACTATGCTAGCAGGAACCTTCGAACTTCATGAACGACATTAAAATGCAAATATATAAAGGTTAAATGTTAAAATATGAAATCCACCACAGATAGGAGATCAGCTGAGGCATTGGAACATAGACTTAAGGCTTTCACTTGAACAAGAGCCCAGTGGGAATTTATTCCTAATTGCATATGAATTAAGGAAGCCTTCCTATGGAGAGGCAGAGTTGAGCAGACGCTGATTTTTTGTGCCAGTGAAATAAAATTAGTACAATATAACATAAATGGAAGAAAACATCTGCCAACTTGGCATCCTGATGAGGCCCCAGGAACATCCCTGAGAAATGTTAATGGGAAAGTAGCAGGTGCATTCTTAGCAGATCTGTTCTGGCTATGGGTACTGCTGCTTCCTTGGCAGTCATTCAAGGCACCAGAAAGACAATGAGTGAGTCCATTTTTTCCAGGTCTGTTAAGGAGAAAAGATCTAATGTTTAGATTTTTGAGATGATCCAGAGTTCAAAAATGATAACTGTTTGAAAGGATATAGAAAAATTGGGACACTAATGCACTCTTGGTGAAATTGTGAACTGATCCAACAAAGGATTATAAAAATGTCCAAATGTTTGATCTCACAATATCATTATCAGGTACATATTACAAAGAGTCAAAAAAAAAAAAGGAAAAATGAGACATATATACAAAAATATTTATAGCAACCCTTTTTCATAGTGGCAAAAATAAAGGATATTAAAGGAATATTCATCAACTGGAGATTGTGGTCTATGATTGTGTTGGAAGTTTATTATTCCATAAGAAAATGATGAGCAGAATGCTTTCAGAATAATCTGGGAATTCATATATATAAGCTGATAGAGAGTGAAGTGAACAGAATCAGGAGAACATTGTACATGGTAACAGCAAGATTGGATAATGATCAGTAGTGAATAATAGTGCATTGCAGCCAGAAAAATAAATCTAGGAAAGTGAATGAACCATCCATCTCTCCTCTGTGGGAGAATTGTAGGGCAGAAGGTTGTTCCCATTGGAAGACAAGATCCCTGTGTGCTATGCTCTTGCTCTATTCATTTTCTTTTTCATAAATAGAAATTAATGTGGAGAGAAACATTACTATAGAATCAATTTTAAAAAATCATTTATAAAATATCTTCTCAGTATCTAAGATAGTCCTGAAGAGCTTCCACTGAAAAATGCTGTCCACCTCCAAAAGAATCTGAATGCCAGTTGAAGCACACATTTGTAAGTTTTTTGAAGTTTTTCTAGTTTTTATATTTTCTTTAGCAACATGACGACTATGGAAATATCTTATGCAAGACTTCACATGGGTAGCCAATTGCCTTCTCCAGGAGTTGGGAGGGATGGAAAGGAGGGAGATAATTTGCAACTCAAAATTTTAAAACATGAAGATTTTTTTAACATATAATTCGGGAAAAAGTTGAATTAGATCACATAAACACACGAGAAAGATCTCAGATTCAGAAACGGCAATCCCAACTGGTCTTCATATGCAGCTATAGGTATAATACATGGGACATAGATGATAGAGAACTGGTCTCATGTTGAGACAGACCACAGTTCAAATCTTCCTTCTGACACATATTGGCAGGGAGACTCTGAGCAAGTTTCTTCATCTCTCTGGGCCTCTCAAGCCAATCTTGTTGAAAGAATGCTCATCACCTGGGAATCCCCCATACCAATGGAATTCCCTATAGATGGTCTAGATATCACATATAAGACACTGGTGGTGTCTTATCTCATATTTATCTCTCGACAACATTCAATAAATCTTTAAGTGTTCTAGCCTAGTTTTACCTCTCTAAAATGAGGCAGGTCAGAAATGCAATAACCTGTATGATGAAGTAATTTATCTGTGCTCCACATGGCTATAAATCTTAAGGTCAAAACTTGAATTCAAGTCTTTCCTTTTACCAAGGCCAATATTCTTTCCATTTCCATGCTCTTCCTCGAGGAAGGGATATTTCTCAGGCAATCTGTTCTTTTTTATAGGTTTTTGTGCAAGGCAATGGGGTTAAGTGGCTTGCCCAAGACCACACACCTAGAAGTTTCTGAGGCTGGATTTGAACTCAGGTACTCCTGACTCCAGGGCAATCTGTTCTTGTTAAGACTGCTCAAGTCATCTTCTCCTCCTGTTATGTTCAACATTATACTCTCCCCTTGCTTTGCAGCTGACTAGCTGCTTCTCATCCCTGGAGGGTGGGAGACCCAGGAGGTGACTAGGATATGAGCACCAGGACCAAAACATGCCATCCTGGTTCCCCATTCTTAACCACCTCTTCTTCAAGGCAAAACCTGTTAGAAATGTACAATAAAGATGACTAAAGGGGGAAATAAGACACAAAAAGAGAAGCAACTATGAGTTAGTAAAGAGAGACTGGAGATGTACAGCAAGGAGATTGAAGTCAGAAACAAAGGTTCTTTTTATAACCTCTTAATGATAACATCATCTTGTACACAGTAGGCTCTTCTCAAATGTTTATTGTTTCATTTGTAGCAGCATCTTTAATGGTAGAAAAAGAATGGAAACAGATTGACTGGAAAATGGGTTTATGAAAGTGAATGTGCAGAAGAAAAACCAATAAAGGACTAAAAGAAATTCCTCGAAATATGGGGGGAACTTCAAATATTTATGGTGAGTGAGCCAGAACTGCAGTTTGAGAGACATCACAATTATGATGTCAATGAAAAGTCCCTCAAAGGAAGTTCGACTCTCTGTAAGGGAGAGAACAATGATGTCACCTGAGAGCTGACAATGAACCATCTCTCTCTCCTCTCTGGGAGAGTTGTGGGGCATAAGGCTGTGCTCATTGGAAGAGGAGGTCTCTTGTGATGTATTCTTACTTGATTCATTTTCTTTGTTATAAGCAGGAGTTAATGTGGAAAGGGGATATTTCCATATGGCTGCTGAGGTTTTTTTTAATCATTCATAAAACATTTTGAAGGTGAATGCTAGGTTTAGAATCAGATGCCCATGGTTTGAGATCTGAGAGTTCAAGAATTTAATCTGTTATCTTGGAGAAGTCATTTATCCTCTCTGGACTTCAGTTCTGTAATGCAGGAATATCAAAGATCAAAGGGGATACCGAATCCCCAGGAGAAATACCAAAGTTTGATGTGTTTTGAGGAGATCATTTTAGAAATTGAATGTGGAATGGGAAAGAAAAGGGAGGGAGTGAAGCTGGGAGCTCTGCTTAAGAAATCCAGCTCACAGTAGGTACTTTATAAATGATTGCTAGATTGAACCAGAAAACATAAACCATATGAAATAAGATTAAACTTTCTGGAGAAAGTATAATGTCCTTCCCTTGAGTTATAAATTAGACTTTGGAATTCAGAGATAGGGAAAATGTGGCTAAAAAATATTTCTGTGAGAAGAATCTAGGGCTCTGAGCAGACCACAAACTCAATGTGAGTCAACAATGGTGACATGGCTATCAAAAATTAAAAAAAAAAATAGAAAAAACAAACAAATCCAGGTTTTAGGAACCTTAGGGAAGGATTCCTGATTCTGCAAATTTAGGCAGTGATAGTCCCACCAACTCTAGTCTCTGGACACTGCAATTTGCAGTGTTGTGTTTGGTTTGGGTCACCAATTGATGAATGGACATTGCCAAGGCACAGAAAGTCAAGAGACCGGCAGAGAAGGGGAAGGAGAGAGATAAGAAAGTGCTCTATCATAATTTATTAAAGGGATTGGGAATGTTTATCCTTGAGAAGAAATGAATCACCATTGATAAGTATCTTGATGTATTTGAAAACAGGTCAGATGGAAGAGACAACAAATTATTTCTATTGGAGAATTCTATTGCAAAATGAGAATCGAGGAGTAGAAGACTGAGGAAGGCAGATTTAGAATCAATGTAAGGAAAAATTTCCCAAGAGCTACAGTTATCTTAAAGAAGAATGGGATGGCTCAGGAAGTAGTGATTCCCATCTTAAGGAATATCTTAAATCAAAGTGTTAGATGACCACTCACTGGGTATATATTAGAGGGGAAACTATGGCCAATTATGAGTTGTTTCAATGACCAGAGATCCCTGGGATCTTAAGCATCTGTGATTCTTTGGTTCAAATGAAATATAAGGTGCATCCAGGTGGTTAGTGATCTGCCTGAAACTTGGATTCTGATCCATCATCAGGTACAGTCTTAGAGGATAGATGCCCTTATCTCCCTACCAAAAAGATTTATAGACACAATAATTCAGCAATTTCCAGATGACAAATTTTCATTTTAATAGAAACCCAGAATGCTAG
Source organism: Macrotis lagotis (assembly GCF_037893015.1). NCBI lineage: Eukaryota > Metazoa > Chordata > Mammalia > Peramelemorphia > Peramelidae > Macrotis > Macrotis lagotis. The sequence continues at coordinate 268,625,936 of NC_133662.1, read as the reverse complement.
AAATGTGGAAGTGAAGAAGTGGCTCTCTGTGGCTTGTGTAGACTTCTGTAATTTTTTTTTCCAAAAGTGTCGTCTCTACCATTATGAGTTGGTCAACTGTAATGGATGCAGCTCCTCTCAGCAGTTCAGAGATCTAGGACAACCATGGGAGAACTGCTCTGGACAACACCATCCACATCCAGAGGGGAAAAATACACAAAAGCCAGAAACTGAATGGCTACTCTTCGTTTACTTATTTAAACCTTCTCCTATGATTTTCCTTCCTATTCCTTGGTTTTCTTTTAATTCCTCTAGTCCGAATTCCTCATACACAAAATGACTGATATGTAAACATGTTAAAGACAAATGTGCATGTATAACTTTAATCAGATTGTTCGCCACTTGAAGGCAGGGTGGTAGTAAAATATGCAAAATATAAAAACTCAAGTGGACAAATGTTGAAACACTTTCCTAACATGCAATTAGAAAAATAAAACCAAATATTCAAAAAGGGGTTTCCTCTTTGCTTCTTTTAAATTTTTTTAATAACCACAAACACAAATGAGCATGAAACCAACTGTGAAATATCAGTGAGGAAGGGCTACTTCCTCAGGCATAGCAGTAAACCTGTGGCGCCTTTCATGTCTCGCATGTGTAGTTACTGATGTGACTCACGCCGACCTCAAGCCAAGGAGCCTTTGTGTTTCAATCAGCCCAGAACGGCATTGGTCCTACAGCTATTCATATCAGTCTTTGGCAATCCATCACTTCCCTTGTAATTAAATGCCTATGAAATGAACACATTTAATAATCAGCTCTAGAAGAGGTAATAGAGCTATGTGAGGGTTGGATCAATGACCTGGAGCCCATCACATCCAAGGATATTAAATGGGGTCACTGTAGCTCTTTCCAACCCCCAGGGTACCATCTTCTGGGGTGGACAATGTGAATAGCTTAGTCCATGTTTCATTAGTAGGCTCACATCTAGTAACTTGGTGTTGATCATTAGAGGATCTTAACCCATTTTCTAACAACCAATCCTCCCTCTTTCTTTCCTGTGTTCTCACTTAAAAAAAATTAAAGTCCCTAAATATAGAACCAATAGGGGGAGGGTTAAATAGAGAATATCTTGGGTTGGCTACATTTAGAGCTGCTTTTTTGATTCGGCAATTTTATTGTATGTCCAATTCTTATGAGCTTAGCATTTAGCAAGAATAATTTGTTAAAAGAGGAAATTGTAAGGTTATATGCTTCCTTTTCAAAGCAGACAGAATGGTGGGTGAATTCTGTTCCCATTCCAGCTTCCTTTGCTTTCAGTGACCTCCCTAGATAGGATTTAAAGGTGACTTTGGGTCTGAGCCCTCCCCTTTCCCCCAGTTCCTGAGGATACCTACAAGTTCAGTGCTATCTATCATCTTCAATTGAATTTTCCTTCTTAAATTAGAGAGAGGAACTAGCTCAATAAATTCATGATGTGGGAAATTCCTAAAAGAGAAAATTCCCTCTCCCAAAACAGAATGACATCTTCTCTGCAACCCATAGTCTTAGAAAGTTGGTAAGAATGTTGAGAGAGCAAGTGACTTGTTCAGGATCATACAGTCACCATGCGTCCTAGGTAAGTCTTATCCTCAGGTTGTTTTGGCTGCAGGACAGCTCTCTACTACTATGTGATATTGCTTCTTCTGCCTGGTTATCTTTATTATATTCACATCATGACTTACCCAGTGAAATGTGAAGTTTTGTGCTTTGTACTCTGACACTGAAATTGCTTCTTAGAGTACTGGAAACTCCTGCAATGTATGTTGCACTGAGATAGCGTATTTAGGTCAAAATAGTTCACAATTGCATTCAGAAATTTGTACAGTAATTATAGGTATTTCCAGCTGTTCTTGGGCCAAATCCATCCTTTTGATACCAATATTCTTCCAAAAAGTGGCATATCATGGTGATTACAGGACCAAGTTCAGAGTCAGGAAAAATTGGGTTGAGTCCCACTTCTGCTCCATATTGACTCTTAGAACTCCCTCAGGAAATTCTCTAAGACTCAGGCAAAGAGGGCAGAGCCAAGATGGTGGAGTAAAGGCAGGGACTCACTCAGCTCTCCCCCACTAACCATTCCAAATATCATTAAATAATGACTCTAAACAAATTCTAGAATAGTAGAACCCACAAAAAGACTGAAGAACATTTTTCCAGCCCAAGGCAACTTGGATGATCTATGGGAAGGGTCTGTTGCATTTTGCATGCCAATGTAAACTGACCCCAGCAATCCAGGAAAAGACAGAAAAGCATCTGGATCAGGGGCAGTGGTGGCAATTTCCAGACTTCTCATCCCAGAGATTGCCAAGGACAACAGGAAAAGTCTGCTGCACCAGGGTGAGAATGGAGCACAATCTGGAGCAGGCCTTAGCAGTGCAGACCTCACCCCAGAGGTCCAGGAGTAGTCCTTGGGAGTCCCTGAATAAGCAAATATAGCTGCATCCTGAGCACTCAATCCACAGATACTAAGAGGATCAGAAGATTACAGGGGTCTCTTGGATGTCATTGAGGCAGGACTCTATTGCTTTGCCCATTCTCAGATCTGGGTCACAGTCTTGGGTCCCAGTCCCAGAAAAAGGAGCAGAGGAACAACTTATTACTACCACAGTTCCAGGGCAGAACAGAATACTTGTGATCACCCACAAATCAGAGCCTAGGCTAGGAGAGTAGCCAAAAGCTCTTCTTAGATCATGGGACCTTGGAAGAATTGAAAACTAGCAGGTAAAAGGATCTCTGAAAACAGTTACCAAAAAAAATGCCAAAAACTTAGAAAAGGGTGCCCTTCACCCTGGAAGCAAAGCTCCACCTTGACAAAGTTAAAATCAAGCCAGATAGTAGGGAAAAGAGCAAACACCAGAAGAAAAACAGTCTGACCATAGACAATTACTATGGTGATAAGGAAGATCAAAATACACACTCAGAAGAAGATAACAAAGTCAAAGATTTTACATTCAAAGTCTCCAAGAAAAATATGAATTGCCTTCAGGCCAGGAAAGAAAAATGTGGAACTTATGAATATGCAAGCAGATTAAGGTTGAGAAATTTCTCTGGAACATAATTAGAAAAATAAAATATCAAGTGAGAAAAGAAAGGAAAGAGAATAGAATAAATAGGAGTGAGGGGAATAGGATGGAAGTAAATACAAGTAGCAATAGTAACTGTGGAAAAAATGGAAATAATTTTGTCTGATAAAGACCTCATTTTTTCAAACATGGAGAACTGAGTCTATATACATATATATGTTTGCAAAGATAAATACACACACATACATATATCTATACATATATACATACACACACACACACATATATATACATATATATATATATATATATATATATATATATATATATATATATAGTGAGCCATTCCTCAATTGATAAATGATCAAAAGATATGAACAGCTTTTAGCGGATGTCATTAATGACATCTGTGGTCATATTTTTTAAATGTCATAATTTTCTATTGATTGGCAAAATGCATTTAGAACATTTCTGAAGTTCTACCTTATTCTTATTGGATTGACTCATAGATCCTAAAAAAGAAAATGAGAAAGGTTGGCCAGGATGTGTGGAAATTGAGACAATTAAGATATTGTTGAAAGAATTCTGAAATGATTCAACAATTTGGAACCCTTCTTATCCTTTGCCCTAGCAATGCCACTACCAGGTCCATATTCCAGTAGGGATGAAAAACAGAAAGGAAAAAGACCTCCCTGTATAGGGATCGTTATAGCACCTCTTTTCTGGTGGGAGTCAGAAACTGAGGGGAGGCCCATCATGGCTAAACAAAGTGTGATTTGGGATTATGATGGAATGCTATTCTGCTCTAAGAAATGATGAGCAGGATGCTCTCAAGTAAAATCTGAGTAGATACAATGGAAAATGTAGTAAATACAAAGTAGCAGCAATATTGTAGGATGATCAGTTGTGAATGATTTACCTTTTCTCAGTGACCCAAGCCAATTTGAAGGACTTATTAAAGAATATTATCCAACCCATCTGAATATAGACTGGTCTACTTTTTTATTTTCTTGGGTTTCTCTTGGTTTTTTTTGGGGGGGGAGTTATGTTTACTTTCACAACATGACTATTATGGTAATGTTTTGCACGATTACCCATTTTAACCTATATCAAATAACTTTCTCAATGGGGGGATAAGGGATAGAATTCAGGATTCAAAATTTTTAAAATGAATGCTAAAACTTGTCTTCACATGTAACTGGGAAAAATAAAAAAGATTTCCACAAGACTCCAAAAAAAAAGACTGTAGGGGAAAAGAAGTCATGTTCTTTTCTAGACTCATAGGATCTTAGAACTGGAGCAAGATTCGACCTCACAGACCATCTAGAACAACCTCTTCATTTTGCAATAGCATCAGCAAAATTGTGACTTATGAAAAGGCACTAAGTGACAACTAGAAATTGAACCCAGGTCCTTTTCCACCCCCCCCCCAACCCAGGACTTTTCTGAAACAGGGAAATGGAGTCAAAGGAGGGGCAGCTGGAAACTATCCAATCAGAAGGTAGATGATATAACACAAAGATGAATCCTGTGTCATAAGAGTGAGCCCTGAGTCAAGATGGACATGAAGAGGGGGAGGAGGAGAATGTTTTCCTTCAATGGGAAGGAATTCCCTGCAGTGATAGAATCATGGGTCTAGATTTGTTTCCTCCCTCTCACCCTTCTAGAGATCTTCTAGATATCTAATATGGGAACTGCAGTTGCTGGAGAATATTAAGTGACATGGGAGGCAGGAAGGACAGTGAAGAGGAGGCTGGATTTGGAATCACAGGCTCTCTATTCACTTTGGACAAATATACCATGCTCTCCATGCCTCTGTTTCCTCATTGAGGAATGAAGGAGTTAGTATTGATGACCCCTAGCATCTCTTCCAAATGTGAATATATGATATTATGAACTTAAGAACAATAGAGGAACACTGTGAACATAAGGAAGCTGAAGCTTTGGACCAGTGGCCATCTATGGTCAGGAAGTGGAATAAACTATATCCTTGGGGAAATGTTGTATCATGCTGGGAGGAATGCTAGTCCTAGAGTGAGAGCAATGGGAAAAGGAAGAAAAGGAGGGAGCATTTGTGGAAGGAACCTACTTGGCATCACTGTGCTAAGTACTTGTTCAAATATTTCATATGATCCTCACAATAGTCCTTTAAGGTAGATGTTATTATCATCCTCATTTTTATAGGTGATCAAACTGAGGCAAACAAAATGGAAGTGAGGACCCCAGGATCACAGAGAATTAGTTACATATCTGGGGCTAGATTTGAATTCATCTTCCTGGGGCAGCTAGGTGGCTTAGTGGATGGAGCACTGGCTCTGGAGTGAGGAGTCCCTGAGTTCAATTCCAGCCTCAGACACTTAATAAGGACCTAGCTGTGTGGCCTTGGGCAAGCCACTTAACCCCATTTGCCTTGCAAAAAAACCCCTAAAATATATACATACACACACACACACACACACACACTATATATATATATATATATATATATGAATTCATCTTCCTGCTTCTAGTCCAGGGCTCTATCCTCAAACCTATTGACAAGTTAGAGGAATGTCCATCTCAAGCATGTGAAGACTTCTTCAGCAGAATGGATGAATAAGAACAATTTGATCCATCTGCCATGAAGGCAGCTGAGGCAGCAGCTTCAGTACCCTTGGGGCATGGGTAGACATCAGAGATACCAAGGTCATCCACCACATCCCGGACTGTCTCCAGCTATCCTGACTTTTGCCATTGGACCTCAAAGGCTCTAGAAGAGACAGTGAGGCTGAGCACTCTGCAACTCTGCCTCCCTTCAAACCAATTTTTGCTTGAGACAATACATCATTTGGGATGTCCTTGGTCCTCTCTAAAAATAAAGGACAAACAATTAAACATTCTGTATGCCAAACTACTCTGGATTAAAGCTGCTAGTACCAGGCCAAAAAGTAAACAATATTATGTACTTATGAAACTTATGTTCTATTAGGGAAATGCCAATGTATAAATAAAAACAAAAATAATCTACCATTGAATGAGGGTGGTGTAGCACTAAGACCCAGTGGCATCAGAACTTTTAAAAATATATAACAGAGGCAAAGTATACTTAATAATATGCAGCATTTAAAAAGTGTTTTAAAATTGTACAAGCATTTTCCAAATATTAGGTCACCTTATCCTCACAACAACCCTGGGAAGTCAGTATCATCATTATACCCATTTTGTAATTGAAGAAACTGAGTCTGACAGAGGTTAAGTGACTTTCCCCAGGATCACCCAGTTCATAAAGATCTGAAGCTGGATTTGAACTCAGTTCTTCCTAACTCCTGGTCTAGTACTCTATCCACTTTGCCAACATTCAAGCGATTCAGCTTCTCTCCCTAGCTCTCCCTTTGGGTCCCCCACCCCTTTCTTTTACTTGAGGAGTCTGGAAGGCTATCTCCCACCAGGACCCTATCTGTGTCCCAGCATATGACTCTGACTGCACCCCTCCTTTGCCTCAGCTAGTTTCTCACAGCTAGTTACAATGGGGGGAGTTCCTGTTAATATGTGAAACTCAGAACGAAACAAAATCCAGGGATTAGCAGGAGAGCTGCCTCAGTTGCCAAGCTGCTGCCCCGGTGCTAATCCTACCACCAGCCTGGCCACTCTCCTCTTCTAGCTGGATAATGGTCACCTCCTCCTGAGCCCTTGTTGGCTTCTTGACTGCTGGGATCATTCTCCTGGTTCATGCCCCTTCCCTGGTTGTCCCTCAGAACCAAATCACTGACCCTCCCTGTCTCCATCTCCAGTCCCTGATCCTTCAATTAATCCTACCTGGATCTTGTTTGTACACAGCTGCTGCTATGCTATCTTGCCCTTTAGACAGGAGCTTCGGGAGAGCAGGGACTGAATTTCTTTTGCCTTTTAAAAACTATTCCTAGGGTGTAGTGAAGTATCTGGCTCATTAAGACTAATAATGCTAATTGCTTTATCAATTGCTTAAATTTGATCTGGCCCCCCAGGACTGTGTCTTCCTGTCTATTTTCCTGGTTCTAGGCTCCTGGCTCTTGTCTAGGAAGGGATCTGAGAAGCATCAATCTTCCAATTCTCTCATTTTACAGGTGAAGAACCTGAGTACCATGGAGGTTAAATCATTTGCCTAAGTTCATCAAGTAGAGAGTGTCAAAGAAAAGATCTGAACCCAGAGCCTCTGCTTATAGAGCCTGCTGCCTAGCCAGGCATTCATTAGCCTCCTGAACCCAGTTTCAAAAGAGTCAATGATTTGAAACTGCAAGGGACCTTAGGGATCACCTAAAGACCCGACCCATGGATCACAGGCCACATGCGGCCCTCAAGGGCCATTCCTGTGGTGTTATTACATTTTATAATCATACTCATTGGTAATATGGGTTACACTGTTGGCATGAATAAAGATTAGATTCCACGTGCAGCCCTTGACAGGATTTTGTTGAGCAATGTGGTCCAGAACAGTTAAAAGGTGGGAAAACCATGATCTAATGCAGTCCCTTAATCTTCTTCATCTGGAAACCAAAGCTCAGAAAAGTTAATATCACTTTCCCAAGACCACCCAGGCAACTAACAGTGGAGTTCTAAACCAGATCCACACCCTGACTCCCGAGCTTTTCTTTCTAATCTTTGTTGGTTGTATGTCTGCCCAAGCCCTGGCACCCCTCCTGCCCATCCTCTCTCCTGCAGCTCGCCCTGACTTGTCCTGCAGCCTTAGAATTCATATTTCCCAACACCATGGAGCACAGAGTCATGGATATCACTCCTATCATAAGCAGTATTGGAGGTATCAAATACCTCAATCCCCTCCAACTAAAGGTGAGACAGATACAGGGTGGCGTAGAACCCACTTCCTCCTGGACCTGAATGGAATTCAAAGCTACTTCTTCCAGGAATTTTTGACCTCCAGTCTTGTCTCTATAAATGAAATAGACGTTTTTGTTAATCAGATCTGTCTAGGAATCATTCATTAACACCTGCTGTGAACCAAGAACTATTCTGGGTCATGGAGGACAGACAAAATTGAAAAGCAACAGAGTCCATGCTGATCTAGAATGGTGATGCACCAAGTATGGAAACCAACCTAAAACAAGTTGGGAAATGTTGAAAACAGAAGGTGAGGTCAAATGGAAGTCTCATAGATCAAGGGGGTTCTAGGGCTGGGTGGGAAGATAAAGGAGAGGCAGGAGAGGAGCAGAGTCTGCTAAGAGGACATGGCACCTCAGCTAGTTCAGAAAGCCAGAGAATCTCAGATTTGGGAGGTAACTCAGAGACAATACAAGCCACCCATGCATCCTCCAACAGCAACAACCAGGAAATAGCAACATGCCCAGGAAAGTGGACAACCAAGCTTTCCTTGAAGGTTTCCAAGAGAGGGCATGACCCATAGCTTCCTCTCCTTTAAGACAGCTCCAGATGTTAAGGGACGTTTCTTGCACAGCTGAAATCTGTCTCTCTCCAGCTTCCACCCATTTCTCTTACTTCTACCCCAGGGTCAAACAGGGCAGGTTTAACCAGTCTTCCAACAGGCAAGGCTTCAGCTGCTCAAAGATGACTTTCATGCTGCCAAAACTCACAGTCCACTCTTCTTCAACCAAAATATCCCCAGATCTCATGACTTATTTTTTCATGGCATGGGCTAAGACTCACTCGGTGACACTCAATATATTAATATTTGAAAGTGGATCAAACTGATGAAGTTACTATGCTTTCTAAGATGATGGAGGGAAAAGGTAGACAAACTTTTGAGATATTTTAGATATAAATATGTTTGATATATAAATATGTTTTATATATAAATAAATTTGATATATATGATATATAAATATATTTGGTATGTATGATATAATACATATGGACAGACAGGCAAACAAATATGCACATTAAATATATAGGTATGAGCTGATATGCCACAAGAACAGAGCAGAAGTGATTGGATGGGTTTTTTTAAATGACAATTCACAACTATTTTGAGCAAACCCATAAAACAAAAGAGGTACTGGTGACTTATCCCTTCCTCATGACTACAAGCAAATATTTTCAGTAAACATGGGACACATTTATCCTTCCTTCATTCAACAAATATTTAAAAATATAATAAGTGCATGATTCTACTCTAGCATTTAAAAGATGTGAAGGTGAGTAATCCAACAATTCAATTCTACAAATGCTGCTTTAGGTCCCTGTGACATCCAAGGCAAGAGAATATTTTTAAGAAACTCACCATTGAGTAGTTGAGATAAGACATGTTCCCAGATAGCTGTAATTAAAGATAGACTATGGGATGGCTAGATGGTGCAGTGGATAGAGCATGGGCCCTGGAGTCAGGAGGACCTGAGTTCAAATCCAGCCTCAGGCACTTACTAATTACCTAGCTGTGTGGCCTTGGGCAAGACACTTAACCCCATTGCTTTACAAAAACTAAAAAAAAAAAATTAATTAAAAAAATAAAAGATAGACTGTGCCATGGGAAGGTTGTGAGTTAGGAACCAAATATTCCTGACAGACTCAGGAGGAGAGAGGATATATTCTTCACCTCCCATTGCCCTCTCCTCTTCCTAGCTCTTCTCTGACTCAGCAGCCTTGGACTATCACATAGCCCATCGGTAGGACTATTTCTTTGTCCTTGCCCTCTGAGTCCCCAGGATTATTTTCCCAACTTCACCTTTGATTCCAAAACCCAGTCTGAAATCTTTTTCTTCACTCTCCTTCCCCATTATTACCATCCTCTTCATCACTGAGAACATTTATATTATTGTACACCCTAACAGCAACAAGGGGGGTGATGATCAACCTTGTTGGATTTTGTTCATTCTACCAGTGCAACAATCAGGGACAATTTGCTGTCTGAGATGGAGAATACCATCTGTATCCAGAGAAAGAATTGTGGAGTTTGAACAAAGACCAAAGATTATTACCTTCAATTTAGAAAAAAACTGTTATCTAATTAAGTTTTGTAATTATGCAATTCTCTTATACTTTATTTTTCTTCCTTAAGGATATGATTTCTCTTTCATCACATTCAACTCAGAGCAATGTATACCATAGAAACAATGTTAAGACTAACAGACTGACTGGGGCAGCTAGGTGGTGCAGTGGATAGAGCACCAGCCTTGGAGTCAGGAGTACCTGAGTTCAAATCCAACCTCAGATACTTAATAATGACCTAGCTGTGTGGCCTTGGCCAAGCCACTTAAACCCATTACCTTGAAAAATAAAAAAGACTAACAGACTGCCTTTTGGGGGGGAGCAAGATTGGGGGAAAACCATAAAATTCAAAATCATTAAAATCTTCCTTTTATATAAAAAAGAACATTTCTATTCATTCACTCAATTCAATCCCACTATTCCTCAAATTCCTTTAATTCTGTGATTTCCTATAACTCTTGGTCTGTGCCAGACAGTGTGTTGGCTGCTGCCAACACAAAGATAAAACTCAAACCTGCCCAGAGGATATTGGTGACCAGCCTAAGCAAGAAGATCCTCTTTTGGCACGTAGAGAATGTCAGTAGGAGACACATGGGCATCTGCTAAGAAGTCATTAAAATATATGGAAAAGTCAGGATTGTCTGAGTTCATGACCAATGAGTCATTGGCCTGGGGGCAGGTTTTTGTGATTAGAGGAGGGATCCTAGGATCAAAGATAGAAGAGATCTCAGAGGTCACTGAGTTCAATGCTTCATTTTACAAATCGGGAAACCGGGGAAAGGCACACCAATAGAAAGTGGCCATTTCAAGAGAAGTAATTTCCAGTGGGCTGGAAAGATAAATAGGGACCAAGCTATGAAAGGCTTTAAAAGACAAACAGAGGGAATTCCACTTGATCTGAGAGAATACCATAGTTTGTTTATTTAATAGTCGAGTAGCATGATCCTTGTCTGTATCTAAGGAAAATCACCTTGGCCTTTGGGTTCCAAAAATTGAAATGGGTGGAGATGGTGCTGGGAAACTAATTAGGAGATCATTGACATAGTCTAGATGAGAAATGATAATGACCTAAAACAAGACAGGATTAGTTTGAGGGAGAGAGGGATCAGAGAAGGGATGACTCCAGTTGGCCATCTGGGTCAGTTCAATTAATCTACAAACATGAAGTGTCTATTATATGGTAGGCATTATTCTAAGCACTGGAATTAAGAAAGACTGAGGAACAAGACACCATGTTACCCTTCCTGGAGAATGGAAAAAAGGTGATACCATATATGGGCAGATACCAGCAAGAAATCAAATTTGGAACTCAGAGGCAGAGCATGGAGCCTGAGTCTGGAGAATCACAGAGGACAAGAAGCAAAAATCAGAAGTCTTTGGCTTTTTGATATCAATAGAATGAGATTGATGGATGTTCAGGAGTTCCAGGTAACCAGGAGGACTCTAGGCTTCAAGTCAAAGAAGGATGGAGCCAAAAGATGAAACATGCCATTGAAGAACTCAAAGCAAGAAGAGAACATGGGCAGGCCCAGACCCGAGGGAGATGTTTTTGCCTGTAGTGAAGGGGATGAGAGAATCTGGAAGGACAGAGACCAATGAGGAATGTCTCTGGGTAATTTCAGGGAGAAGGGGTAAACCCTGAACTGGAGCAATGACTTTGTGCATACAGAGAAAAAGAGAAGAAGAGAGCTCATATGGGTGAGGTCGCTTTAAGGTTTGAGAACTGGGCACAAATCTTCAGATCTCATCTGTCGGAGCAGAACTGACAAGACAGACAGAGATTGGATGGGGGAGCCTCAGGGTGAGGGAAGAATTGAAGATGTTTCTTAGGTTGCCAAAGGATTGTGGTGCCCTCAACAGAAACAGATGACTTAGGAGGAAGAGTGGGCTTACAGGGAATGCTTAGCTACCTTCTGATGACTTATCCAGAGCCCAGGCAGTCAAGATGTGATTGGCTGAGAAAAAGCTACTGAGAATGGTTTTAGACATCCTCCCCCTTCCCTTCAAAACATATGATCATTATGTCTGTGCGAGTAGATGCCACATTCATGTTGACCTCCGAGACCACACATCAAGTATTCAGCTGCTGTCAAGACACATCTTTAAGTCTATTCTGCACAAGCAAGAGTGCTAAATTGAGACAGAACAAGAGTGGGTCTTTGGCAAGCTCTTGAGTACTTCCCTGGGTTCTGAGTAAGAAGAGAAAAAAGGGAGGGGATGGGATGTGGTGAAAAGGCTCCATCATCAGCTGCTGCACCAGCCTCCTAGGGCTGTGGTCCTTCTAAGGTTTTCTTGTATCCTTACTTGGATAACCCTTGTGCATCCTGGTAGCAGAAGGTTCAATATCTAACTCCCAAACTATACAAAAATGCATAATACAAGTGGTTGATGATCATTCAAACAGAAGGTCCAAGGTAGAATTCCCCCAGGAGCAGCTTTAGTGTCTCCAAGTATATGCTAGGCATCTCTAATTCTTTCTAGTGTTGATGTTGTGAGCCTACATTCCAATTTGTCACTCTACAGGGATCCACGCAGGGATCCTTCCCACACAAAAATTACAGAATCACAGAATTTCCAAGCAAGAAAAGACTTGAGAAGACAATGAGTCCAGTCTCTATCTGAATAGTCACTCAGTGGACAGAAATCCCCATGAAGTGTTTTAGGAGGGTGGTACCATCCCTGCTATTAGGTCCTGCCCTTGAGGTTGGTCACCTTCCTTTGATGCCAGATGCATGTGAGTGTTGTTTCCCTTGTTGGATAGGAGCTCACTGACTGGTTTTGCCTTTACTTTGTGTTCAGGACTGGCATAAAGGATACACTAAAATGCTTGTTGGTTGATTAACCAACGTCTCAAGGCAACCTGTTCCACTGATGATTGGAAAGTTCTAGGATTATGCTAAATTTTCACCTTTGAAGCTCTGCACACCTCCCCACCCCATTTCCCACCCCCACCTTCTTCCATCAGAACTCATTGGAGTTCAATAAATGGTCATCAGTCGATTGATGGATAACACTAGTTACTGGCACTGGCACTTCATCGGCCCAGAAGTGAATCATCCAAACAATTCACAGATTTAATGATTATGAATACAATTTCTGTGTTTGTATTAATGTCTTGGTGTGAATTTTTAAATTCTGAAAGTCTCAGAAAATGGCTTTCTATTGATAAGTTACAGAGTAAAGAACCCTGCAGCCCGACTTTTAATAAATATATCACAGTGGGTGTGATGGAAAGTAATGCATTTGATAAAATTACAGTTGAGCAATTTCTTCTCAACAGCTTGAATACTGATTAACTAGGGTCTGGATATATATTAACAGTAGGTGTAATAACCCTTACCCTGTGCCCTTCATATTGGTCTAATCTCATAGTCACCTTACAATTTGGGAGGTTAATCATGGTCTACCTTTTAGTGGGTTATTTGTAGCTTCCTGCCAAAGAATGGACTCACCTGGGAGTCAACAGATTGGGTTCCAGGCTTATTCTGTGAACTAACTGACCAGCTATAAGTGTTCAAGTGAGTCAAAGAACCTCTCTTATGTTAACATTAGCATAACTTTACCCTCACCCAAAGACAGGAAAGCCCCTTCAGAGATACTTAGTAAATTTGCAATATATCATTGAGTTGGGCCAGTTTTCCATTATTGGCTAATTCATCCAACTTCTTTTAGACTGTCTCCTCATCTGTCAAGTAACCTTTCATGTTATCTTCTTCTTTAAGTCATACTTGCTGATCCCAGTTCCTTATCTCATCCCCTGTCCCACCCCATAGGAAGATGTAACAAAGATCACCCACCTCTACTCCCAAGATACCAAAAGGAAGACTTGCGCCTTAAGGTTCTGTCTCCCTGTCTGGTTCTTTCCATCTTCTGAGTTTTCTGAAATCTAGCCCTCCCTGAGAACCCTACATCCTTAGCCAAGCTCTCCAATGTTTAGGATCACTACTGAGATCTGGAGCTGGAAGAATCTTGTCTAATCTCTTCACTTTTCACATCAACCAAGTGAGGCCCAGGGAGGTAAAGAGTCCTGACCAGAGAAATGCAGCGTGTCAGAGGTATGATGTGGACCCAAGTCCCCTGACTCCATTGAATCATGTTGCTTCTAATTCTTCATGTCCTTTAGCCTAGACCCATTGGACCAGGAAGACCAGCTAATGCTTCTTCATCCTCATCACCCCTTGTAGCCCATTTTTACCATCTTTACTCAGGAACCTCTCCTCTCTTCCTCTGAATTTTGCTCCATCCATTTATGTCAACTGAGACTACCAAAGGTGTTGGGCTCAAAGATGGAATGGGAGAAGTCTCTTGTCAGAGCTAGGACTTGGGCAAGATTTGCAGGAAAATCAGGATTGAAAGAGAGAATTGGGAAGGAAGGGCATTCCATACATGGAATGTGCTGAGACAGAGGTGGATGTCATGTCCCTTGTGCCACGGTGTCCAAGACGTAGAGTGGAGCAGACCTGAAGAACAGCAATCTGAAAGAAGTCTGAAAGGGTGCATGGGATTCAGATATTCAACTCATTTTATCTTTCCTCTCTGTCTTAGTTCAGTAGTGGGTTCACAATTTCCCTCCACCACTTCAAAAGAAGGGCTTTAATATAAATATTATCTTTCAAAACCTCCTCAACTCTCTTGACCTCTTCCAAACTGGGATATCATACACTTGATCTCACCATTGCCTGGAACTATGCTACCCACATTATCCCAACTCTGACAATTCTCTAACCCCAACCTATTGTCTTTCCATCTTTATCCTCTGACTTCTTTCTATACAGATTTGTCATTCCTGCCCCCTCTTTGTTCTCCCCATGATCCATCCAGTGCTGGGTTTGAAATCAGGTCCTCTTCCCAAGTTCAGATCCAACCTCAGACACTTACTAGCTGTGTGACCCAGTGCAAATCTATTTGCCTCAGTTTCTTCATCTGGTCATGACAAATCAAGGAAACCAGAAGGAGATGAGAGAGAGCATTTTAGGCAGAAAAGACAGCCAGTGAAAAGTAAATGGGCAAGTAAGTGGTGCAAGCTATTGGCAGCAGGAAGACCAATGTTACTGAATCATAAGGATCTTGCAAGGGAGTAAAATCTGAGAAGACAGGAAAGTTATGAAGGGACAGAGAGACACTTGGGAATGCAGCTTCTTTACAGTCGATCAACAAAATCCATCTCTTTCTGGCATCAAACTATTTGCCAGGTCTCACTTCCTGTTGAGCCTGCAAAATAAATGAACAAACAAATAAAAAATAAACAAAGAAATAAAGAAATGATGGCAATGACGATGATGATAAAAGAAATTTATATAACACTCATATTTGTCAAGAATTTTGCAAACATTTTACTTAATTCTTACCACATCCCAATGAGATGAGTATTATCTTCATTTTACAGATGGAGACAATGAGGCTCAAGTTTACCTAAGGTCACATAATTGATATCTCAAGCAAGATTCTATATAAACAATAATGGTAATTATTTCATAAAGGGTGGATTTGATGAAGTTTTGGTAGCACCCCTGGTCATTTGGAGGCAAGTCTGGCAACTGAGATGCCTGATGAAGTTGAGCAAGACTTGGAGAAGGTAGAGGGCAGTCAACATCTCGGCATGATTTTGAAATAATGAGCACCAATCTTACAGATGTGACAGGAAGGTTGATCTTTTGGTGAGGTGTGAAGACAGGGTATCCTCTCCCTTTGAGTTCTGGGCAAATGGAACTTCTTTCTATTCCACTGAAGCTTCTTTCCTTGCTTTTATATAGCAGCATTTTTTTTCAAGACACAGCATAGATGTATTCGATTGTGCACACATTACTAGTTCATTTCCTTCATGGCACCAGAACCAGATTGGAAGCCAAAGGGAAAAGAGAGCAGATCCCTAGGGATGCCCTTGAGGTCATCCCAGAATACCCTGACCAATTTAAAATAAAATGTCAAACTGAACTGCACAAAGTTCCCTGGGCTAAAAGGGGATCTTGTAAATTGACTGGAACTGAGCTAAGCCTGCCGTGATGGGACTCATCATTGCTGCAAAACCAAAGGTCCTGGCCCTGAACAAGGAAGACAAGGGTCTCACTGCTCTCCACAATGATTCCATGATACCTGCAGTCTTGGTTCACTTCCCACTTTGAGACAGATTCTCCTAGGTTGGTGGTAGCCCCTCCCCCCACAAAGGGGAAGGTGACTAAGAAGTCAGCAGCTCAAAGGAAGCAATGAAGGGAACCAAGACTCTTTAACCTCTTTAACAGAGAAGAGCAAGAAGGGATGGGAAAGGTATGGAAAATACGCACCAATCTTCCTTCCCATCTCCTTTCAGCCTTCTTTCAGATTGTTGTTCTTCAGGTCTGCTCCACTCGATGTCTTGGACAGCGTGGCACAGGGGACGTGGCATCCACCTCTGTCTCAGCACGTTCCATGTGTGGAATGCGCTTCCTTCCCGATTTCCCTATTTCAATCCTGGCTTTCCTGCAAGTCTTGCCCAAGTTCTAGCTCTGACGAGAGACTTCTCCCATTCCATCTTTGAGTCTACCACCTCAGTTGATGTCTCAGGTGGCATCACTTTATTTTCTTTGAATTTTCTAATAGACATCTATGCTTGGCCATGTGGTATAATCTATCCCCTAATATCATGGAGGCTGGTTGAAGGCAGGAACAACTTCATCTTTTTACCTTTTCATTCTCAGTGCCTGTTCAATGGTAGATGCTTCAGAAATTCTTGTGGAAGTCAGTTGAATAGAGTAAAATAGTATTGCGATAGCAGCTTGTGGAAGAGATGTGAGATTTATTTCATGCAACAAAGGCCAATGAGTTGAAATGACAGGATGCCAAATCAACTTGATCTAAAGAGGGTGCTGATGCCATCTTCTGTGGTGGTGAGCTGTCTGTACAGAGAGTGTTTAAACAAAGGCCAGGTAACCCCCTCTCAGACCGAATCTTCACACTGGGGGAAGGTGGGAATATCTCATTTCTATGATCCTCTCCATAAATTTCTATCCATACCTCCCATGCATGGGGGAGAGGGAGGGAGAGGACTAAAGGCTGGTGACCAGGGAGCAAACATCAGTAGTTGTTTAGCATTATCTGAAGGACAGGATGTTAACCTTTGCATCAGGAAGAGCTAAACTTCAAGGCCACTTATATAAATGTGTGACCCTGGGATTTCTAAACTCCTGTAGAATGGGTTTTAATAATAATAGTGATTGACCTTCATTTTTCAAAGAAGACCACAACATCAGGGAAGTGTTGCCATGCCATTTGAGTGACAGGGAGCTGTGCTAAGTCCCCAACCTCACTTTCCCCTCTAGAACCATCCAGGTCCACTGGCCAGAGTTAAATCAGGATAACTGGAGAGGGTCCTGGAAGTGAGGCAGTCCCTTAGCCAAGGTCACACAGCTAGTAAGAGTCAAGTGTCTGAGGCAGAATTCCAACTCCTTTCCTCCTGACTCCAAGGCTAGTGCTCTATCCCCTGCACCACCTAGCTGCCCAGAATGGGCTTTATAATACCTTGAACACCTTTCTTACAAGGCAGTTCCAAGACTCAAACTAATGTCTGGATGGCATTTTGAACAGCTCAAAGGAAGACCTAAGCCATTAAGCTATTATTCCATCCTGGGTGCATGGGTCTGAGCCCTCTACCCATGGCCTAAGAAGAAGGAAACCTCTGGAACCTAAGACCTAGGGGGCAAGTCTAGTGGGAGGGGAGACCCATCACTCAGCCACAAGAGTTCCCTCCCCACAATGTTCAGAGGAAGAGGAACAAGAGAGAGGGAGGAAGAGCTGCAACATCTTGTGGTGAGAGCCATTTCCTTTGTCTCAACGTCTTCCCCTCCATGCTCTCGGAGTATGAAGATGATCAGAAAACAGCAGGCTCAGGGGCTGGGTTTGCTTAGTGCAGACTCCCCAAGCAGCAGCCAGAGGATGCAGGACACTTGTGCAGAGAGCAATGATCTTACAACTTAGGTCCCCATCCCACTTCTATCACCACTGACTTTCATTGGCCCCTCTTTCCTTCTCTGCAAGATGAGGTTGTTAGAGGAGATGCAAAGTCCCATCCATCTCAAGATCTAGGGTCCTGGGGGTAGCTAGGTGGTGCAGTGGATAAAGCACCAGCCCTGGAGTCAGGAGGACCTGGGTTCAAATCCGATCTCAGACACTTAATAATGACCTAGCTGTGTGGCCTTGGGCAAGCCACTTAAGCCCGTTTGCCTTGCAAAAACCTAAAAAAAAAAAAGATCTAGGGTCCTGCATTCCAAATCACAGAGACTTTCATTTGGACCAAAACACCAGGCTACCATGTTCTCATTTGGGGAGGGCTGTGACAGGGCAAAAGAGCAATTCAAATGAAGAATGAGAGAAAAATTGAAAGAGGAAGAGAGGGATTTTAGCTGTGAGGAGACGATGACATCAGAGAGGTGATGCCATGACAAGCATATGAATTAGGGTTGAGTGAGGGGACTATACTAAGTCAGTAACCTCACTTTCTCTTCCAGAGCCATCTGGGTCCAGTGGCCAGATATGAATCAGAAAGAATAGAGATGACCCTGGATGCAAGGCATTTAGGGTGAAGTGACTTGCCCAAAGTCACACAGCTAGTAAGTGTGCAGTGTCTGAGTCTGGATTTGAACTCCCATCCTCCTGACTCCAAGACCAGTGCTCTATCCCCTGAGCCAACTAGCTGCCCTTAGACTGATAGAGACACTTCCCAAATGAGGAAATTCTTTCTACCAATCTAGGTCAGCCCCCTTTGCAGACTGAATCCTTTTTTTAGAGAGTTGCCTAGAGCTGAGGGAGTCCAATTCCCTTGCCCAGAGCCACAGAGTCAAAGTATGTTGGAAGCAGACTGTGAACCCAGATCTTGACTGGGCTGGTTCCTGTCTTCCGAACATCACTCCTGCTGATTTCTTTGATCATCCATGCCCATCCAATGGTGTCAAAATCCCCTTCTTGGTCCAACCCAAGTTAGACAAGTGTAACCTTACATCATTCTGGCCAGTTTTGTTCAAGTGATTACTAACTCTAGGCAGAGGCAAGTTGTAAATGATTAAACATCAAAGTTAAATCAGACAGTGTTCACTCCATTAGAATGACCACAGACCCTCTCCGAACACACGAATGAGGACGAAACCACAATGGGGAAAGAGCAGAGAGGTTACTTTCTGAAACCTCCAGGCAACAAGGGCCCAGGTAACCATGGCAACAGCCATCCTCTTGGGGTCTCTAGGTTAAAGAGATTCTTTTTGCTGTTGGGTTTTTTTCTTTCTTGTTTTTAACATTTAGACAAAAAAATGTAACAGCCACGATCTTTTTTCTCTCTGCCACTTAAGAATTACAGTCTATAGTCTATAATAATTATAGTCGATATAAGGCCTTAAGTCAGGAAAATTTAGATTCAAGTCTTGCCTTTAACACTCGTTGCTTATATGACAATTGATGTTAACATTTCTTTTTGAAATTAACTCTCTATAAATTCTCAGTGGGTGCATGCCAAACATGTTTTCTTGTGGGGGTTGAGGGGGCATCTTCCGATCCTTTTTTTCATTGTCTGCCTCACCATGAACTGTGCTTCAATTATCCTTCCCCCTCACTTCATGACTGCTCCATCCTCTTTTTCGATTATTCATCCCCAAAGTTACATAGAAAGTCAATAGTAGATCTGGGATTTGAATGAAGGGCCTCTCAAGTCAGTGCCATGCCCAGTGAATCATGCTGCATCTAAGAATCAGTCAATTAGAGCTGAGAGGGACCTTGGATTTCATTTAGACAAATCCCCTCATTTTTACAGACAAGAAAATTGAGGCTCAATTGATTTGGTTAAGGTAACATCAGTCGTAATGATCAAATTTGGGATTCAAGGACTTCTGATTGCAAATGTTGCCCTCTTTATTATGTTTATTACCTAGAATTACATGCAACCTTTCATGTCAGTAATAAGGAAAACTGATAGAAAAGGCCAAAAAATCAGTACATAAATGTTCAGAGAACTGGATTTATTCCCAAACCACCAGGTTATTGATCGAAAAGAAGTCCATAGTGAATAGCCAGCCCATCTACAAGCACTAAGCTTTTAATAAAACAATTTCTATGTGCCAGACTTGTGCTAGCTGCAGAGGCCACAAAGGAAAAAAAAATGCAATTGAGGTAAATCAGAGCCTGCATCACTCCTACAGGGATAATCCATCAATCTATCAGTCACCAAATAGTGAGTACGTAGGTGGCATGGACTGTGTCCTTATTCAACTAGTTCATTAAGCTTTGCCAAGTGTTTTATAAATGTAATTTTATTTGATTCTGCAACAACTCTGGGAGCAAAATATTTTATCATCCCTGATTTACAAATAAGAAAAGTGAGGAATATAATAGTTAAGTGATTTACCCTGGGTAAGTGTTTGAGGCAGGATTTGAACTCATATCTTCCTGATTCTAGATCCAGTGCTCTAATCACTGTGTCATCTGGCTGGCCCTGCCTTCAAGTAGTTTATATTATCATGGAAAAGAGCATGTTTACCTAAAAATATATAGAAAGACTTCATAGCTAATACAAGGCAAGTTATCTACCAGCATTATTTTTAATAGATAAAAGGCCGGGCAACCAGGTAGTACAATGGATAGTGCATTAGGTCTGGAGTCAGGAAGACTTGACTTCAGATCTAACCTCACACACTTACTAACTGTCAGACTTGACCTTGAACAAGAAACCCTGCTTGCCTCAGTTTCTTCATCTGTAAAGTGAGCTGGAGAAGGAATCCATAAACCACTTTAGTATCTCTGCCAATAAAATCCCAAATGAGGTCAATGAAGAGTGGACCTTATTGAAATGATTTAACCATAACAAGATAAAAGGGAAACATTCATTAGAGCAGACATCATTAATATCTGGGAAGATGGGAAAGTCCGCCTGTAGCCAGTGGGGTTTGAGCTGAATCCTGAAGAACCCAGAAGTCCAGGGATCTCAGCCCATGTCTTTACTAAACATGTAAACACTTGTTTTTCCTTAATACCATGTAGTCATTGTACATGAACCATGTAAATGACCAAACCTATGACTGTCCCTATTTTACACATGAGGAAATTAAGGCTTCAAGAGTTTAAGAGATTTGGCCCCCAGAGCATTTAACCAGCAAGTTTTAGAAAGGGGATTGAAGTCAGGAGTACCTGAGTTCTAATCCAGCCTCAGACACGTAATAATTATTACCTAGCTGTGTGGCCTTGGGCAAGTCACTTAATCCCATTGTCTTGCAAGAACCAAAAAAAAAAGAAAGAAAAAGAAAAGAAAAGAAGAAAAGAAAAGAAAAGAAAAGAAAAGAAAAGAAAAGAAAAGAAAAGAAAAGAAAAGAAAAGAAAAGAAAAGAAAAGAAAAGAAAAGAAAAAAAGAAAAGGAAAGGAGATTCCCGCCAAGAGCTCT
Source organism: Macrotis lagotis (assembly GCF_037893015.1). Lineage (NCBI taxonomy): Eukaryota > Metazoa > Chordata > Mammalia > Peramelemorphia > Peramelidae > Macrotis > Macrotis lagotis. The sequence continues at coordinate 268,604,588 of NC_133662.1, read as the reverse complement.
TTAGGCTGAAAGTCTAGACTCTATCTTTTCATGACAGTGGATATGCCACTCAATCATTATTGAATACCAGTTGTTTACTTCAGGTGTTATTCCAGGAGAAGGAACTGGAACATCTAAGGTTTCAACAAAACAGCATTGCTCTCGGGCCTTGCATGTGGAACACAATGGAGCAGATGTTTGGGCTGCAAAAGCCAAACAAAAATGTTAAAGGTTTCAAGTTGAGAGGATGACTATTTGTAAAGTGGTTTGCAAAGTTTAAAATTCCATACAAAATGCTAGTTGTTTCTATTATTGTATTAATTAAATTATACCACATGGCCAATTACAACCTAATTGTATGACTATCACTGACCCTTCCTAGTCCTGTTGGGTGGTGTCCCTTTATTGGAACCTGGAAAAACCAAATTGCTAATATTGTAGCCCTAAAAAAGAGGCAGATTACTTCAGGTTGTTCCCTTGGACATGTCTCTCCAAGTCTTCCAGTCTTCATCAATAAAAATTAGCAATGCCCCCCATGAAGCAGGAGTGACTTGACTATTAATTTCTCTTATTAGTAAAAAGAAACTAATGCTGTGGATAGTACAGTATTGACGGGTCTTAGAAAGGGTGTCTATTAAAGACAAGAAGCTTCAGGATCTCACATGTGTATGGGGGAGAGTACAGAGACTCCAATTCCTTTATATTTTATCTATCTTGCCTGAGGAAGCTCACCTCAAGGACCTGGGGAAGAAAAGACTCAGGGAATGAGGGGAAAGGAAGACAAAGGGGGAAGAGGAAGGAGCTCTGTTCTGTTTGACCAAAAAGAGCAGAACTAGGAATATTGGTGGAAGGGACAAGAAGGCAACTTTGGATTTGAAATAAATCTAGGAAGGAAAATGTCTTTCCTAACATTTAGATTCTTCAGAAGGGGGATAAGCCTCTTTGGGAGGGAGTGAGTTTCCCATCCTAGAGGTCTTCAAGTCATACCTAGAAGTCAATTCATCAGCAACATTGTAGAAGACTCTCTTGGTGAATCCCTACTGGATGAGGTGACTGCGGAAGCCCCAACCCCTTTTGGGACACTGGGACTCTGTAAGGGTGAAAAACAGGAATCAGTTCCATGTCTATCATTTTAGGAACGGAGGAATCTAGCAGTGCCCTGCCTAAGGAAATGTGGACTTCAAACTTTGAAGTTTGGAGTTCAAATCTTGCCTCAGACACTTCCTTAGCTGGGAAATCCTGGGTGAGTCACTTGATGTCTCTCAGTCTCCCAGTATACACATATCTAAAATAGGAATAATTATTACACTTGCCTCATAGGATTTCTGTGAGGATCAAACAAATGTTTTCTATATTTTGCCATCACCCCAGTCTCTAGCTATGGTACTCTTGTTCCCATAGAGCTGGAAAGACCCTTCCTGGGATCTTGTTACCCAGGGGTCTCTGGCAACATCTCAGGTATGGAAAGATCTATGTCATTTTGAAGAACCCCATGAGGAGACCAGAAGCTGGCCTCCCGCCCTCTCTCCTCCCCCTCCTTTAGTCATTGCTGATTTTTCCAGGCAACCAGTCTCCTTTAGCTTTTGAGAGATGAAGCAGGAAAGGGAAATCAAGTTGTAAAGGTTCCAGTTCCACCAGACTCTGAAGTTGTCCATCTTGGTCTATTCAACGAGCGCTTCGGGCCTACCTCCAAGTTCACAAGGAATGGAAAGCAAACTGGTCTCTTCCCTCCTTGTTTCCTTGCTGTTGCATTCTGGTTAGGTGGTTGTGGTTGCACTTAGAATACCTCCTTCTTTGAAAGGTGAGGTGGGAGGTGGGAGAGGGGAGGTGTTTCAGATTGGCTAGGCAGGTGGCCCTTCCTATGCTCTCCCCTCCTCATACTCCTAAATATGCCTCCTGAGTTGCCTCATCAAAGATCATAGACTTCCCCTGGAAGATGGTTCAATGAGCAGTTGAATTATCCAATTAAGGAAGTGGCATGCTACCTCTGCCTCTCTGGGGACTCCCAGAAAGCCAACTCCCTCCATCGAGTCAGTGGGACACACATGTTCCACAGCCTAAATCTTGAGTCACTTAGAGTGCTGAGACCTTACATGATCTGCCTCAGATCACCCAGCCAGTGTGTGCCAGAGGGACTTGGACTCTATGAGACTATTTTTCATTATAGACCAACGAGCATTTATGAAGCTCCTACTCTCTACTGGGTGCAGCTAGGGGGTACCATTGTACTCAAAGCTCCAGGCCTAAAGTCAAGGTGGCTCATCTTTCTGAGTTCAAATCTGACCTCAGTCACAGACTAGCAGTGACATCATGGGAAAGTCACTTAGCCCTGTTTTCCTCAGTTTCCTCATCTGTAAAATGAGGCGAAAAATGGCAAACCACTTCCAGTATATCTTTGCCAAGAAAAACTCAAATGGGGTCATGGAGAGTCAGACACGACTGAAAAACAAGTGAAATATTTTGTGCTATGAAGAAAAAGCCAAAGAAACAATGAAATAACCCCCTTCAAGGAAGTTACATTCTAAGGGAGGGGGAGGGGAGACACACACTATGTATAGAAATAGACAGAGGCAGAATATTTGAAGAATAGACAGGAGATAACCCAGGGGAGGCAATAGCAGACTGGGGAAGGGGAGAGGCAGAGGGGCCCCTGCAGAAGTCAGAAAAGTCTAGGAAAAGCAGGAAGGAGGAACCGCATCCCAGGCATAGGGACTGCAAAGACTTGGGGAGGAGAGATGAATGAGCCAAGGGATTTCAGAGGCAGAAAGAAGAGTTCAAATTTTCCCTTGCCCACTTGCCAGTGGTGGGAACCTGAATGAATAAAATTAACTTCTGAACCTGCTCCCTCATCAGTAAAATGTTCAGGATGCTAGAAGTACCAAGGTTGTTGTGAGAGTCGAATGAAGCCTGTTGCCCACACTGGCACACCACCACTGTCATGGCACACCACCCATGTCCTGGGTGTCTGCCAAAGGAATTCCTGCCTTAGCATCAGTGCACTCTCCAGGTCACAATTATTTCCCCATGCAACTGAGAATTAGCTGCCCCACACCTGAGCCCAGCTCTGGCTGTTTGGCCCAAGTAAAGCCTGTCCATGGTGGAGAACAGCATGACCCATACAGGAAATCTGCAATTGAGGGTAAGAAGGGGCTTCACAAGTCTTCCAATCCAGCTTCTTCATTTTACAGAGAGGACACCTGAGGCACAGGATGGAGAGGCACATTCTCAAGGGAATAGTTTGTTGACATGACTTGACTTCCCTTGAATTCCCAAAATCAGTAAATGTTTCAGGACAATTGACTCTCTGCCCACTATACCACACGGCCTCTCCAGCTGTTAGTTCCCATGATTCACCAGTTGGATGCAGAAATCGATATATTTTAACTCTGTCTCTGTCTCTCTCTCTCTCTCTCTCTCTCTCTCTCTCTGTCTCTCTCTGTCTCTTTTTCTCTGTTGCTGTCAGTCTGTCTCTGTCTCTCTTTCTCTCTCTCATATACACACACACAAACACACACCATTATTCCTCATCCATGTCAGTGGTAATGTAGCTTGCAAGGCGCTGCCCCAGTGTCTGCTCCTCAGCTCATGAAATTTTCATCTCCTATTTTTCCTTGCATCCAGAGCCCCTTGAGGGCTGCATCCATTTTCCCTGTGGGGGGGTGTACGCTGCCAGGCTCACTGATGGTGTTGGATAAATGTCAAAGTATCACCCGGACCTGGGGTGGAGGTGAATCAGAGTCTTAGGACAGAGTGAGTCTTTCTGTCCAATCCTGGGGTTCTCAGGTGAGTGCCAGGGAAGGATAATTGGTGGACCCCCCAGCAGTGTGCTGTCCCTCTAGCTCTAATGAGCCCAGAAAATGCAGCCAGCTGGTTTTGCGGGGTCTCCCTGTGTTCCTTTATTGGCTGCTCTGGAGAAGACCTAGCCTCACCTTGAAAGGGAAGGAATTGAAGACAACGTGATCCTGGACACACAATCAGGTGCCTCTTCCAAAGAAGTGGCTGCTCTGGGAGAGGAGAAGGATGAGCTTCATTTCATTCCCTTCTGAGTTGAACATGATGCCTGAGGACCAAAAGATGGGTAACGATACTTTCTACCACCCTACAGTACATATGTGAGCTTGGTTGAAGACACCCCCCATCCCTACTATGGGAAATCACTGGGAATCCTGATGGGCGTTTCTGAGGCTCCAAGGAGTCTCCTCTCTTTTCCTTTGGTGTTCTGATACTTGGGTCCAAAAATCACCTCTGCAAGTACAAGCTGCATCAGGCATGAATAAACAGTGGATTCTCTGAAAAAGATCAGGGTGATCTGGTGGACAGCCATCCCACAAGCCTTTTGGCAATTTCTATCCATTGACTGAGTTTTTCTTTTGGGGGCTAAAAAAAGTAGAAACGATAAAAATAATCATTGTGGCTAAATTTCTATTGTTAATTAAGGCCTACAAAGCACTTTACAAATGATAACTCATTCTATTCTGATACCAATTTTAGGTATTTTTAGGAAGCTCATTTTACAGAGGAGATGGTAGAGTATAAGTAACTTACTCAGGGTAATCCCCCCCGTAAGCATCCAAGGCCAGTTTTGAACTCATGTCTAGCTTTACCCAATGGGTCACTGGTGAGCTGCCTTCTCAAAGGGTCATGGGAATAAAGCCAAAACCATCTTGAGTAGCTTTAGGAGAGGCACAACTTCCAGGCATAGATGGGGGGGATGGTCCTACTGTCTTGGGCTTGTTCAGACCCCATCTGACTTGGGGTTTAGTACGATGGCATCTCTGGCATGGGATGGTGAAGGGAAACATCTGGTACATGTCCTAGAACAACCAGTTGAAGAACATCTCCACCTTTACCCCAGAGAAGATTCAGGAAAGATTTGCTAGTGACCGTCAGACTCCTGTAGGGCTCTCATATGGAAGCGGGCTTAGAGGCTGGTAATGATAATGATAGCTGGCATATATGTAGCATTCACCTTGGCTGGGCACAGTGGAGAGAGCTTTAACATTATTATCTCATTTGATCTTTATAACAACCCTGGGAGCTTGGTGCCATTATTAGTTCCACTTCATCCGTTAAGAAACTGACTTAAGGGACAGCTAGGTGGCACAGTGGATAGAGTACCAGTCCTGGAGTCAGGAGGACCTGAGTTCAAATTTGACCAAAATTGCCTAGCTGTGTGGCCTTGGGCCAGTCACTTAATCTCATTGCCTTAAATTTAAAAAGTGAGTTAAAATGAAATTAAGTGACTTCTCCAGGGTCACATGGGTATCAAGTCTGAAACTAGATTTGAACTCAGTTCTATTTGCCTCCAAACCCAGCATCATATCACTATTTTATTTAGCCATAGAGAGCAGAGCCAGGGGAAGTAGGAGGAGGAAGCTACTAAGAATCAAGTTTACATTTGGAATCAGGAAAAAAATTCCAAATAATATTGTCCACAGATGTGGAATTATCACTTGTTGAGAATGTCTGGTGGTGGTTCTTTGAAGGAGAGTCCACAGGGATTTATTTAATGACTTTTGGGGTTTCTTCTAGCTCTGAGACTCTGTGATTTTTACCTCTTAAAAGAGTCATTACTCTATTGCTCTAAATCTTTACTGATTAGAGAAATGCAAATTAAAGCATCTCTGAGGTACCACCTCACTCACACATCTCAGACTGGCCAACATGACCAGAAAGGACAATGATCAATGTTGGAAGGGATGTGGGAAATCTGGAATGCTAATACATTGTTGATGGAGCTGTGAACTCATCCAACCTTTCTGGAGAGCAATTTGGGATTATGCCCAAAGGGCAATGAAAACATAGATACCCTTTGATCTATCAATACCACTACTGGGTCTATACCCTGAAGAGATGATGAAAAAGGGTAAAAGCATCTCTTGTACAAAAATATTCATAGCTGCCCTGTTTGTGGTGGCAAAGAATTGGAAATCAAGTAAATGTCCTTCACCTGGGGAATGGACAAACAAACTGTGGTATATACATGTGGGGAACACTATTGTTCTATTAGAAACCAGGAGGGATGGGAAGTCAGGGAAGTCCGGAAGGCTTTAATTAAAAAAATATTATTTTATTATGTAATAATCTTGGCATCTCTTACATTTTGTTTTTTCTTTAAGGATTATGATTTTTCTGTCACACTTAATTTGGATCAATGTACACCATGGAAACAATGTAAAGACCATCAGACTGCCTTTGGGAGGGGGGCATGAATGGGGGTAAAATTGTAAAACTCAAAGATAAATTTAAAAAATAAGCACATGCAAAAAAGTCATTACTGATTGGAAATATGAAAAGAATGAGCCCGACCACAGAGGGGGCAGAACCTGAAGCACAACAAACCACCTCAGCCCTTCACCTCAGGTTTTCTCCTCTTCACTTCAATGGCTACATTAGCTAGTAGTAAATGATCTGAAGGCTTCAGTCTAGGGTCTTCCAAACTCTAGGTCCGCTTCTTTCTTTCCCTTCTCATATAAGCTCCCTGAGGACAAGGGATGGTCTGCTTCTTTTTTAATTGATTCCCTTATGTAAATGTTTGAGATGGGTAGATTCTGATGGGTCTCATCACCCAAGCACCTTCTCCTAAAACTACTCCAGGTCTCATCTGATCTCTCCGATGCACCCCCTTGGTTCTCCTGAGCCATATCTAAGTCTCTGCCCTTCCTTCCCCTGAGATAAAGACTGAGATTTCTGTCAGAAAGCTCAAGTAAAAGATAAAACTACAAAGTTAGGGAGTGAGGGAGTCAGGATTAGATGAAGTGTGCCAATCATAGCCCAAGGTGGCCCTCATGTCCTTGGAGGTGACTTGCCTATTTTTGAAATGACAGCATGCTGCTCCCTGTGAACTGGGGGATTCAAGGAGGAAGAATGGACTTTCCTTGTGGGAGAAACAGACTGGACCTTTCAAGCAACTGGGAATGTTTTCCAAGAGAGATTCAGACATGGAGGAGCCTCCTTGGTTAAGGAGGGGTGTGACTGCATTGGCCAGGTCTCCAAAAACCGTCCCTGAGGTGGTGCTTTGGCTCACAGTAGAGCACTTCATGTGGATAAATCTCACTTTTTTCATCTGTAAAATGGAAATCAGGATGTCTGCATTACACTTAAGCAGCAGTGGGTAGGGAATCTTTTTTTTTCTGCCAAGGGCCATTTGGATATTTATAATATCACACATGGATCATACAAAATTATCAACTTAAAAATTAACCTGCTCCTTTTAAAGCATTTTATGAATTCACCCCTAAAAAGCTCCTAGAGTTATTGGATTTTGAGTCTCACTTATGGTTGGCGAGGACCAAATGATTTTGCCAGTAGGGCCCATAGACCTACCACAGAGGGAGGGAAAGGTAGATGTATACTTACTTATACAGTGGGACTGGAAAGGTGGGGGGGGTGAGGTTATGAAGGGCTTCAATGACCAAAAGGAAGATTTCACATTTGGTCCTGAAGGTAATAAATACAAGAAGATAAAACTAGAGATTTTTAGGGTAGAGACCTCCATTATAGCAAATTCCTTTGGAGAGGAGATTGGATCGGAGAAAGACTGGAGGGAGGAGTCCAAGTAGACCAGGAAAGGGATGAGAATTTATTCAGCTTTTTCTATGTGCCCAGAACTGTGCTAGTTCTAGAGATTTAAGGTTCTAAGGACACATAGAAATAATAATCATAATCATAATCATATCCATAATAGTCTTGGTAATAATAAAAAAGAAAGGCAAAAACAGTCCCTGCTTTTGGAGAATTCACAATCAAATGAAGTGAGCAACCCGCGAACAGCTAGCTACAAACAAGCTTCAGACAGAACAAGTTGAAGAGAATCATCAGAGAGAAGATGCCATGACTAAAGAGATTAAGAAAGGCTTCTCCCACATGGAAAGTCCATTCTTCCTCCTTGAATCCTCCAGTTCACAGGGAACAGCATGCTGTTATTTCAAAAGTAGGCAAGTCACCTCCATGGACATGAGGGCCACCTTGGGCTACGATTGGCACACTTCATCTAATCCTGACTCACTCCCTAGCTTTACAATTTGATCTCTTACTTGAGCTTACTAGCCAAGTCACTGACAGAAATCTCAGCCCTTACCTCAGGGGAAGGAAGGGCAGAGACTTAGATATGGCTCAGGAGAACCTAGGGGGAGCATCCTATAGATCAGATGAGACCAAGAACAGTTTTAGGAGAAGGTGCTTGGGGGATGAGACCCATTAGAAGATGGAGAAGGAGAGAACCTCCAGCCTAGGAGTGAGCTCAGATCACATGAAGTTTCTTATGAAAAAGGAGGAAAAATCTCAAATCTCAGGGAGCAGCAGATTTTCTCTTGATGTGTGGTTGTTTTGCTTAAGAGAACCAACCACTGGCCCCAGGACTCTTGGGAAGGGTGATCTCCGAGTAGGGCCAATTAGTTATACTATGTATGACCTCCTTCCTGGTCCATACCCAATATATCAAATCTTTTTATACAGAAAATGGGTGAGTGCCACAGAATTCACAGGAAGAGTCCCCAAGTAGTTCAAAACTGAGAGTCTCATTTTCTGTTGTTGTTCCTAATTAAGAAGGCAAATTGAGCTCCTCATGAATTGCTGGGGTCTAAATGAGATCACCCTCTCCCCAATCCATGGATTTCAGATATTTTGGCTAGGGTATTTGAAGATAGGTTTACAGCAAGCTTGTCGGGAGCCTAGATGCTCCCTAGAATTGGAGTTTGGGGGGTGAGGGGGAGACAGCCTTGTGGACAAGTTCTCACATTTACAACTTTTCAGTACTAGAATCTGGAATGTTACTTGACTTCTTTCTCAACATGACAAGACCACAGAGGTGACATGCTAACGTACCCCAGGGGTCACTGTGCCGAGGGCAGTGCCTCCAGACTCCAATGGGAACTCGGATGCTTACTGCCTTTCTGAGTTTGCACAACCAGCTTCTCCAATCTAGGCCTGAGTTATTCATCTCTAAACTGGGAAGATTAGACTGGTCAGTGCTCTGAGATTCCTCCAGGGTGGAGCGGCCTGGATTGATCTACTCTAATTACCCCCTTTTGTCATTGTTCTATGGGGTTTCTCCAAATGTTTGTTGGCAGAGAGATGAGGGTCTCAGCAAATGCTGGTCTTTGGGAAATGCAAAGTAAGTCTTGGTCTTGATTCCCAAGCACACAGTATGAAAGAAGCAGTGGAGACACCAGTAGATAATGTTATTTGTCCTTTGTTCTCAAGCACCTGAATGAGATTTGAGTTGGGGGGGGGGCTGTACCTAGGCCCTAACCTCACTTCCTCCTCTAGAACCATCAAGGGGCAATGACCAGATATGAATCAGGATGACTGAAAATGGCCCTGATGCAAGATCATCAGGGTGAAGTGACTTGCCCAAGGTCACACAATTAGGAAGAGTCAAGTGTCTGCCAGTGCATTGTTGGTGGAGTTGTGAACTGATCCAGACTTTCTGGAGAGTAGCTTGGAATTATGCCCAAAGAATAATAAAAATGTACATCCCCTTTGACCCACCAATACCATTCCTTGGCCTGTATCCTGAAGAGATCACGAAATAGGGGGAAAATCCCAAATGTATAAAAATATTCAGAGCAGCTCTTTATGTAATGGCAAAGAATTGGAAATTGAGGGGATGCCCATCCATTGGGGAATGGCTGAACAAGTGATGGTTTATGAATGTGATGGAATATTATTGTTCTATAACAAGCCATGAGGGACAGGACTTCAGAAAACCCTGGAAAGACTGGTGTGAGCTGATGCCAAGTGAAATGAGCAGAACCAGAGGAACATTACACACATTAACAACAATATGGGGTCATGACCAGCTATGATGGACTTGTTCACTTCAACAGGACAATAATTAAAGACAATCTTAAAAGACTTGTGATGGAAACCACCATCCCTAACCAGAGAACAAACTGGGGAGTTTAAATACACACCAAAGCTTATTAGCTTCAATTTTTAAAAGTTGACTTATACATTCTATAATTTTGTTAACTCTAATATTTTCTTTCTTCCTTTTAGATACGATTCTTCAATCTATGCTTATCATGATGCAGATGTAGAGGCTTTATCAGATTGCTTTCTATTGGAGGAGGGGGGAAGGAATGGAGGGAGGGAGAAAAACTGTAAAACTCAAAACATGGCAAAAACTTCATTGATAGAAGCTACCATTGTGTATAATTAATAAAATTCCTAAAAGGTCAACTGTCTGAGACCAGAGTCAAACTTGGGTCCTCCTGATTCCAGGGTCAGTGTTCTAGCCACTGTGCCACCTAGCTGTCCCCACTAATAGATAGATGGAGAGCAGGGGCTATTGGAGGACGCCGAGATCATGAGATCATGTCTTACTAAATCTCTCTCTGACTCTGTCTCTCCCTCTGTATCTTTTTCTCTGTCTCTCTTTCTCTCTACCTTTCCCTCTCTCCTTTTTTACTCCTCTCACTCTCTCCCTCTCGCTCTCCAAACACACACACACACACACACACACACACACACACACACACACACATCTCCTAGTACACAAGTTCTCCTGGGCTTTTGCCAGAAGACCATAGGTTCGAATCTTTAGAGCTGGAAAAGACTTTAGAGTCCATGCAGTTTATTCCCTATCACTTGACAAATGATGCCATTCAAGGTCCAGACACCTAGAGTAAAGGGTAGGTGTAGACTTTGAATCCAGATCCCTTGACTCCGAATTCAGAGATCTTTCCTATGATGACACACTGTTTTTCATTATAATACAACATTATCTAAGCCACGTCCCACCAAGGAACCAAATTTCCATGTCATGGTGCTCCCCCATGAACCTTCATTTTTCTCCTGCAGCCTGGCTGGGAACACTGACATCCATTAGGTCCCAACACTCTTCCTTGGCTCCATCGGTTAATGGTCTCACCCTCTTCTCCAGTTGCAAGTACCTGAGTCATGGGCCTCCAGGAAGCATTTCTCCATGCCATTTTCTTCTTTCATAATCTCACAATTTTCTACATTCTAATAATGAGATAGAATTTCTCCCAACAATAAAGGCAGGAGTATCGCATTGCAGATATAAAAGGAAGCCATGGCAGGAGATCCAGAGGGAGGTGATAGGGAGGCTTGCTTCAGGATGGTTGGGCTTGCTTGAGGGACTCACTTGGCTTTGGGGTGAACCCCTTCATCCATTATACCAGCTTAGCTCCAAATGGGGACAACGGGAGAGTTGGCCAGATTTTTAGTGGGTTTGACCCTTGGCAAAGCATCCACAATGGAAGATCCAATCAGTCAATTTAAAATATCTAGACAAAAAGGGCCTATTCATCCCTACTTATGTGTGGATCACTGTGTAAGCTTCTGTGTTTAAAAACAAAGGGAAAAAGACAAGTCCCTTGTCCTCAAGGAGCTTCCAGGTTAATGGGGGGAAACATTATGTAAACACATCCATCTTATATCCAGAAGCAAAGGAAATCTGAGAAGAGAAGCTTTGCTAACTATGATTAAAGTCTTCCCCATCCCCAGAAAGGGGTCTAGTGCTACAAGTGTAAGGCCAGGCTGTGGCCAACTCTGCCAAAAGCCCAAACTACTCACTCTTGTACAAGGGATAGAAATCTCTCTAGGTAACATCAATTATCTGTAGATACAATGGAGCATAAAACTGATGGCAGGATGGGGAGACAAGGAGACAGAGACAAAAACAGAGAAAGAGACAGACCCAGACAGAGGGTCAGAGACCACCATGAATCATAGGGGGCTAGAAATCGAGTGATCCATCCTATGCCCTTGATCTTTGCCTACGAGGAAGTTCAGAAAGTGGCAGCAGCTAGGCCAAATTCAGGTCAGAGACAGGACTAGAATCTGGGTCTTTTGACTTGAAAGTTCTCTAATCTTTCAGAGAAAGGACAGTGTCCAGCTTTCACTGGGTGGGGAGTGAATGGAGAGAAATTTGGATGGATCAGAATCAGGAAAGATTGGAGACAGAATCATTAGAGTTTGGGAAGAGGTGATGGAAGTCTAAACTGGTGAAGATTGCACCAATGGAGAGGGGCTGGGGTGTCTGTAGGGAGATGTTGGGGAGGGAGAACCAAGAAGACTGGTTAGAGGGATGAGGAGGATGGATGAGTTGAAAATGACTCTGAGGGTGGGAATCTGACTGAAGGTCTGGTAGTGACCGGGGGGGGGGGGGGAGAGAGAGAGAGAGAGAGAGAGAGAGAGAGAGAGAGAGAGAGAGAGAGAGAGAGAGAAATTTCTTTAGGACATCCAGTTTGAAATGTGCAACAGATAATAGGAGATTGGGGCTGGAGCTCAACAGAAAGAATAAGATCAGAAAACAAATCTGGAAGTCATTTATATGGAGGTGCTCACTGATCCCCTGGGAGCAGATGAGATCATCCAGTGAGAGCAGAAGGGAAAAGGGAAAAGAGGCTCCCAGGATGGAGACAGGGCAGGCTCACTGTAAAGGCCTGGGATGGCTGAGGACTCAGTAACGGAGTGGGAAGGACTGGTCAGGCAGGGAAGGAGCAGAGTGCTCAGCAGGGACAAACTGAGCTCAGGAAGGCAGAGGAATGAGAAGAGGCCATGACGTGGGGGAACGAAGAAGTCCTGGGAGGCTTGGGAGAGAGCACTTGGAGAATGAGGAAACTGGAAGCCAGATGGCCAAGCACTAAGAGCTGAGGAAGAAGGGAGGAAATGGGAGCAGTGAAGGAGCCAGCGCCTTCTAGGAAATCATGACACGTTGGAATGGGGCTCGGAGATGGCTTCAGATGAGGCCATTTGGGACTGTGCAGAAATGGCAGCTAGATGAGACACTGGATTGACTTTTTTTTTCTTCCCCACTTTTAGGACTCTGGGGGGTTGGGGAAAACATGACCAGATTAAGGTGGAGTTCTGAGGCTGCCTTCAAGGTCAGGTCAAGGCAGAGTCTTGGAAGGGGTGGCATCAGTTTTCTTGCTCAAAGTCACTCGTTCACCACCTGGCCCTGACTTCTCAAGACTTTTTATAGATGGGGGAAATTGAGAAGGGAAGACCCTTCACCAGGTCAGAGGAGAAGTGACAGCATTCCATTTCCCAGGTTTTCCATAGTGATGAGGAGAGGCAGCACAAGCATTGGCAGGTGATGAGAAGGGAGCCACGGCTTTAGAGTGACCTTGGGAAAATGACCTCACCTACCTGGACTTGAGGTCCCTCCTCTGGAAGACCCTTCTCTGGACCAGACTAAAGTAGAGCTCCCTTCCCTCTCTAGGAGAAAAAGAGGAAGATCCCTTTCCCTTCAGATCCTCAGGTCATCAGCCCCTCTTCTGAAGAGTCAGCTGGAGAGTTGTGGACTTGTCCCAGCATCATCACTTCTGACCCATCAGCCCCTGCCAGGCTTCATCATGCGTATTTATGAATATGTGTTTATGAATGTGTGAGTGTGACTATGACTGTAGGTCTGTGTGTTTGTGAGATGCGTGTGTTTGGATTAAATGATAAATGGATGTAGGTGTGTGTGTGTATTTGAGCCTCCAGTTCTCACACTAGGACTCTTCCCCACTCCCCTCCTCACCCCCAGAGTAGCTGTTTCATGCTCCAATCTCTGGCATGTGCCTATAGGAATAGGAGTTTATGTAGGAAGGCGTGAGGGGTGTAGGAAGCTACGGGAATGTATATCATGTGACCATGAGTGCATGGATGAATGTGAACATAGAAGTCTGCAAGTTTGTGGGTAAATGTGTGTGTAAAGGTGAGTGTGTGTGGGCCTGCATAGGTCTAGATAGAGAGGAGTGTGGCTGTGGCTCTATATTGGTGTGTCCAGTTTTTCCTTCCCCATGGGGGTTGGGGCGCAGGCCCCGACTGCCTGGAAAATCCAACCTTTGGACCAGAGAAGAAGACAGAAATATTATGGAATTAAAAGATAAAATGTGTTGATATGCTATAATGCTATCCATGATTCCTGCATTTCTGAGTTGCTAACCTTTTTCCTGTGTCATCTCCTGGCCTTCCTGTGTGGCCTGCCGCTTCCACAAAGCTCTCCTAAAATTTACACTTAATTTTTTATGGGGAAAGTTGAGATGTAAGAGGAATAGCTGTAGTGTGTCCTTGAAAATGGAGTCTGGGTCTTCATTTGGTTCACTCTTACATATTGCATTCATCTTTGCATATCTGCAGCCTCAGTTTCTCTTACAATAATGTCTCCACTTACACCTCTTTTAACATCTCTCTTCCTGTAAAGAGAAATAAGCCAGGGACAGAAATGGGGGTGGGGGGTCTGGTTCCACTTATAGCCTTAACATTATTATCCATAGGAACTTAGATCATCAATTTTCCTGCCCTGGCCTCAGTTTGTCAATATGTAAAATGAGATTATCATTTGGCCTTTATAGCTAAGAGGAGTGTTGTACATTCAAATGAAATCATAGATGTAGACGGTCGATTGTGTGGATGAGTGGGTGTGTAAATGTGTGTCTGAACATGAATGTCTATGAGGGCATATCTATGAGTGGGGGTCTGCATGTGTCTCATGGATAGCATATGTGTATTAGGAGCATGGTTATGAGGATGTTTGCAGGCAGGAAAAATCCAGTACAGAAATTGCCTCCATTTCTGCAAATTGGCAGGACTGCACATCGGAATCTTGGTGAGTTCTCTGGGTGCCCTAACTAGGATGGATTCGAACCCAGAACTCCTTGACCCTAAAGACCAGTATTGAAAATGAAGTCAAATAAACCACCGGCCAAGCTAAAAGTGACCTTCTGTTGTCAGCCCACTGACAGCTACAGAGATTTGAAATCGCTTCCTGATGGTTGGTTAGTGGGCTTTCACCCCTTCCCACATAGACACCTGCTCCTCCGCCACCCTGTGGGACCTTCATTTCCCATGCAGAAGCCACTGAGGGCTTAGCACCTTAGAACTGTGTGATAGACACTTGGAACATTTCTAGGAAACCTCTCCCCAAACTGGCCCCCAATGTGGCAGTCATGCCTGAGAAGGCTCCCACCCATGCCATCTGGGCCCAGATTGAAGTGCCCTCTCCACCTTCTTCCTCTGTGCTCCCAAAGTTGAGGCCCCTTTGGGGTCCCCACACACACAGAGACACTCAGGGCCCCCTCCCCCTCCTCCCCAGCTCCGGGGACCCCATGCCGCCCAATCCCAGCCCCTCCTCCTGGCTTCTCTCCAGTTCTCACACTGGGGCTCCTCATTCCCACAGTAACTGTTTCATGCTCCGATCTCTGGCACCAGGCTTTGCTCTTGTCAGCAGGTCTCCCTGCACCCGTGACCAGCCTAGGGAGACACTCTGACTTTTCTTGAAGATGTAATTAAAGGGAATATAAACAACCAGCTTTCAACTCCATAGGCAGGACTGGTACCATGAAAGTCTAAGTCTGGGGGACCTGGGTTCTGACCCACTGTCCCTGTGACCTCGGGCAAGTCACTTCCAGCTCTGAAATCTTATGATTCTTCCCTCCCTAATGACTGCATAGTCTCCTTAAGAGGAAAGTTGGTGAATGTATTTGCATCCCTAGCCCTTGGCTAGTGGTAGGCACATCAGTTAAAGCTTACCAACCTAGAATTTACTTGAGTTAGTCCCTTTCACTTAAAGGCTAAAGAAATGGACTCTAAGAGAAGTGACTTGCCTGAAGTCACCCAGTGACTGGGCAGCAGGGTGAGAATGAGGAGCTCGGGCTCCTGGACTCCCGGACTCCCGGATAGGAGTCTTCCTACCACTCCTTGGAGGCCAGAATCAGCAACAGATGGCCAGCGTCAGCGACAGAAGAGCCCAAAGATAGCAAGGCTCAGGAAGAGGAAGATGAGGGCCAAGGGGGCTTCCAGTTGTCCTGGGAAGACAGCTGGAATGATATTCTGGGAGATGAAGTAGAGGAGGACGGGTGGGGAAGGGAGGCTTTGCCAGGGCTTTGATTTAATAGTCTGACACAGCCTTCCAGGCAGAAGCAAGAAGGACACTTCACTGAAGTCACAGCTCAGTCTCGGGTCCAATTTCCTAATCATAAAATACAATGGCACCAAAGCCTGGGCAGGATCCCTTTGGTGTAGCCAATCATCCAAATCAGCGTGACCTGGGCTGCCAGACATCCATGAAGCATATGGACTTGTCTGACTGGCCACCCAGAGCCAGTGGGGGGGTGTTGGAGGGGGAGTGGGGAGGGGCAGAGCGGTTCTCTGGGACTCAGAGGTCTGGAACTGGCCGCTCTCCCATCACCTGTCACACATGATGACCACAGTGAAACAACTCAGGGCTTTCCATTGTCCTGAGGCTGCCTTGGGCTGCCCAGGCAATGGGTGACTCAGCTCACCAGCCTGGGGCTCCTCAACCACACTTTCTCTTGGGAGACAATGACCCAGCCAGGCTCCCATTTCTGAGCCTCTTTCATGGAACTTCTCCGAGAAGCAGGGGATCAGGACCTGAGGTTCCAAGTCTGATCCCCAACTCTGCTCAGCTGGAGAATCATGAGCCAGATTCTTAACCTCTCACAGTCTCAACTTCCTGAACTGTGCCAACTACCTGCCCTCACCCAAGGAGTAACCTAATTCCAGTTCAATTCTAGGACTCCAACCAATCCCCTTTCCACTGGGTCAAACAATAACTCTGACATGACTGGAAAAAGTATTGGAAATCCAGTTTTACAGGTGGCTGGTACATGGTGAGACCTTGATTATTATGTGATAGATAGATAAATAGGTAGGTAGGTAGGTAGGTGGGTGGTTGAGTAGGTAGGTAGGTGGGTGGTTGGGTAGATGGATGGATGGATGGATGAATGGATAGATATATACATAGATAGATGATAGATAGATAGAGATAGGCGATAAATAAATAGGTGATAGGTAGGTAGATAGGTAGGTGGGTGGGTGGATGGATAGATAGAGAGATTAAATAGGTGATAGAAAAACAAAGAAAGAAAGAAAGAAAGAAAGAAAGAAAGAAAGAAAGAAAGAAAGAAGATAAATAAATAGGTGATCAATAGATAGATAGATAAGTAGGTAGGTGGGTGGGTGTGTGAGTAGGTAGATGGATGGATGGATGATGGACGGATAGATAGATAAATAGATAGGTGATATATAAATAGGTGATAGAGACAGACAGACTGGCAGATAGATAAGTAGGTAGATAGGTAGGCAGGTAGGTAGGCAGGTGGGTGGGTGCGTGAGTAGGTAGGTGGATGGATGGATGGATAGGTAGATGGAAAAATAGATAGATGATAGAAAGATAGGTAGATAAATAAACAGACAGGCCCAGGAGTCAGGAGGACCTAAGTTCAAGTCTGGCTCAGACACATACTAGTTGTGTGACACTGGATGAGTCTGTTTGGCTCAGTTTCCTCCTCTGTAAAATTAGTTGGAGAGGGGAATAGCAAACCAAGAAAACCCCAAATAGAATCACAAACATCCACCCGATCACAGCCTTCCCAGTCATCCATTTCCTCATCTGCAAAATGAGGAGGTTGACTCAGACAACCCCTGAGGTCCTTTATAAGTCTAAATCTGTGAGGGTGTCATCTGAAGTCATTAGTCATCCTGGACCTCAGTTTCCTTACTTTTAAAATAAGAAGACAACCTCAGAAAATGCTTCTTAGTCATTAACCACCTGGAACATCAATTTCCTTTTCTGAAGAATGAAGACTTTGGGCAAATGAACTCTACAGGTCCCTGTAGCCCCAGGACTATGTGGCAACTCTTTATTGGTCTGACAACATGATAAAAAAAAGGAATTATTATTGCTATGGAGTCCAAATCCTTCATTGACAAATAAAGAAACTGAGGTTCAGAAAAGGTTTAGTGCCTTGCCTGAGGCACAGGCTGTCTGCTGAACCAGAACTAGGAGCTGGATTTCCTGGACTTTTCCCACCACAAAACCTTAGGAAAGGTTCCTAAGTCGATGTTCCTAGGTCTGGAAAGCACTTTTGACCTCCAGGCAACCCCCTCCTTTTCTACTTGCAGACACTGAGAGTGACTCACCCCAAATTGGGCATCAATTAAATAACTGCCTAGCAGAGACCACATTGGGACTGGAAGGAGTCTGGATCTAAAGTCAGAAAAAAGTGGCTTTAAACTTTCCTTTGGCACTTAGTCACTGGGTGATCATGGGTTTGTACTGAGTCTCTATTTCCTTATCTGTAAAATGGGGTTGATAATCCCTATAGTATTTCAGTGGATCAGTGGGATGATGAAAGGTGACCTCATACCATGGTTTGCAAACCTTTGAGTTCTGTGGAGCAGCCAGAAATGTTTCAGTTATCATTCTAAAGTCTCCTCTTGGTTTTGTTATTAACCCAAGGATTACTGTAAGGTTGCTCTTAGACTTTGGAATTTATGGTTTGAACTTTGATCTTTCATTTTGGGCAGCCCTGGCTCTGCAAAGATTATCTGATTCTTCCAAGGTTGCCACACCTGAACCCTTATGTGGCATCAATGACCAGTGCCAAAGCTGGTGAGCCAACTGGAAGCTGTGAATGCTAAGTCCCTGTCTGCCCTTGAATATCCATGGGAAATGAAGAAGGAGCAAAAGCTGAAGGGAAGACATTCCCCTCCTTTTAAGGGAGAGAACAGAGTCTGCAAGAGGCCCTAGCAGCCAGGATTTAAAGGGTCCACCCTTGAGGGAAGCCAGCTGGCCAACCTGCCAAAGTCAGTACATCAGCATCCATTGTGACCCAAGGATGACCAAGTCTATGATTAGGAAGGTGAGGGGGTAAGCCTCCCCTACTCAAGAAAAATAAATCACATTTCATTCACCCATTAAGAATGAAACTCCTGGGGTGGCTAGGTGGCACAGTGGATAGAGCACTGGGCCTGGAGTTAGGAGGAATCTGAGTTCAAATCCGACCTCAGACATTTAATAGTTACCTAAATGTGTGGCCTTGGGCAAGTCACTTGACCCCATTTGCTTTGCAAAAAAAAAAAACACACCTAAAAATAAAAGAATGAAACTCCTACCCTTGAATTCTAGCTACTTTTCTATCCTGCTATGTGATCTTGGGCAAATCATTCCTATCTACCTACCCACTTACCTACCTGTCTGTCTGTCTATCTATCTATCTATCTATCTATCCATCTTATCATCTATCTGTCTGTCTATCTAATGCATTCACCCATCCATCCACACGTATTCATTAAGGCCCCTCCTTGTGCCAGCCATTTTCTTCATCCATCATATGAGGGGGTTGGGCTAAATAGCCTCCTTGGATTTCTATGGATGATTCTTTGAGGCTTGTGGAAATGTTAGAAGGCTGTACCCGGACCCAGGAAGAGTTGAGTTCGAATCCTGACTTTTTGTGATGGTTTCTTTTTCTTCCTTTGTATTTGCATTTGCATCATTCACTGCAGTAACCAATTAATAAATGCTTTATGGTTTTAGCCCTGGGCAAACCATTTAACTGCTCTTGACTTCACTTTCTCCATCTATAAAATGGGGATAATAATAGCGTTTGTCTTCGGGGGTGGAATGAGGGTCCCATGAGATGATGCACATAAATCGCCCCGCAAATCTCGCCACTCTTTATAAATGCTACCTATTAGTGTTATTGTCATTGTTGTCATTATCGTTCACACGCGCCTCTGCAGGCACCTTTCATTATTCATTCATTGACTGACATTAGTCATCACATAACTCTTTCCAAGTCCCCTAGCAGTGGAGCTGATGGGGTCTTAGTTCTCCAATCCCCAAAGGATGATGCGTGAGGCAGGCCTTAACTTCCCAGGTCACTGGATCCCTGAAGCCAATAGTCTGTTCTAATCTTCTCTCCTCTGGAGCCCCAAAGCTAAATGCACCCTCCAAATGCAGAGAAAATGCTGCCTGCAACTAAAACAAATTTTTTGCAATATTTCAATCAGCAAGACATGAAAAGAAATGATTTTGCATAATCCCCCATTCCTAAACCAATCAGTAGACCTGAAGAAACTTTAGAGAGCCTGCAGTTCACCTCTCTCATTTCTTTTTAAATAGTTTCTTTCTTTATTTTTCCAACTCCATGCATAAATTTCAAGTCATTTTTGCAATGTTTTGAGTTTCTCATTTTTTTTTCCCTCCCTCCTTTCCCTCCCCTCTCTCCCTGCCAGAAAGCAATCTAATACAGGTTCTACATATATACCCTTACTAAACATAGATTCAAATTAATCATGTTGTGAAAGAAGAATCAAATCCGAACAGAAGGGAAAAAACATTAGAGAGAAAAAATGCCATAATATAGAAGACAACTTTTAAAAATTAAAAATAGTAAGCTTTGGTGTGCATTTAGAGCCCATGGTTCCATGTCTGGATATGGATGGTGTGGACGGTACCCCAAGTCTTTTAGAATGCTCTTTGCTTATTGTACTGCTGAGATGAACAAGTCCATCACCCAATGTTGCTATTACGGTGTAGAATGTTCTTCCAGTTCTCTCATTTCCTTTTAAAAGACTTGCATTATCAAGTTCTCCGTCATCCTCATGCTTGAGTTTATCCGTTTCCCCCTCCCTACCCAGTCATGGCCAACAATGGACAGGAGAGAAAGGATAATGGTGATGATATGGGCAAATAGAGAGATCTTCCAAAAGAACATGACTTCTAGAAGGTGTGGGACCATGGGATGCAGGATCCCTACAGTCCTGACTCAGTTGTAGACTGCCAAAGTCACTAAGCTCACTAACAATTCCTGGTCCCTGGGATCTCCAAAGATTGCGGACAGAACCAAGTGGGAGCCCTGGCACGGATTGTGATTGACACAAAGGACTGGCCAAAGCTCAGCGATTGCTTCCCTCCCCCTTGGAAAGGTCAGCCTTTTCCCAGGACCAAAGGTCATTCCAGACAGCCTCAGGCTCAAATGGATAGAGGCAGCTAATTAATAATTTCCCTGGGCTCACAAGCTATTTAAAATAAAGAAATAAGAACTGCCAGACCTGGGATCCTTCCAGACTCCAGTCATTGCCTGGAAATCCTCTGAAGATGAGGCCTTTAAAGTTTAGTGGCTATATTCAAACCAATTCTGTTCATGAGGGTCATCTCGAAAGAGTCTCTCCCTTACCTGCCTGGGCTCCCCCTCCCTTGCCTGGTTCTTAATCCCTTGGTCTCTGCAGGTTATTTCTCAGGAGTCTGCTTTTCACAAGCTTTCTCTGGGAGGAGTGAAATCCAAATCTCTTACAGGCTAAGCTCAGAATGCAAAATTGGCCTGATGAGATGAAGGAATGGCCCGCACACAATGGGAGGACAGTCAAGAAAGGGTCTTCTGGATCATCTAATCCAGCCCGGCCCCACCCCCAGTCCCAGGGTTAAAGATTTTGGAAACCTGAGCCCAGGGAGGCCAAGGAACAGATCCAGGGTCAGGCAACATTAGCCACTGAGAGGGAATAAACAGGAGCAGGGACTTGGAGGAAGGAAAATTCTATACTGGGTATGAAATCACAAGATGGTATCTGCAGGCAATTGAAGCCCAATACAACAGACTGGTGTTTATTCAAAATAGGGAAGGAAAAGAAGGGGTGCTGGGGAGAAGGGAGAAATCTCATCTCCAGGAATGGTCCTATCCAAGGGACAGAATTTACCTCCCTAAAGGTCAGTGTCCTTCATAGACCATGGGCCCAAGTCCATAACTGAAGGGGCTGTTATTCCAGTTCTGTTGGTTCAAAGTCAGAGCTATGGAAGGAAAGTGACTTATTCTTTTAAAGACAAAGGATGCTTCTTTTTTGAGAGGTGGAAGACTGTGAGTTTAGAGCATTGTAAATGCTCCGGATTTGGGTCCTATGTTTCCCTAATTGATTTTCCTAGTTCCAGAGAAAAGCTCACCTGGTTAGGGAACTCTCCAGGAGGAGGGCTTACCCAGAAACAACTGTGGTAGTCTTTTCAAAAAAGACATCAATACAACTCTATTTTTAAGAAAAGAAACTGATTTTATGAAAAAGGAAAGAGAACAGGAGGAAGAAGAAACAGATTTACCTGAAGAGATGGTTTAATGTCCAGCCTTCAGCAATGAAATGTTTTAGTGCTGATGAGGCATCCAAAAGGATGAAGGGAAAGCTGAGAAATACTATTGAATCATTTGAACTTATTAGAGAATTAGGGAATCAATCGGTCCATTTTACAGGTGAGGAGACTGAATAGGACTGAACAGGTAATGAAGCTGCATTAGGTAATGAGGCAGCATAGGTGAGATTGGCCATCGGTCTATTAGTGTGAAGTTCTGCCTTGTACTGACTTCACCATTCATCTGGACCAAGGTTGGAGGAGCCAAGCCGGCTTTCTCTTCCTCTGGGAGTTTTGGATCTAGTCAGCTTCCTTTATCTGTCTAAGAGAACTGTGACTCAGGGGCTCTGGGGAGGACAGACCCAATTTTCTTAAAACCAAATCACACCATTTGGAAGCTAAGAGGGACCTCATGGCCATCTTGCCCACCCCGTCCCTAAAAGGAATCCCCACTATGAATCAATCAATACACTTTGATTAAGTGACTACTATGTCCTAAGTACTGTGTCAACTGTTAGATTATAGAAAAAAGAGGCCAAAAATAGTCTTTGAGGAGTTCACAATAGAATAAGGGAAATAAGTAAAAACATGCCATATACAGGATAATAGGAAATAATGGATAGGGAAGGCACTGAAATTGAGATTAATTGGGAAAGGTTTCCTTTGAAAGGTGGGAATTTTAGGTGACAGTTAAAGGAAGCCTGAGAATTCAGTAGGCAGAGATGTAGAAGGAAAGCTTTTGATGCTGGGGGTGCCTGGGTAAGCCAGAGATAATACCCAGAGCTGAGGATCTTATTTAGACAGGAAGTCAGTATCACTGAAGCACAGTATCAATAGGGGAGTCAGGTGTAAAAACAGTGGAAAGGGAGGAAAGGGTCAGATTATAGGGGCTTTGAATACCATTTTGTATTTAATTCTGAGGGAAATAGGATGTTACTTGAGTTTATTGAGTAGATGGGTTACATCACTTTAGTGTTAAACAGAAGATAGAATGGAGTAGAGATAGAATTGAGGCAAGAAGACCCACCAGTGGCTACCTCAATAGTCCAGGTGGGAGATGATGAGGGCTGGCACCAGAGTGGGGGCAGTGTCAGAAGAGAGAGTTGACATATTGAAGAATGCTGCAAAGACACAATAGACAGACTTTGGAACTATATTGGATATGAGGGTGAGAGATAGTAAGGAGACTAGCTAGGACCCTGAAAGACTGGGAGGATGGTGTTGCCCTCTACAGTAGTAGAGAAGATAGGAGGGGAAAAATTTAGGGGAAAAGATAATGTTTGCTTTTGGCCATGTTAAGTTAAAGATGTATATTGAGCAGTTAGTTCTAGATGTCTAAAAAGCATTTGGAGATGTGATATTGGAGGTCAACAGAGAGGTTGGGACAGGATAGGTCTATGTGAGATGGTAATTAAATATGTGGGAACTGATGAGATCTCCCAGTGAGATGCTATAGAGAAGAGGACCCAGGACCGAGTTGGCACCTATGGACAGAAAGCATGATCTGGAGGAGACAGAGGAGAGGTCTGATAGGTAGAAGGACAAGCAGGACAGAGAAGTATCAAAATCCCAGAGAAGAGAGAGCATTGAGGGGGAAAGGGTCATCGAAAGTACCAAAGACTGGGAAGAGACTGAGCACGGAGATTGAGAGGAGATCACTGGATTTGGTAACTGAGAGATCCTTTGTACTTTGGAAAGAGCAGTTTTGGTGGAATGAGAAGTTTGGGAGCCAGATTGTAAAGGTTTGAGAAGAGAGTTAGAGGAGAGGAAGTGGCGGCACCGCTAATGAGCAGGTGCTTCATCTCAGGTCTGCTGGGCGATATCCTAAGGAAGCAGAGGAGAGGAGGGGGTGGTGGCCACAATCATCTCTCATTTGGGGAAGTCGTTTTTTATTTGTTTGTTTATTTGTTGCTTCTCATATATAGACTAAATCTGGCCCTCAAAATGTCCTCATTTGCTTTCAGGTTCTTCTTTCGTGTTCCCAGCAGAATAACCCAATCCCTTTGCCACGTGATAACTCTTTAAATACCTGAAGGGAGTTAGCCCATCCTTGTCGAGCCTTCTCCAGGACTGACACACCAATTCCTCCAACAGATCTTCATCTGACATAGATTCAAGGCCCTTCCCCATCCTGATAGCTCTCCTTAAGAAACTTTCCAGCTCACTAAAATGCTTAAACATCTTTTCTGTTTGGTTCATTTCTATGGGCTATGACTCTGTGAGGAAAAAATGAGCTCCATTTGTCGTTGGAACCAAGAAGTCTTCCGTGAAGAGGCAAAGCAAGTCAAGTCAACAGCATTTTTCAAGTGTCTACATTGTTTACAGCAAAATATGAAGATCACTTAAACAAAGAAAAGCAAAACTACTTTTCATTCTCAAGAAGCTAACCATCTACTGGGTAAACAATTGTGTACAGGCTGGCTTGTACAAAGCAAAGTGGAGATCCCCTCTCAGAGAGGTCAGAGCATGAAGACAGATCATGAAAGGCTTCTTGTGGAAGGACTTGAAGGAAGCTAGGAAATGCAGAAGAGGAAAAGCATCATTCTAGTCAGCAGGGATGATCAGGAAAATTGGGGTGCAGGAATCCCCTCACTAGTTCTCCTTCCCCTTCATAGAAGTAAACACTTGGAAAGTTCTGACTCCATGTCCCAAGTCTGTCACTCACCTGCCCTGAAACCCTGTGGGTGGATCCAAACCTGGTCCACAAAGTCTCATTGTAACCCCCTGACTTGTTTTTCTTCAAAATCTCTGCATTCTAGGGTTTTCCTAAATATTCTCCCTGGCAGCAGCATCTGGTGGCTCTGCGGGGTTTCTTCACTGACTTAATGAGACTATCTGCTTCGGGGCTATGCAATGTGCACATTGTCTAGGGACCATCCCAGCTGAGTTCTAAGAGATTCTTCACTTACTTGGCATCAAAACTGGTCTTTTGGACCACAGTAACCCTGACCTCAAAGAGTTTACATTCAATTGGGATGGAAAAGAGAAAAGCAACCATAGATTCTAAGAACCTCAAAGGCAGAAGCTTCTTAATAATGATTTCATTCATCCATTCATTTATTCTTTAGCCAAGTTACCTACTAGTGGGCCTGGCATTTTCTTGATATTTATTTGATGAATTGAACTGGATTACTAAGGTTTCTGATGGGAAATTTTCTTTTTGTTCCTTTTATAAAAGTGCATTTTTACCTCCTATTCCTTGCTTTCTTTCTTCTTTCCTCTCATATCTTTCAGTGACTCAGGAATCACTTCTTCCCAGGGATGAGACAGAAGACACAATGCATCCCTAGGAATGTTGGAGGATTTCCAATCCATAGAAATGTTTTCTTCAATGGTGACCTTATAAGATGACTGTACCTTGACTTTCTAATCTACAGATCACTATTTTAAATTAATGTGCTTTGTTTGTGTGGCATACATATTCATGGGTGTATAAAATTTTTATACACATGCTAGATGCATGTGTAACAATTATAAGGTTTCATCCAAACTGACTACACTGACAAGTCAAGTCATGAGACTTAAAACTGCTCCTCCATCTCCCCTCAGGGATCTAGGGTTATCCTGAAAGGGCAAAGGGAATCTTAGAATGCTATTGCTCTATTCCCTGTCCAGTGTGTTCTTCTTAGCATCATCTCCAGTGATTAGCACCCATTTATATTGTCAACTAATTGGCTGACTTTGTAATATAATTTATTATCATAATTATATTGTAATATTATATTATAATTATTATGCAATTTAGATTTTACAAAGGAATATTTCCTAAAAAATTCCTCTTTTGGCAAGACCCAAAGTACAAACACTTCTCAAATCTTTCACCCCTTTACATACCCATGTGATTAGACTCTGGGAAAGTAGACTTGAACTGAAAGTGGTTGTTGTTAAATACTCACCGTACCACATTCACTTGTGGACATGTCATGGCAGATGAATTTTCTTTTGTTTATAGGATGCGATGTCTCAGCTGCCAGATAGATTCACTGTTAGACTGTGGCACACAGGTTGCTTTAAAAGGCTATCCTGGGAGACTTAAGTTCAAATCCAACCTCAGATGCTTCCTAGCTGTATGACCCTGGGCAACTCACTTAACCTCTGTTTGCCTTGGTTTCTTCCACTGTGAATAAAACATGCAAAAGGATAGCTAGCACCTATCTCACAGAGCTGTTTTGAGGATCAAATGCGATAATATTTACTTTGCTTCATAGAAATCACTTGATAAAAATGTTTCCTCTTTCCCTTCCCTTCCTCATCTTCCCTTACTACACAGAAGTCACTTGATAAAAATGTTTCCTCTTTCGCTTCCCTTCCTCATCTTAGATTCTCTGGCTTAATTCAAAATTCACTTCCTCCATGAAATTTCTCCTTACCTCTCAACTTCTTGGTTCTTTCACCCTAGAGAGTTACTAGGTATGTATGTGTGTTATTTATTTGTCTAGGTACATGCCCAATAGAATGGCCATTTGGTTTTGAATCTCTAATGCTTAGTGTATGTGTATGCATGGAAATGTCTTTTAAATGAATGAATGGATTCTGGTTTCTGAAAAGGGTCTTCTAATCTAGAGACAGAGCTGCCCTCTGAAAGTCTCCCTGAGAGTGACTGGCTGTCTCAGGCAGAGTGGTTGGGAGAGGCTGGCAATGTTTGGAAACCCACTGGAGATAATTACACAGCAGCCAAGTATAGGGTTCTGATTAAAACAAAAGTTGGCACTGCAGCCTGAAGGCTCCTCCCATGAATCTGGCACCCAAAGGTTCCAACTTGGCCACATTCTCCTGACTTGTAAAATGAGGGCTTAAGACTACTTGATATCTGAGAAAACTTTAAAACTGATCAATCATTCTATGGTTCTCAAATCCTATAAGATCTATTATTTAAAGATTTCCCATCAGATGTGGAAAATCAAAGGGGGAAGTGGGTCGTTTTGTTTGAGTTCAGTATCCTCTCTGGGCTACCCCCACATCAACTCATTCCACAAGGCACTTCTGCCACAGGTTCAGGATGCTCTGTGAGTCTGCACTCATGAAAGTATATCTCACAAATTTTCTTGTTTCCCTTAAAATAATCTAACAGAAACTATCTATTGAAAATAAAAATGTGTACTGAAATGGTTTATAAAAATAGCCCCTCCCTCCTAAACCTTGGGCATATTTTTCCACAAATAGACACAATAAGTCAAAACATGATGGGTTCACACCTAAGAAAGCATATGAATAGGGAGAACAGAAGACACAATTCAATTGGCTGATGAATTAGCGGGAGAGAACTGTGGGGAATTCTGATTCTGACACTTCTTGTATGACTTTGGGTGACTTTAACCAGTTGGGGCCATGGTTTTCTCCTCTGTAAAATGGGGGAGGTTGGGAATAAGTGTCATCACAGATCTTGTCTAACTCTGACTCTTTAATCCTAGGAGAATCTATTAATATTAGGGAGAGACAGAAGGAGGAAATAAGCATTTACAAGGTACCTCACAACAAAAAAACAGCTCATTTGGGCAAAATAAACACTTGACAAGGTTTCAGGAGATCTGAGGTTTAGTTTTAGACCAACCAACTAAAAATAATAATAATAATAATAGTAATAATAGCCCAAATTACTAAAAGCCTGTTTCCTCATATATATGAAATTAGAATTCTAACATTTCCCTTGTCTAGTTCACAGAAATGTGAAGGTCATTGAAAGCCAAACCATTTTAGTGTAAGATAAGAAGGTCAATGGAAGGAGGTTTGGGTTCTTTCTCATTGAAGGTCTTCAAACAAAGACTGGATGACCATTTACCAGATGGTAAGTATGGACCAGATGACAGTTAGGGACCTTGTCAATTGTCAATCCTATGATTCTTTAAATATTGGGAAGAAATCCTGCAAAGGCAAATTGAAGCCCACTTAGAGTTTGAAAAGCAAACTAAGGAGGAGGGACTTTATTTCATTGAAGGACTGAAAAAATATTTTTAATTAGATCCAGGTATTGTAAGATGTTAGGAAGCAAACACAAGCAACTAAGTCATTCTCTGTCATTGTCATCAAGGAATTTATATTTTTATGGTGGAAGACATCTAGAAAGCTGGGAATGGGGGAGCCAGGACTTTGGAAAGGTCACTAAGTTTCCAGTGGGATTGGTCCCTAAGCTCTGTCCAGGGTCCCCAGGGCAAAGTCTATGTTGTTATGGGAGAAGAACAAGGAGGATGACTGGAGAGAAGGCAGAACAGTTTGGCAATGGCTGAGAAGTGGTAAGGGAATGATAGGAGCTAAGTCAGATTTTTCTAAAAGTTAATGTTATGGTAATGCATGGTAGCTACCTGGAGAGAGGTGGGATCCTGGCAGAGGAATTGGTTAGGAGGCTCACAGAACAGTTAATGAAAATGTGGAGATATTGTGGGCATGAAAAGGAAGGGATAGTTCAAAGAGAAACAGTGTTATGTAGAGTTAATAGGACATAGCAACTATCTTTTGGAGAATGACAGAGGAAGAAGCCAAAGACAACAGAGTGCACTTGGTTGGCCAGGAGAAAATAGAAAGGGAGGCCACCAGGAAGACCCAGGCTGGGATAGATAAAATATGAAGTAAGAGGAGAAAATGTGGTGCCAGATCTTAAGACTGAGGAGACAGAGGTTTGGAAGATTGAATAGAGGGAGATGATTGCTGAAGTGGCAAAGGTCACTGAAGGACAGTGAGCTTGTCTACTCTTCTCTGCAGGAACCATGACAAATGTGCTAAGTGGGGTGAATTTTTTTTGTGGTTCAAAGTCTATCAGTGTTACCACATCCCTTCTCTGTCACTCAACTACCACCCGCTGGGGCTCTTCTAAAATCATGACCAAAGAGCTCTGTGGTCACAAGCCCCAGCCAAGTCTAAAGTGTAAGGGCTGGCAACTTGGTTCACAGAACTTTTGAAAATTTTCCAGCTACTGTTTCAAACTAAGACAGTTTCCAGGCAAAGCAACACATGAAAAGCATTCTCAGCTAATATTGTTGGGGAAAAAAAACAATTTGGGATAAGATAGAGACCCGACTGTGAAGTCAGTTTATGAACCTGGGTTCAAATCACACCCCTGATGAATATGACTGTGCTAACTCAATGTTGTCACAACCCACTTGGGCCTCTGTTTTTTCCTCTCTGAACTGAAGGGATTAGATCAGATGGTCCTTGAAGACCCTTCCCACCTTTCTATTCTATTTTTTCAAGTAATATTTTATTTTGCCCCCAATTACAGGCCATTTTTTTTAACATTTGGATTGGGTTCTTTGTTTTAGTTTTGATATTAAAAAGTCTTTCCCTCTCTTCCTTTTCTCCCCCCTCTTTGAGATAGTAAGCAAGCCAATATAGGTTATTCCTGAGGAACCATGTAAAATCTTTTCATCCCATGAAAGACTGGAATAATAACAAAAAGAATGAAAGAAAGAATGAGTGAATGGAAGGAAGGAAGAAAGGAAAGAAAGACAGAAGGAAAGAAAGAGAAAGAAACAAAGGAAGGAAGGAAGGAGGGAGGGAGGGAGGGAGGGAGGGAGGAAGGAAGGGAAGGAAAATGAATGTGCCTCAATATGTATTCAGTCAATATCAGTTCTTTCTGATCATGAGTTCTTCCAAATTGACTTGGATCATTGTATTGCTGAGAATAAGTCATTCACAGTTGAATATCATACAATATTGCTGTTACTGTAGACAATATTCTCCCATTTTTGCTTGCTTCACTTTGCATAATCAGTTCGATTCAGTCTTTTAAGGTTTTTCTGTAATCTGCCAGCTCACCATTTCTTATGGCACAATCGTATCCCATCACAACTCGATGCCATAACTTGGTCGGCCATTCCCCAATAGATGGACATCCCCTCAATTGCCAATTCTTGACCACCACAAAAAGAGCTACTATAAATATTGTTGTACAAATTGGTCCTTTTCTCTTTAAAACAATCTCTTTGAGTCACAATCTAGCCTTGGTTTCTCTTGATCCAATAGTATGCAGAGTTTGATAATCCTTTGGGTGTAGTTCCAACTTGTTCTCTCAAATGCTTGGATCAGTTCACAACTCACAACAATGCATCAGTGTCCCGGATTTCCCACGTGCTCTCCAACATTGATCATTTTCTCTTTTTTTGTGTGTGATAGGTATGGAATGGTACCTTGGAGTCGTGTTCGTTTGCATTTCTCTAATGAATAATTATTCAAAGCATTTTTTCACATCTATAGATAGCTTTAATTTCTTTGAAAACTGCTTGTTCACATCCATTGCTCCCTTATCAATTGGGCAGCAGCTAGATGGTATGGTGGATAGAACACTGACCTTGGAGTCAGGAGGAAAGGTGTGTGAATCCAGCCTCAGATGTTTGACACTTCCTAGCTGTGTGACCTTGAGCAGGTCATTTAATCCTGACTGCCTCTTATCCAGGACCATCTTCAGTCATTCTGATTCATATCTGTCACTGGACTCAGGACTCTGGAGGAGAAAATGAGACTGTTGATTTAGCATAGCACCCCCTCACTCAAATCGAATTTATATGCTTGTCATGGTCCCTAATGTCATGTTCTTCTTCAAGAACAAGGGACAAACATCAACAATTGGCAAATGGCTTGTATTCTTATAAATTTGCTTCAGTTCTCTCTAGATTTGAGAAATTATGTCTTTTTCAGATACTTGCTGCAAAATGGTTTTTCCCAGTTTTCTGCTTTCCCTCTAATTTTGGTTGCCTTGGTTTTGTTTGTGCAAAAAATTTTTTTAATTTTACATAATAAAAATGATCTACTTTACATTTCATAATGTTCACTATATAGTATTTGGTCCTGATTTTTCCCTTATCCATAGATCTATGAGGTTAATTATTCCATGATCCTAATTTGCAAATGGCATCACCCTTATGTGGAAACCAGGTGCCCATTTTGACCTTATCTTGCCATATAGTGTAAGATATTGGTTTATACCTAGTGTCTGCCATACTGTTTTTCACTTTTCCCAGCAGTTTCTCTCTGTCTCTCTCTGTCTCTCTCTCTCTCTCTGTCTCTCTCTGTCTGTCTGTCTCTGTCTCTCTCTCTCTGTCTCTGTCTGTCTCTCTCTCTCTCTCTCTCTCTCTCTGTCTGTCTCTCTCTCTCTGTCTGTCTCTCTATTTCTGTTTTCTCTGTCTCTCCTCTCTGTCTCTATCATCTATCTGTCTATCTATCTATCTATCTATCATCTACCTATCCCCCCTTCCAATGTATCATTGTTTTATCAACAACATAGTATTCCATTGTGTCAATTTTGATGGAAACTGGGAAGAACATTGGACTTGGGGGAGGAAAACCTGAGTTCCAGTAATGCCTCAGACACTTGTTTGCTGTGTGACTTTAGAAAAACTCCTTAGTTTTAAGCTTCAGTTTCCTCTTATGTAAAATGAGAATAAAATTGCCCCCATATATACTTATGAAAATTAGAAGAAATAAAATTAAGTATTTTGGAAAGCTTAAAGTACTATGAATGTCAGCTATTATTGTTGCTATTCCATTTTCCTCAGCTTGAGTTTCATAAAATTTGGAACAGGACAGGAAACACTATCTCACTATTTTCCCCCTCCAACTCCTGTTTTTGTACTAAAGCACAGGTGAATACAATAAGGACTTTCTGTAAGTGAATGAGAGTTTGGGGATGTGGGTTCTTTTGGTGATCAGTGGTATTACATCCCAGTGACCACCGTGTTCTATCAACCTTTCCCCAAGACTTTTCATCCAATTCAGTTATTGTCCATGTCCACCCTAGTTTCCACAAAAAGGGACCTCCTTCTATTGCTCTTGGTGGAGGCCATGGGTTATCTACTGGTTATCCCTCCCTCTTACTGTCAGCCCAGCTCCTATCTCCCAGGGCATAAAAGAGAAGTGATGTGATCTGAACCACCCAAGGAAGCTTCCAAGAACTCTTTTGCATCCTGTGTTGCTTAAGGACATTCCATTCCTGGCCTCTACCACCCTTTTCAGAGCACAGGAGATTTGGCAGACAAGAAACTATCCAATGTCCCCCTTCAACTCTAATTGAAACTGCCTTATCTTGTTGATGGCACCTAACCCACTTTATCGGCCTCCCCATCACTCCTCTCTCTCTCTCTGATTTGCCCACTAAAATTGGCAGCCTCTCTACCAGATGATATCCCAAGGTCAGGAACCCCATCCAATGGCCACAAGCTTTGACCTCTGGATGGTGACCAACATTCCATTCTGCCAGCTCTGCTTCCCTCTGCTCCTTTATCTCAGGCAATGCCCCCACCCTCCAGAAGCCCTGTTCCACCAAGTCCCTCCTCAGGGGCCACTCCCAAGACCTGAAACTTCACATAAATAGGTGTCAATGGCACTCCTTGCTAAGCGATCATCTGCCCTGACATGTACCCAAGTTCAGCACACCCCAGTTTTAGAGAATGTTTGCACTTCATTTACATCAAGATGTCATAGTTTATCAAGAAAGATGGCCATCACATGGGTCATACAGTGGGAGAATTAACTCATTTGAAAGATGAAGGGGTTAGGGGTGGTTAGGTGGCACAGTGGAGAAAAAAATGAAGGGGTTGGACTCAGTGGCATCTGAGAGTCCTCCTACCTCTGGATCTGTGGCCCTATGGGCATTTTGCTCTGCTCTCTTGGGAGAAGAGGGAGGCATGCCTGACCATCAGTTCTCTGAAGTTAAGTCCTCTGATGCAATCATTTTATAGATAATATGGCTTGAAGGCATAGGGAAGAGAAATGACTTAGTGGTCATCCAGGTAGTGAGTAGAAAGGTCAGAACCTGGCAAGACTTACATGAATTGATGCCTAGTGAAGTGGGCAGAACCAAGAGTACCCTGCACACACTAACAACATTCTGTGATGATCAGCTGTGATAGACTTAGCTCTTTTCATCAATAAAGTGATTCAAGACAATTCTAAAAGGCTTGTGATGCAAAATACCATCCACAGCTAAAGAAAGAACTATGGAGTCTGAATCCAGATCACAGCAAATAATTTTCACTATTTTAATTTTTTTTGTTTTTCCCCCCTTCTAGTGGTTTTCCCCTTTCATTGTGATTCTTCTTTCACAGCATGACTAATATGTTTAACATGATTATGCATGTATAACCTATATCAGATTGCTTTATGTCTAGGGAAAGGGAGAGAGAAGGACAGGAAGGAGAAAATTTTACAAAAATGAATGTTGAAAACTATCATTACTTGTAATTGATAAAGATTTCAAACACTAGAAAGACCAAACTCAGTTCTTAAATCTAGACCCAGGATACTTTCCAAGTCAGTCCTGGTTCCAAACACCAGGAAAAAGACCTTTGGCTCTAAAGTCATGGCATCCTCAATCCAGCCTTTCTAGAAACACCATTCTGATCAACCCTTTCATTTTACAGTTGAGGAAACTGAGTCCCAGAAGGGTTCAGTGACTCGCCAGAGCTCTTTAAATGACAGATCCAGGATTAGAAATTAAGTTCCATGACTTCAGTTGTCTTTTCACTGAACCAAACTGCCTCTCAGTAAGAAGATCAAATTTAAGATTCACATCTTAGACCTCATATTACCTATGTGACTTTGGGCAAGCCATCTCCCTTCTACAAGCATCAGTTTACTCATGCTGTCAAATGATCAGATTGGAATGGATGACTTCCAAAGTCACCAAAAACTGGTCTGAAATTAATATAGAAAATTCATCAGAAAAAATTTTAGATTGAAAACCCATAGATCTTGGTTGTTTATTCTAACTTTTTCTCTTCAATTATTTTCTTACAGCAAACTGTTGGGTACCTTTGGGCAGCCAAAAACATAGACAGGCAGGAATCATTCACATCTCCCTTTCCATAATTACATGGGAGCTTATTAGAAGAATAATTACACAGAAAAACTGGGTGGAGACTGGAGGCAGGCAGTGATTGGCAGCCGGAGTAAATCGCTGATGATGACAGACCCAAATTTCACTTGTGTGGCGAGCTCTTCTTGCAGAAGTCCATTGTCCTGAAGTCTCCTAAGTGAGCCAAGTTTTCTCAATCACTGAGACCCTGGACAGATAAACCAAGCCTGTGTGGGTGGAGCCCAAGTGACTAAGAATTCAGCTGTGTGGATCTGGGATAGGTGCTGACCTGCCCTGACCCAGGTTCCAAATCTGCAAGTACAAGACGTGTTTTGGGAGATATCTCCAAGCATCTTTCAAGGTGCAAAATTACTCTGTGTTTGTTATTTCTGTAGTTTGTATTCATTTCTCTATGTGCCTGCATTGACTTGATTGTAAGTCACCTGAGGGCAGGGAGTGCATTTGGTTTTGGGTTGGGTTGGGTTGTTTGTCTCCCCAGAGACAGTCTCAGTGCCTGGCCCCTAGTAGGTTCTTAATGGCACCATAGATTAAGAATTAAGGGAATCATCTTCTAGTGCAAGATTCCCATTTTACAGATGAGGACACTGAGGCCCAGAAAACAGAGACTGGTCCAGGGTCCTTCAACTATCATGTGGCAGGTTCAGTGTAACCAAGTTCATTATTTCTTCAGTTGTTACCATATTGCTTCTGCTCTAACGATTGACTTTTCACCAGTTAAAAATCCTTACACATTTTTATTTTCTATAGAAATAATTCTTCTGAGATCATCTGTAAGAATTGAGAATATCTCACTTTAATCCCCCCTCCCCCAAATCCTGCCCCACCAATTTTCTGTAGCTCTTGGGTATGCTCTCTCCCACAGTTGATGATGTTGCTCAGCATTGCCCAACACCAACAGTTTGTCAACATCTCAAGTACTGTCAGACTGAGTGGAGATGGTGCCAGCTGCCTTATCTGCCTCAGTAACGGACTTCTTAATTAAGCTGCCGATACTGTCAGGGAACCAGCTCACAGTTGTTTGAAGATATGATTTCACACAACCATTCCCCAGTTCTCCCTTGGGATGGCTCTAGAAGACTGTGGGTGGTCTTTGAATTGGATAAATAAGCAAACACTGAATTAACTGCCCCTGTTATTCAGGAACCCCAATAGGCCTTCACAAAACTTCTCTTTGGTCTGACATGGGACATTCTCCAATAGATATAGCCTTCTAGAAGGCAGGTACAATTATCCATTTTGCCTGTGCCTGTGCATATTGGCAAGAATGGGTTAAGAGATTTGCTCAGTGTCCCACAGTCAACATGTGGTGGGGGTGAGACTTGCTTTTTTAAATGTTGTTTTATTTTTCAAACAATTCTAGATTTATTTATTTATTAATTCACTAGATTTTGTTTGCTATCAATTTTGCTAACCTCTTCTTTGATTTTCTTATTTCTATTTTGGTATTTAATTGGAGGGTTTTTTTCATTTGTTGGTTTTCTAGTCCTTTTAATTGCACTCCAAATTCATTGACCAGGTTCTTTTACCTCTCTTATTTTTAATTAATGAAAGCATTTAGAGATATACATTTTCCCCTAAGGACTGTTTTGGCTGCATCCCCAAAATATTGGTGAAGCATCTCACTGTGGTCTTTAAATTGATATGGAACACTTATCTTTCTGACTCCATTACTTAGAAGATGAATGAATGACCAAGGCTCTGGATAGTGCCATCTTAGAGCCACCCTTCCTTGGGGTCAGAGCCAGTGCTTATCCATATCAGATGGAATCCATGGAGCCCAATGGAGCATTAACAGTGAAGGAGCCTCATACCAAGCCCTCCTGTAATAGAACACTCAGTCCTAGCTTTCTCTTTCCTCTTCTCTGCCTTCTCCCCCTTCCCTCTCCCCTATACCCACTAGAACTCACTCTTAACCAACTTCCCCTTCTCTCCTAGCTCTCATTAAGTCTCCTTCATCCCATCTTCAATGCTCTCTGAAGCCTGGTTTCCTCCTGAGGAGATCCTGTTTTTTGGATCCCTGTCTAAGGCTCATTTCCACTCCTTTGCCACCTCCTAAGACCAAAGGAAGGGTGCTGGCAGATTCCTTCCTCCCCCACTTTCAGGTGCCACTTTTCACCATCCCTCAGAAGCCATTCTTCTTCCTGTCCAGCCCATATTCTCCAGACCTTTATTGCTATTGTGTATGAAGCTTCTCATCTCTGTCTTTCCTCCCCATTAAGTCCAATATCTGCCTCATGGTCTTCTGATTCTTCCCAGCCTCTGCTCCCTTCTCATGTGTCCTGCTTTCTCCATACTCTTCCTCCCCAACACTCAATTCCTTAAGGAAGTCTTTCCTCAGATTATTCTTCCTCTTCCTCCTCACCACTCATCACTTAGGCCTCAGGTGCAGAAATTCCAACATTTGTTCCTGCTTATCTTTGGTAATAAACATTTCTCTCTTGCATTGTGGCCCAGTTGAGATGTAGCCTGCAGCCTCCCCTGGCCTTTCTTTACTTTTTTCCTCTTTTTTGCAAGGCAATGGGGTTAAGTGACTTGCCAAAGGTCATACAGTTAAGTATTAAGTGGATTTGAACTCAGGTCCTCCTGACTCCAGGGCCGGTGCTCTATCCACTGCATCACCAAGCTGCCCCCCTCCCCTGACCTTCCTGACTTACTTTGCTCATTTGCTCTCTCCTCAGATGTCCATGGAGTACAATGTTTGTATTTCATCTGCATCCAAGAGCATATTGTATCCTTTCATTAGGTAGGACATTCCTTGCACTGGTTTCTATCTTTTCCTTCAAAAGCCTGGCATAGTGTTTTGCACAGTTCATGGTCAATAGACATTCATCCTATGTGCTAGAGGAGCTATCTTATCCTCAAGGAGCTTACAGTCTAATGGGGAAAAAATGAAACAGAGCATGAAGTTCAAAAGCAGTGATGAAGGAGGGCACTCCACATGGAGGCTCAGGGGAGAGGTCAGCCAGAGAAATCCCAGAAGGGTGCAACCAGGAGAGAAATGAGGAGATGCCTGATCTGACCTCTCTCATTCAATGGAGTGACTTCAGAGCTACAACCTCATTGATACCACAGACAACTCTGGGAAGCCATCTAGACCAACACCTTCATTTTTTCAGAGGAGGAAATTGAGGCCCAAAGATTTTAAGTGACTATCTGAGATCACAGTGAGTGAGTGAGTTGAAATTCAACCCAGTTCTGCAACTTCAAAGACAATACCTTGCATTGGATGGTGATATTTCCTCTCTGAGAAACTTAGAATCAACTCATCCTTCTTGTCTATGTTGCCATCTGACACCAATTTGAGGTTGGTCCTGGCTGCCACTACCACCCAATGCCATCTCTCCTCTTCACTTTTCCTGTGTTCTCGCACAAACCCTTCTTGGACAATCTACACAATGCACTGAAGACTTTCCACTCAGGATTTTTTAATATTCCTAGGATAACAGCAGAGTGTCATGATATAGGAGCTAGGAATTTTTTAAAAAGTGCAAAATATGTCACTGGTCTCAAGGAATTGCTTTTACATATAGGGAGACTGAAACTCAAGAAGCAAAACAACATTAAAAGTTGCAAAATCTTATAACTTTAGAGCCATAAGGAACCTTAAAAGTCCTTCAAAATCTGTATCTAATCAATATTTCCATCCACAACACATCTGACAAAGGCTCAACCAGTTTTACCTTAAAACTCCTCAATGATACGAATGCATTCTTTATAATGTTGTGAACTGATCCAACTATTCTGGAGAGTAATTTGGAATCAACAGGTAATCAAATTATGCAATACCTCTACTAAGGCTGTATCCCAAAGACAAAAAAGGGGGAAAGACTTATGTGCACACACACACACAAAAAAATATTTAAAACAGCTCTTTTTTCTTGGTTGCAAAAAAAAAAAAGAGGGGATGCCCATCATTTGGAGCTGAGCTAGATGTATATAATTAAGCACTGTCGGTGCTATAAGAAATGATGACCAGGCAGATTTCAGAAAAACCTCTAAAGACCTATATGAATTGATGCAAAGTGAAATACGAAAAACCAAGAGAACATGGTACACAGTAATAGCAACATCGTACAGTGATCAACTATGAATGACTTAACTATTCCTGGCAATGCAGTTACTCAAGGCAATTCCAAAGGACTCAGGAAGAAAAACTGTTTCCATCCAGAGAAAGAATTAATGGAATCTAAATACAGATCTAAGCATACTATTTTTATTTTCTTGAATTTATTGTGTCTTTTTTCTTTTTTGGTCTGTTTCTTCTTTCACAACATGACTAATATGGAAATGTGCTATACATAATTACATAGATCTTACATCAAATTACTTACTGTTTTGGGAAAATTGGGAATTCAAAATTTTGTCAAAATGAATGGTAAGGGGCAGCTAGGTAATGCAGTGGATAGAGCACTGGCCCCTGGAGGCAAGAGGACCTGAGTCAAATTCAGCCTCATACATTTAATAATTACTTAGCTGTGTGACCTTGGGCAGGTCACTTAACCTCATTTCCTTGAAAAAATAAAAACAAAAAAGATGAATGTTAAAAAGCATCTTTACATATAATTGGGAAAAATACTATTTTTAAAAAGCCCTCCAGTGAGGTGGTAGTGATTAGTGATAGTGTAAAACCTCAGACCCAGAAGATTCTTAATTCCTGGTTTTTGATTTTTCTTTCCCATGGCCTCATTCAGGCTTCATATCTCCAACACTATTCTAGTCATCAAAACCATTATCCTAGCTCATATTCATTAGAGAGTTAAGATCAGAAAAGTGTTTTCAGTATATTAACTCCTTTGAGTCTCCACACACACACACACACACACACACACACACACACACACACACACACACACACACACACGGAGTTGCAGGCACATACAGAGATTGGCTATAAAGATGAGTTAAAGAACATAGTGTTCCATCTTGATGATGACATTCACATTTTCTATTAAAATGCACATCCCTGCTTCTGAAAAGTGGAATTTAAGGGAATTTTAAAATGATTCCAGCTGATGATATTTCCACCAGTGAGAAAAAAACCCAAACCAGAATTTTCTTGGGGCCTCTAGCAAAATTCAGAGGCCATTTTCATTTATACTAACAAACAAATATTAGGAGCTCAGGAAATCCTAAGTTTCATCCCACACCAGTTGTTAGTTCAGTTGATGGGGTTTTTTTCTCCTGGGATATTTTTAGAGATTTTTCTAGGAAGATCAAAAAATGCCCTGAATTTTTTGCACAGATTCTCAAGTTGAAAGGGCTCTGGGGAGTACCTATCCCTACCTTTGTCTGCAATCTCCTTGGCAAGTGGTCATTTCTCCTGAAAAAAGTCACTGCCCCTTGGATCCAGGTAGCCCATTCTACTTTTAGACAGTTCTGTCAGGGAGTTTTTCCTGAGATGACACCAAACCTAGCTCTCCTCTCTGCAAGTTCCCTCCAGGAACTTGGTTCTTGGTCCCTCTAGGGCCAAACAGAGAAAACCTAATTCCTTTTCTATGTGACAATCCTTTAAATACTTGAAGTCAACTCTCATGTCCTTATCTTTATCTCCCTTTCTCTGGGCTAAATGCTATCAGTTCAGCACTCTCCACCATCTTACTCGCCTGCCTTCCTTTAGTAGTTCTCCAGTTGATCAGGAACTTTCCTAAAATATGGCGCTCAGAACTGCTCCATGAGCATCAGCTTTCTGATATGATCCTTCTGACCCATTTAGAAGATGAAGAAGCCCTGGTCTATTGGGACCAGATCTATCCATACAGCTCTGACTTTTTAGTCCCTCTCATGATTCCTGATTCTGCTTTTGTAAGCAAATGGGGGTCTCAAATGCCATTGTTTGCTGGCTGATTTCTCTGGCACCTTCTTCTTACATCCTTTCCCCAACTGAGGGGCATCATGGCTGGAGACAATAACCAAATACATCCTTTCTGATTCACCTTGGTTTTGTTTTCTCCCAAGAGTCCTGGACTCTACACTTCTCTTCTCAGTTTAATGATTTCTTAACCTTTTCCCCAACTCCTTCTTCCAACAATAATCTGAGGCAGCTAACAGCAATAAACATTAAGATGTTGCTACTCTTAGGCCCTAAGGTCCCTGTAGACATAAAGGCCAAAGAGTCAAAGGCAAAAGTAAAGTCCTCAGAGATACCAGTATTTTTGTGATAGCAGAGTGCTGAAGACAAAATGAATGGAGGATGCCAAAATGATTCATGATATAGATGTGAAATGGAATAGTATTTCACTGTGATAAATGAGACATCAAAAGATTTGAGATTGAAAAGGTGAGATTTGTAACAACAATATGTTCAAAGTACTTTGCATGCATGATGATCTCATTGGATCCTTGTGTCTGGCATATAGAAAGGGATTAATAGACATTTTGAAGTGCCCATAGTGTGAATAAATGAAGGAATGAATGGGCTATGTGTGTATATATATATATATATATATATATATATATAGCCAGTCAATTCTTACTTTCAAAGAGTTCATATCTAATGCTGAAAAGAGTCCAACAAAGACAAGTTTAGGCTGCAGAACAGAAAGAAAGTCTGAGAAGTCCCAAAAGTGCAGATGGCAAGGCCCAGAAGTCCTCACACTATGTAATTAATTAAGATGACAGTAATGGAGTATTCTGATGTGGAGAAGCAGGATAGATGTCAAGACCTGGTGATCTTCCTCCCTATCAGAAGGAGAAAGTTGTTCAATCCTTGGACCAAGCCTTGCTATGAAGGGGAGAACATAAGTGTCTCCTTTTGGTGGTCTGTCTCTTTGTTCTGCCAGGATGTTTCAAATGTGTTCTGGGATAGCCTAGAGCCAGGGAAGAGGCCATGGGGAAAAGTAAGGCATGGGGAAGTCTTTGTGGAGGTGATGGCTCTTCCATTACGTAACTTATCTTCATATACTCAAATCCAGCCTCAGACACTTGTGAGCTCTATGATCCTGGGCAGGTCATTTAACCCCATTAATTTCAGTTTCCTCATTGTTTTACAAATGACCTGGAAAAGGAATGACAAAGCACTGTAGTATCTTTGCAGAGAAAATCCCAAATGGGATCATGAAATGTTGGACATGAAAATAATAATGTAAATGAAAAGTACACTCTGGAATAACTGTAATGACCACCCACTCCTGACTCCAAAAAGATAAAAAAAAGAGTCTTTCTTCTTGCCCAAGAAAGGTGGACTGGATGGCTAGATTATGGCATGTACTGAGAAAAACATTCCATAGGACTAGGGGGGATATATTTCTCTGTTTTTCTTTGTTACAAGGATGGTTTATAGGGAATATATATATATAACTGTAATATAAAATAAAAGGTACCAGGGCAATGTTTTTACTAAAAATCAAATAAACTAATTTTTAAATCAATAAATATAATTGTTCTATAGCTGGACTATTCTTTCCTCCCATTTCTGGCTTTTGATGAAAAATAAAGTTTTCATTGAGTTCATATTTTTGTATTTTCCTCAGTTAAAAATGGACTGAAGGAAGGACCCTTGACTGTCCCTGTTATCAGTCACCTAAGACAGGCTACCCACTCCACTTGGAAATAGCTTTGTTAATGTTTCCTATGGGAGGTGGGTAAGGTAAGAGGAGGCTCTTTGGTGTCTGCTTAGGACAACCTTATTCTGTAATCAGGAGAAATTGCCCATATTTATTGCTAGTCCCCTCCTTGTCCTCAAAACAATATAAATATAGTTGATTCTAGTGTTTTTTTTAACATTTTCACTGAAATTTTCTCAGAACTTGGAAGGTAAAATGAATGAATGGTGCTACCTTCATTTGAAAGAGAAATCATCTGAGATTCATAGAGTTTAAATGAGTTACCAAAATCATGGTGCGGGGACATAAGTTTTAGAGCCCAAATTCAGATCCAAATCTCTGAAACCAAATCTAGATTTCGTTTGCATGTATATATGTATGTGTGTATGTATGTATGTGTGTATTACACACATGTGCATATGGATGTGTGTATATTTGCGTTTATTCAAGCATGCCTGGGTCTATGAATATTTGGGTAATTATGCATATGTGTGTATATATATATGTATATATATGAATTTATACATGCACATAATGCTAACTTTTTGCACAGGTGCCATAGCTCTCTGGACCAGCCAACCCAATGACTAAGGTCAATGATTCACCTTACTCCTCAGTCTCATTAGAGCTACAGCTCTCCTTCTCAGGTCAAAATTCAGGCCTCATTTTCATCAAGCTGATCAAGTATAGACCAACCAGGCCTGACGGAAGTCATGGATTTAGAGATGTTTAGGCTAAAGAAGAGATTCTAAGGTTTTTTTCCCATCTAAAAATCCTCATATTATATATGAAGAAACTGAGAAATAGAAAGGTTCATTGATGCCCACAGATAGTGGCAAGGCTAGGACTAGAGGTTCATGTTCTTTATATCTCATCTCTGATTGTTCCTTTTTTTCTATTTTTCCCTTTTTTTCAACTTTAAAACTTTGGATCATAGAATAACCAGTTTTTCCACATCACTCTTGAGGAGCCATGATTGATTGATAAGAACATAGGTTACTCGCTCAATATACCAGTTGCCTTGGAAGGAGGTATAGATGGAGATTTCATTCATACCCAAGAAATAATTTCTCATTTCAGCACTTGACTCAAGTCAATGTTAGCCCAGTCTTCTTTGCCTTCTGGCTTCGGGCACCAGAAAACAGGTGGATTTTCTTGTGGGGTGAACTGAAAATTATGAAAGTTCTAACAATAATAACAATACTTTTTGCAGTACATTTCAAAGTTTGCCAAATACATACGTGTTCTAACTTTCTGAAGCCTTCCACCATCTATGACAGTTGGTGGACTTTCAAGTATTATCTTCACTATTTTGTTGATAAAAAAAAAACTAGCCTGAGGAAGATGAGGGAATTGGCTCCCCAAGAAAATACAAGTGGTAAAGGTGAATCTTTGAGAACTCATGTCTTCTAAGTTCAGAGTCATGGCAACAGGATTCTAACCGATGTCTTCTGGACGTCAGCTCCAAACTCCCTGTGCCATGACCCTCCCACTTCTGGCCACATGTTTGGGAACACACACACACACACACACACACACACACACACACACACACACACACACTGAGCTATTTCAATCAATAAGCTTTTCTCACCACAAGTTTGTCTTTGACTGGAGGGGGCGGGGTGGAAGGGTGGGGAGAAACCAAAGTCCCCAGAAGAAAAGCTTCCTTTTGACATATCATGGCCCTTTAACAAAAATCAATACATTCTAAGGCCTTTTGCTATAGCAATTGGAATTCTGAAGCTGCTCTGAGCTCCTCGGGAGTCTGATGGGAAGGTTGCCTGAACAGGCTTGAGAGGAGCTAACATTTGCTAGGAAGATATAAGTAGATTTCCACATCCTATTTTCAGTTACAAGCTTTGAATTGCCCTTTACTGAGAATACCTTGGGATGCCTGAGAATATGGCCATATTGCATTCCAATACCTCACTCCCCAAAATAAGAAATGTTTCTCCTTCCTTTCCCAAGCCTTGATTGAATCTGCTGAGTTTAATGAGGTCTCTGCAGAAGATTTGAAATCCAGACCTTTATGTGCTCTGGAGACCACCAAAGAATCTATGGGCATGGGTTCCTATAACAATGTCTCCTCGGAAACTATATTTTAAAAAAAACCCTATGAGATAAAAACACAAGTAGTCTAGTTTACCCATCCCCATGGATTTCTGCTTTGCTCAGGGGAGTATCAGGGGGCAAGGGACTTAAGGCGTAACATTTTCTTCAAATGTTGTGACTTATTGGGCCTCATATATGTCTCATGTGGCAAAATCCAGAAATAGAGGAACATAAGGTTTCTCTAGTTGCTTTGAATTTTTTTTAATATTCTTTTTACTATAAGGAATGATAAACATGAAGAATTCAGAGAAACATGGGAAGACATGTATTCATTGATATGTTGAAGGAAGAGAGCTGAGCCAAAGAAAGAAATGCACCTCCACCACAGCAATATAAACAAGGTCACTGAGGACTTACTTCAGGGGCCTCATAGCTCAAGCTGCAGGAGGCTTAGTTTGGCTGGGGCCTTAAAATGTGTGAAGGGCTCTAATGTATAATAAACCTGGGAAGATGAATTTGGAAGGGCTTCCCATGCTGATTCCAATCCCAGAACATGATTTGATCCTATAAGTCATTGTCCTAGTTTAGATGAAGGCCCACTCCCACACAGCCAAACTCTCTCCTCAACCTAGTCTAAAATTCAGTCCAAGGACCATTTTCATTCCCCCACCCCAAGTTCCAAGGAGTCCTTTATCCTCCTTGAATCCAAGTCACACTGGCTGGGATCTTTAATTAATTCTGGACTGTGAACTGTGTACATATCTCCTGTGACTTCTCTCTCTCTCTGTTTCTGTCTCTCTGTTTCTGTCTCTCTGTCTCTCTGTCTCACTCTCCCCCCCCCCTTTTCTGTATTTCTGTGTCTTTCCTTGTCTTTCTGACCCCTCTGTCTCTGTTTCTCTGTCTCTGTCTCTGTCTCTGTCTCTGTCTCTGTCTCTGTCTCTCTCTCTCTCTCTCTCTCTCTCTCTCTCTCTCTCTCTCTCTCTCGATTAGATAAATCTACACAAATGGTAAAGGTGAATCTTCGAGAACTCATATCTTCTAAGTTCAGAGTCATAGCAACAGGCTTCTAAAAGATGTCTTCTGGATAGATAGATAAATAAAAAGAGACATTCCTCTATCTTATGACTCTGACTGATTGTCTCTGTCTGTCTTTCTTCCATCTGACTATTTCTCTACCTCTGCTTTTGTCTGTCTAATGAGAGCAGATTGAAGATCCTCAAAGAATGTCAGAGTTGGCTTTGACAGCAAGTAAAGATGTTAGAAATTCAGGAAGGGAATCTTAGCCAAAAGTCTGGAGTCTTGGGTTCAGTTCCCAGTTTTCGCATTAATGGTGACTTTGGAAGTCATTTCAACTGTTAAGGATTTAGTTCATTTGGCTGTAAA
This sequence comes from Macrotis lagotis, assembly GCF_037893015.1. NCBI lineage: Eukaryota > Metazoa > Chordata > Mammalia > Peramelemorphia > Peramelidae > Macrotis > Macrotis lagotis. The sequence goes on along the minus strand of NC_133662.1, from coordinate 268,559,947 downwards.
GAGGGTGGAACCAGAATAATGCTCTCCAAGGGGACTTGGGTGTTGGACATTTTGATTCTTATGAGACGTCTACACCTGGATGCTTCTTGAGAGTCAACTCTAGCTTCCAAAGGGTTCTGCACTTAAAGGGAAAGTTTGCGTAGATTGGACCAAGCTGGAAAGACTTTGGTTAGAAGTTCTACCTCACTAGGTTCCAAGAGGCTCATTAGCAAGCTGGCTGCAAATTGGTGCATTGTTCAGCTCACAGATTCTTGAAATCTATCATTTACAGTATAGAGAGGCCAGGGTCTGTATATGTGGAAAACCTCAATGAGTAAAACCAATCATTCTGGAAATATTATTGAAATCTGCCAGGATAATGATAAAATTCCATTACAGCAAATGAGAAACATGGACCATAAACTTCTATAGCCCTCACACAGGTTTCTGTTTCATTGTTCCAACAGAAATTACCTAGGAAATAGGGAGGGTATCACCTGAGTGAAATCAGGTCAGTCTACATTGCCATTGATAAAGGTTTATGGTATGACAGTTGCCATTTATGTCATGATTTAAAGTTGCATGGTACTTTTGAGATGTAGTCCTTGGGGATAAACCACAGGTCATATGGTGGTTGCCTCAAAAGAATTAAGTTCAAGGTACTTTGTGGATCTGTATCCATTCAAAACTACAGCTGCTGCTTCTGCTGATAGCATAAAGACAGCATTTTAAGATTTACAAAGTGCTCTCCATTTGTGCTCTTATTTGATCCTCATAACAACCCAGTGTTGTTATTTCCTCATGTTAAAGATGAGAACATTGAAGGTGAAGTCCCCATCCATGTATTTCGCTTTCCTTGTCAGCCAAAAGATACAACAGATTTAAAACAAAGGCATTTAATAAAATAGAATAGCAAAGAAAAAAAGCTATATGCCATCTCCCATTCCATAAACCATGGGCTTACTTACACATAAATATACCTTTCATCACTGGGAAGCCTTGAAGCACAAAAGGAATATATGTGACCAGGGAATATGCATAAAGGTTCCAATGTGTAAGGAATATATTTAGCTGAGGAGGTATAAGTAGAAGCAGAGGTAGGAAACACTTATAGAAAGAGCACCCACTGTAGTTAGCCTGTGACAGGCATGATGGGAGGTTCTTGTTAAATACAAAGACAAAAATGAAAAAAAAAAGTCCTTCCTCAAAAGAAACTTCATGTCTGCTCGTGGGGATGCAACATGTCCATTTCAATCAATATGAATTTTTATTAAAATGGACATATGGAATCATTTCAATGTGGTGATATAGTAATAATCAAAGCAATTATGAGCCAACCTGCCATAGAGGAGAATGAGCTGACCTCAGTCAGAAAGGCCTAGATTCATGTTTTACATTTGCTGTGACCCCAAGAAATTGCTTAACCTTTCATTTCTCCAGGTAACTCTTCAAGATTAAGTTGCAATGGAGATATTGATTTGCATCTGTGAGGGAATTTTCCTCATCTGAGGGTTCATCACACCAGTTATTTCATAGGTATGATCAAAAATTTCAATAGACTGCAGTGAAGTCTGCAAAATACAACGTGCCCTTAGCCATGTTTATATCCTAATAAAACTGAGCTATAGTTGGACTTCCCATTTGTCTCGTCATCAAGCAACCTAGGAATCCACCTTAAGTATATCACAATCAATCCATTCTTCCTCATCCTGTGTTGTTCTTGTCTCTGTAACCTCAGTGTTTATTTGGCACAAGGTTTAAGACACAGTAGGCTCTTAAGGAATGCTTTCTGAGCAGTTCTTTTATGAAGAGATTCTTCAACATTCCATGGGGATCATGGTTTCCTCTCAGCTTCCCAGCTCTGATCTCTGGTTCCCACTCCATAGCTTCTCCATCTCTCTTCCCATCATATATTTTCTGTATTGATATCCCTCTTTGCTTCTGGTTCTGCAGATATCAGGATTAAAAATTCACTGCAACCAGTTTGTACAGAAAGCCTTGAATGTCAAACCCAGAAGCTTGGATTTTATTTGGTGAGGAATGGAGAGTCATTGAAGATTCTTGAGAAGTAGAGAAGCATGGTACAAATCATGTTTAGGAAGGAGATTCTGGCTGGCATGGGCAGGACAGGTTAGCAGAAGAAAAGAGGTCAGGGAAGCTAGGTTTTCTGTTTGAGTGGTTTAGTGTAATAGCTGCATGTTTTGGGTGTCTTTTTTAGTTTTTGCATGGCAGTGAGGTTAAGTGACTCACCCAAGTCACACATCTAGGTCATTATGAACTGTCACATTTGAACTCAGGTCCTCCTGACTCCACTGTGCCACCTAGCTGCCTCAGCTGCATGGTTTTTATCCAATTATTTCCACATACAAATTACCAGAACCCTTTACAATGGAAGATATCATCCTTATCACCACCAACATAGCCTTCTTTTTTAGATATTTCCTTTCCATCTTTCAAAATGCATAAACATTGAAAGAATAAGGTTATAATTCATAGGATGGAAATTTCATTTTTCCTGTTTGTGAGATTGCTAAATCTCTTTGGATCTATCAACCCAGGCAATCTTTTCATGGCACCAAGCTAACCCATGGCCATAGAATGTCACTCAGCTCAGACAGGGAAAAGGTATCTACCTGAGCCTCAGATCTCTCATCTTACCTACTTCCCAGGGTTGCAATGAGCATCCAAGGAGATAATAGCTGTAAAATGCTTTGTAAGCCTTAAAGTCTTAAGTAAATGTCAGTGCTAATGAACATCTTGAGGTCAAGTTGACATCTCCATCTCCCATAGGCCCCAGGAGTCGAACACCATATATAGTGATACTTGGGAAGTAGCTTTTAGTTGGAGTCTTCAGTAAAGTTTTTGTCTTTGTGCCTTCCTAAGTCTGTTGTGAGTCAATGCATTGCCATAGCTAATTATAGATGCAGAGAGATTTAGCAATTTCACACCAGTGTTCACATTGATCTCCTAAACTTTCTCAAGCCTTGAAAGAGTAAATGACTTGGCCAGGATCTCACGGCCAATAGGTGTGAGAGGAGGGATTTCTTGGAACCCATGGTGGCACTCTATCATAATCTTCATCATTATCTCCATAATTACTGCTACTGCTACTTCTCATATTTACCATCCCTTATGGCTTTCTAGGCTAAGCCACAGCTCCCTGCCTCCATTTTCCCACTTTTGTAGTTGCAGTGCTTCCCACATAGTTGGAAATGCTTTTTCCTTCATCCTTGTTCTCACATCCTCTAATTCTCCATTATTCTGTAGACTCACAGGAAATAAACATGTCTGGCCCGACAGCCAGAGATGAAACACAACAACTTGTCCTGTGATAATAAAAGGATTAGCTTGGCCAAAATAAGGTCGCCCTCCTAAGGCAACTTCTGGACAACAAGAAAGAGGGAAGAGGCCTGTCAGGTAAAAGTCATAGTAAGTTCCTGGAAAACAGGTGAAGCTTAGCAACTGTGGATACACAGCATCACTGAAGTCCCTGGACCACCAATAACACACATTAGGTGTGTTTGACAGTGTCCCCTAAGTGACCCTTCCCTAGTTAGTGTCGCTCTCCTCTGCTGATAGCCTAGCTGCCTTGCAAAGAACCCCCAGCTCCTTAGCAGGAATGTGATGGGGCTCTGACCTTTGCCGCTAAAGGGCCTCTCATTCTTCAAATGCTTTGCCAAGCTGACCTTTGTCCCCCATCCTGGACCTTCTGTGGAATTCTACAGCTGCTTCGGTGGGAAAATGCTGCTGCCTGCCCCAACCTCCCAAGATTGCTCCCAAGATTCCTTGAATCAGCTGTTAGAAATCAGCAGAATCCTTCTACCCTTCAAGAAGCAAGGTCCTCTGTTCAGTGCTTCACAGATCTGTGAGCTCATTTACAGAGAACCTCTTCCAATGGGGAAGGCTGAAACCCATCCATGCCAATGATCTCGGTCACCCAGTCACTAGTGCTACTTTTAATCAATCAGTCACTAGGCGTTTATTAAATAGTTATTAAATGTGGCAAATAGTAGACACTGTATACCAGTACAATGATTGAAAGAAGCCCTACGTTCAAGAAGTTGGCCTTGCAATGCATCAAATTAGGCAACAGAGTGTTAAATTATATCACATTACCTCTTATCACATCACATTGTAATGAGGAAGACAACAAAGACATATGTAAGCAATTGAAAATAAGTTTAGAGAGAACCAAACTTATACAAACTTATGCAAAGTAGATCCAGTAAAGTTAGCTTGGGAGGGAGATCACAGGGAACTGGGGGCATCAGGAAAGGTTCCCCCCCCCCCCGATAATAATATTTGTCCTTCATTCTCAAAGAAGACCAAGATATCAGAGAGGTGATGCCATGACAAGCGCATGAATGGATTTGGTGGGGGGAGACTGTGCTAGGTCACCAGCCTCACTTTCTCTAGAGTTATTTGAAGCCAGTGGCCAGATATGAATCAGGACATCTTGGAGATGGCCCTGGATCTAGAGAGTCACGTTTAAGTGACTTCTCCAAGGTCACAGAGCAAGTAGGTGTTAATTGTGGTCAAATTTGAACTCGGGTCCTCCTGTCTCCAGGGCTGGGACTCTATCCACTGGGCCCATTGAGCTTAACCCCTCGATACCCTTAAAGAAAAGGACTTTCTAAGACAGTTAAGAGGAGGGAGCATGCACATCCTGGGCCCAACTCCAGTGTTCCAGAGCTATAACTGAAATTCAACCAATCACTGACTCTTGTTGAGTCCAGCTCCTTGATGTCTCATAATGATGGCTCTGATCATATACCACTCAAACACCTCCTTTTCCTCATCCCTTCTTTTCCTTTCTTGCTGTGCCAGCCTCCTGTTAGGCCTCCCTGCCTCTAGTCTCTCCCCAGTAGGTAAACAACACAATTACCAAAGTGGTGCTCCCAAGATTTGGGAGGGGCCCACCCTGTGGTCTTCTGGTCAGACATTGAATGGATCTGAGTCAGGAAGATCAGGTTGGAAGCTCTTTCCCCTGACACAGGACAAACCCTCAGTGGCTTGGACAAGCTGACCTTTGTCCTTATCTCCAGGACACTCTTATCAGTAGAAATTGCATTGGCAGAGGGATTTACCATACTGGAGGTCCCTTTAACTAATTAAGTCACAGGTCTGACCTCAAATAAAAAGATATCATCATAAACAATAGCTATCAGCTAGAAATGATCCTGTCCTAGGACAGACTACAAACAATTCCTTGTGCCCCGTGGATCTCACCAAGACTCTATTAGAATATAAAGATTTACTTCAACATTTCACGGGGATCATTGCTCCCTTCCGACTTCCCATCTTTGAGCTCTTTCTCTCTATAGCTTCTCCATCTCTCTTTCCATCGCATAATTTCTGTATTCATATCCTGCTTTGCTTCTGGTTGTGCAGATGGCATAGCTGGAAATTTACTTCAGCCAATTTGGCAGCAGGGGGCTGAGAAGGGACTTTGAGTAGTATCGTGAGGAAGTGAATCAATGGGTCAGTCCAGTGGTGCTGTGGATGGAGAAACAGCCCTGGAGTCAGCAGGACCTGAGTTCAAATCTGACCTGTGGCACTTGATACTTAAAAGCTGTGCTCCAATCCAGCCTCAGACATTTACTAATTGTGTGACCTTAGACAAGTCACTTAATCCTAATTGCTTCGAACCCAGGGCCATCTCCAGTTGTCCTGATTCATATCTGGTCAAGGGATCCAGGTGGTTCTGAAGGAAAAAGTGAGCAGCACAGCCCCCCCCAACTCCAGTCCAATTCATGTGCTTGTCATGGCATCACCTCCCCGATGCCATGTTCTTCTTTGGGAATGAAGGACAAAAAATATTATAAGTTATGTGACCTTGGACAAGTCACTTCACCCTGACTGCCTCACATGCAGGGTCACCTTGAGTAATCCTAATTCATATCTGGCCTGGACCCAGATGACCCCTGAGGAAAAGGTGAGGTTGTTGACTTAGCATACCAACCCCTCATTCAAATCCATTTCACATTTTTGACATGGCATCACCTTCCTGATGTTATGGTCTTCTTCAAGAATGAAGGACAAGCATCATCATCATGTGCTAGAAGTTAGTACTGAGTTCAACCAGTCCCAAGGGCATCCCCCAGACCTTATGGTCATAACACTTCTTTCCAGGGTCATCTTCTCTCCTCCCTATACCTCAAGATAGGGCATGAGCTCACTGGGGTACAGTCATGCCTTTGGTGGGCTTTTTTGCCCCACATCTCCAGTCTGACTGGGCCCCTTGCCTCTGACTGCCCTCCCATGTCCCTGGCATGATTATGATTGAGTTTGGCTCACTTCTGGGGAACCCGACTTTATCTCTCTCTCCACACTTTGAATTTACCTTCATTCAATTGTCTTGAATAAACAAGGGCTTCTGTGTTATATGGGGGGATAATAAGCAATTAGCTCCCTTCCAGTGACCTGGCAGTAGCCTTTGATTTAATTGTCTTTTATCTAATTTAATTTGGCCATATATGGGTATGAATTTGGGGGCAGGGGGTGCACAAATAAAGGTGTATATAAATATAGAGGTTTAAAAAAATATGTGTGTATATATCTACATGCTAATTCCCTATATGTGCCACCACATCCATAGACCACTGCATCTCTTTGTGTATATTAGAAATGAATCCACCTTCTTGTGTGGATGCTCCTTCCACTGATGCCTATCAGCAGCTGCCGGAGCAGGGACAGGTTGGATGACTGGCCCTGAGTCACAAAGCTGGCTGGTATCAGTGATAGCCCTTGACCCAGGTCTTCAAGGAAGACTTCTTGCCCATGGTTACCTGACCCCAAACTTCTTCTAGGAAAATTCCCTAACACCAGTCTACTTACTGCTGAGCAAAAGGAGTTGCCTCAGGTAACTGGAAGCTCCCCCCACCCTTTCCTGGTGATCTCCAAGCAGAGGTCCAATGATCACTTGTGTGCACAGGAAAGGGGGGATTCCCTTAGACCTGCTCTTCCAACTTGGAGATTCTATGAACTATGATATTTTATTCGGAGCAACTCTATCCTGTTTTCCAATCACCTAAAGAATGTTCAGTGCTTACTCTTGGCCAGGTATAGGCCTTAATCTCATGGAGTTCATGCTACAAATCTGAAGAAAGTACAAAAGAGGCCAACAAATTACTGTGAATTGGATGAGGCAGGAGTGATTTAACCTCTCTGTGACTCAGGTTCCTTATCTGTAAAGTGGGGATAATAATAGAAGCTAGCTCCCAGGACAGTGAGGTTCAGAGGAAATAATAATTGCAAAGTCTTTCCAAATTTTCAAGTGACATCTGGATGCTGGATGCTATTACTGTTGTTACGATTCTCATTATCAGGAAGCATCAATTTTATAGACTCAGGAAAGCTAATACCCACAAACTGCTTATGAATTTTAACTTTTGGTATAATTGGGAAAGAAGTAAAGTTTCAGTCAATGCAAGGCCATCTCCCTCTATGTCTTTTGCTCTTCTAGGGCCAAGGTCAGAGTCCAATTGGATAGGGTGAAACTTAATTAAGAGAATGGATGATGGAACAGTGGGTAGAACTTTGCCCTGGAGTTTGGAGGACCTGGACTCAGATAACCTAGTTGTGTGACCTTGGGCAAGTCACTTAACCTCATTGCCCTGCAAAAAAAAAATAAGAGAGAGAGAGAGAGAGACAGAGAGACAGAGACAGAGACAGAGACAGAGAGAGAGAGAGAGAGAGAGAGAGAGAGAGAGAGAGAGAGAGAGGACAATAAAAGTTTGATATGATCCTACAGAGGAAAAGGAAAAGAACCCAAATATATGAAATTATTATGGCAGCCCTTTTCTTGTGGTAGGGAGTTGGAAATTGAGGGAATGTCCATTCATTGGAAGATGGCTGAACAAATTAAAGGTATTATTAATTTACATTTTATAGATCAACCAACCAGTCCATTGTGTCCCACCCAGTTGTCTTTGTCTGTCTTGCTATGTATATTGTTACAGTTAGGTGGTACAGTGGATAGAGCACTGGCCTTGAAGTCAGGAGGAGAGGAGTTTGAATTCAACCTCAGATGCATGGCTAATTAGCTGTGTGACCTTGGGCAAGTCACTTAACCCTGATTGCTTCACATCTAGGGCCATACCCAGTTGTCCTGATTCATATTTGGCCACTGGACCCAGATAGTTTCAGAGGGGAAAGTGAGGCTGGTGATTTAACACAATCCCCCTCACTCAAATCCAGTTCACTTGTTTGTCAAGGCATCCCTTCCCTGATGTCAGGGTTTTCTTCAAAACCAAAGAACAAACATTAAATTCCTGGAATAAGACTCTCCAGAGCTGATCACCAGAGATTATGGTCCTACTTCCTGATGCAATTAATCCTCTCGGTTTTAGAATTCTTCCCCTGAATCTGAGCTGTCCTAAGTGGGGTACACAAACTGACCTTAGCCTATGATATCTCCTCACTCCCTCTGCAGACCATGGTTTACATTCCAGTCATATCAGATCTCCGGCTGCCCAGAGTATGCATTCCTCCCTTCCTAACCCCCTCCCTCTGCACACCTCTTTTTACTTCCTTCTCTGGAGGCAATATTCCAGTGGATACTATCAATACTTCTAAAAGTTGACTTCCCAGAGGATAATTTATCATTCCTGTGATTCAACCAGATCCTTAGTTCCTTGCCTGGTCATCATTCCCCTACTATGTTATCTCCCCCAACCAAAATGTGAGCTCGGCCGTATGATCACAATGAACACATGGGCACATCACCAACTAATAATAGCGAACATTTATATGGTGCTCACTATGGGCCAGAGACTGTGTGGGACTCATTACAAATGTTATCTCGTTTCATCTTCACAGTAACCCTGGGAAGCAAATACTCTTATTATCCTCATTTTATAGACGGGAAAACTGAGGCTTGTCCAGGGTCACTAGGAAGCATCTGAGGCTGAATTTTAATTCAGGTCCTCCTGGCCCAGTATTCCCTCTTTCCGCTGTGCCATCTATCTGGAACAAATTAAAGGAGGAGGGGAAGAGACATCTTTCACAACCAAGGATAAAATAATTTTTGACTAAACAAAGGTTATACATGGTAAAAAGCTAAAATGGATTGTATCGGTTACACAAAACTAAAATCTTTTGCACAAACTAAATCAATACAGTTAAAATTACAGGGAAAAAACTGGGGCAAAAATCTTTGTAGAAAATGTATCTGAGCGGCAGCTAGGTAGTGCAGTGGATAGAGCTCCAGCCCTGGAGTCAGGAGTACCTGAGTTCAAATCCGACCTCAGACACTTAATAATGACCTAGCTGTGTGGCCTTGGGCAAGCCACTTAACCCCATTTGCCTTGCAAAATCCGAAAAAAAAAGAAAAAAAAAAAAAGAAAAGAAAGAAAAAAAGAAAATGTATCTGATATAAGAGTAACATCAAAGATATCTAGTGAAGTTGATATAAATGAAAACAAAAGCTATTCTCCACTAGATAAATGCTAAAAGATTGGGAAAAGTATTTTCACAAGAAGAAATGGAAGCTGTTAACAACCATTTATAAAACATTTGAATTCACTAATGATGAGAAATGAAAATACAAACAACTTGAAGTTCCTTCTCATACTTACCAAACTGACAAAAGAGAAAGGTCAAAAGGAAGACAAAAGAGAAAGAGGGAAATTTTTGTAGAGAATTGTGGGAAGAGAACAAGCATACCCATGCACCCTCAAGGAATCTGTGAATTGGCCCAGCCATTTTAGCCATTAGAAATTACTACAAAAATCACTAAGTTCTGCCTACTCTTTGACCACTTTGATGCCACTCCTAAGACTGATCCCTAGAGAAGTCAAAAACAAAAAACTGAAAAAATAAAATGAGGATACCCTCAATACAAAAATATTAATAGAAAATTTTCTTGAGGTAGCAAAGAACTTGGAAACTAGTTGGATGTCCATTCGTTGAAGATGGCTGAACAAATTTTGTGACATTGTTCTATCATCAGAATGAACAAAAGTCATGAATTCTGAGAAATACAGGTGGGGAGCTTTCTTGTAGGAAATTAGAGTAAAGTGAACAGAACCAGAAGAATAATTTATACAGTGTCTACAAGACTGTAATGGGAAGCATCTGGGGAGCTCGGATTTATGCAATTATCAATCACTGATGAGAAAGCTTGCTTCTCACCTCTTGGCCTCAAGGCAACAGATACGAGGTTCAGAAAGAGGTGAAGTCGGTGTATTTACTTATTTTACTGGACTATATTTATTTACTAGAAGGGAGTGATTTAAGGGCAGGTAGATGTTATAGGGCAACTAGGTGGCACACTGGTCCTGGAGTCAGGAAGACCTAAGTTCAAATCTGACCTCAGACACTTAATAATTACCTAGCTGTGTGATCTTGGACAAGTCTCTTAACCCTACTGTCTTGGAAAAAAAACAAAAAGAAGAAGGAAGGAGAAGGAGAAGGAGCAGGAGAAGAAGGAGAAGAAGAAGAAGAAGAAGAAGAGGAAGAGGGAGAGGAAGAAGAGGAAGAAGAGGAAGAAGAAGAAGAGGAAGAGGAAGAAGAAGAGGAAGAAGAAGAGGAAGAAGAAGAAGAAGAGGAAGAAGAAGAAGAAGAGGAAGAAGAAGAAGAAGAAGAGGAAGAAGAAGAAGAAGAAGAAAGAATGATTCTATAATGGTGGAAAGATCAAGTAGATGGAAAATCAATAGGTAACAACAGTGGGACAAAAAATGAAGAAAATGTTAAAAAATGCTTTAAATCCAGAGAAGATAATGGAAGAAAGCTTAAAAGAAAAATGAAACTATTGCTGTTATTTTAACATTAACTAAACTTTAAAAAGAAAAAAAACTGTACCTAACAGAAGCAAACATTGTGTTATTTTCCGTTCTTAATAAATCAAAATGTTCATGATTTTCAGGGTTGAAGTTCATAAGTTCTGGGGTCGCTTCTCCAGCCTGCAATCCAATTTGTAATTTGGGGTCACAAGACATGCAGCTGACACTAATTAACTCAGAATTTTAGGAACAACTCTGAGAGACTGGATCTTTAGAACTGTGACTCCTTAGCCTCTATGAATGCATTTTCCAAATCAACCAATAAATATCAATTAGCTTTTGCAATGGACATATTTACTAAGGTGGTAGGTTAATAACAGCTGAAAGCAAACATTCCTTCTCCTTCCCCTCCACCTCCCCAAAACACTGATTCATATCTGGCCTCTGGATTCAGATGGCTCTGCCAGATGTTGATTATGGTGATGGCTGTCCTTCATTCTTGAAGAAGACCATGGCATCAGGGAAGTGATGGTATGACAAGCAAATAAATTGGATTTGAATACAAGGGGGACTGTGCTATTTCACCAGTGTCCTGTTCTCTTCCAGAATCATCTGGATCCAGTGGTCAGATAGGAATCAGGATAACTTATCCAAGGTCACACTGCTAACTTGTCCAATTGTCTAAGACCATATTTGAACTCAGGTCTTTCTCACTCCAGGACTGAATCTCTACCCACTACACCACTAGACCGACTCATTGGTTCACAACCCTCTGATAGAATCCAAAGTCCATCCCTCAGCCCTTAAGATATTGACCATCCCCTTGGGCAGCCTGTGCTTGTCCCAAGGAGGATTGGAAACCCAGGCAGTCTTAATCTCATTGCTCAAGGAAAGCAGACTTGAGGGTCTAATTCTTCGAAAAGGAGTGTTGAGGCTTCTGAGGATCTCCCATTACTTTTGGTGAGACCCTTTGTATACAAAGTAGACCTAAGGATTCAAGGGAAAAAAACAATAGGTGATCTCTGGGGTCCTTCTGATTCTATGAAGGAAGTGGAATACTTGAAGGGAAAAGGTTGTTAGAGGGGAAAGAGAAAGTTCTTTGTCAACCCTACCCTTAAGGAGATGACCACGGTTTCTCAAAAGTGGTGTCTGCCTAGCACAAACTCTAACAGATCCTACCAAGCTTGTGACCTGCTAATCTAGTATTGCCAAGGAAAAGGAGCTCATGCCACTGGAGCCAGATGGCTGATGGTTCCAAACAGATGTTTTCCAGACTTCTCTGCTCAGTACTTCCCTAGTCTGGGGACTGACAAAAGGGACCAATGTGACTCATAGATTCATCTCCCAGTCAGAATGATGTGGGGCAGCTGAAATTATGTGAAAGGGCAGGGAAGCCATATGGACTCGTGAGTAGAGGTTGGGGAGGAAAGAGACTAAAATAATTGGAGTGTAGCTTAAGTGCTGGGGTCTCCAGGGTAGAACCTTGGTGAGACATGTATGAGCCAACCTTGCTTTGCTGAATGATTTTTTCATTTCTCTTGGGCCCAGTCCCTTCCTCACATCAGTGTATATGTGCCAGTTTCTCAGAAGGATATTTATCTTCAAATATTAAAAGTTTATTTATCTTTATATTTACTTTTTATTTTAAAATATGTTAATTATAATAAACATGGTTTACCTTTGCACTGTTAATCTATATGTTATTGTTCAAATGTCATGGAGGTCATAATGGGGGGAGGTAACAGAGAAACGATAGACAAATTAAGATTTTCTTTCTTTAAACCAGTAATCAGTTGAGGAAGGGAACTCAGATTATAAAATAAAATTATTTGTTCATTTCTACAAATTCCTAATACACAGGGAGATATATTGAGATATTATGTTGAGTGATATAATAAGGGCAAGGGATCAGCAGTGTCTGGGGAGTTGGGGAGAGTTATGGTGATCTGGGTGGGTATTTGATTTAATCCCTCTGCTATTGATGATGATGTTTGTCCTTCATTCTCCAGAAAGACCATGACATCAGGGAGGTGATGCCATGATAAGTCCATGAAGAGGATTTTGAGTGAGGGGGTCACCAGCCTCATTTTTCTCCTCTAGAGCTACCTGGGTCCAGTGGCCAGGGATGAATCAAGATAAGCTGGAGATGGCCGTGGATGGGAGGCAATCCAAGTTAAGTGACTTGCCCAAGTCCACACAACTAGTAAGTGTCAAGTATCTGAGGCTGAATTCATTTGAACTCCTGTCCTCATGAGCTTCAAGGCCAGTGCTCTATTTACTGTACCACCTTGCTGCCCCTCCCAATAGCTAGAGTCCAAATACCTGAATTCAAATCCTACCTTGGATATTTAGTAGCTTAGTGACCTTGGGCAAGTCACTTTACCCTATTTGGCCCAGTTTCCAAATGAAAATCCATTCTAGTATCTTTGATGAGAAAAAATGAGGTCCCAAAGAATCAGAAATGGCTGAAATGACTGAAGAACAACAACCAAGGTAGTCATGTATACAAATAGTCATCCCCATACCTAGAAAGGTAGACCTCCCCAATAGAATGAGGACAATGAGGCAAATACTAGTCATACAGCTGTTACTCTGGAAATCCTTCCAGTACTGGCTCTCTTATATCTTATTTCCCTACATTCAATGTGATATATTCCAAGATTTTCCACATAAGAATGGATTTTTTTTGCTTCCAACAATTCACAGAGGCAACTTGGTTCAGTGACTGGATCTGGCCCAGAAGTTCAAATTCTCCCAAAGCTGATTAGCTTTTTAACCTTGAGTGCTTCACTTCCATTTTCTGACCCTCAGACAACTCTCTTAGATTAATTTCCTAAATAATAGACTGATAGAATAAATGGTAATGGAGGAAGTAACCACACAGAAACGATTTCTCTCTAAGTTCTCCGTCGGTGACCTCATCGGCTCCTATGTGTTCAATTACCATTGCTATATGAATAAGAACCAAAACCGAACTCATTATCTCCCCCTAAAATGCTTCCTCTCTCCTACCTTCTTTATTACTGTAGAGCTATATTCCAAGTCCCTCAGGCTCCCAGCCAAGGCTTCATCTTGGAGCAAGTACATATCATGAAATTTGGTGTTCAAAGCCCTTCCTGACCTGGCTCCCTCTTACCTTTACTTACCCCTTACTCCTTAATGTGCACTCTTCCAACCAGAGACCCCAGTCTCCTGGGTTCCATGAACAAGACCCTCTCTCTCTCAGATCTGGGCATTCTCTCTTATCCTCCCTCATTTGGGGAACACTCTCCCTCCTCAGCTCCTATTCCTGATATCCCAGGCTTCTTTAAGTCTTCCCTAAAACCCTACTTTCTATAGAAAATCTTCTCCAACCCTTCTTAATTCTAGGACCTTCCTTCTGCTAATTATTTCCTATGAATCCTGTGTATCACTTGCTTTGTTTATGGATTGACTTCTTGTCTCCCTAGGGCAGACAGGTGGTGCAGTGGTTAGAGTACTGGCCTTGGAGTCAGGAGGATAGGAGTTCAAATCCAGCCTCAGAGATGTGACATTAACTAGCTGTGGGACCTTGGATAAGTCACTTAGCCCTGATTGCCTCCCCTCCAGGACCATTTCCAATCATCCTGATCCATATCTGGCCACTGGTTCCAGATGGCTCTGGAGGAGAAAGTGAGGCTGTTGACATAACACAACCTCCCCCCCCCCACTAAAATTCAATTCATGCTTATCATGGCATCATTTCCCTGATGTCATGGTGTTCTTTGAGAATGAAGGACAAACATCATCATCATTATCATCATCTTCATGTGCTTGTCATGGCATCACCTCCCCTGATGTCATAGGATTCTTTGAAAATGAAAGAGTAGGGGCGGCTAGGTGGCGTAGTGGATAAAGCACCGGCCCTGGAGTCAGGAGTACCTGGGTTCAAATCTGGTCTCAGACAGTTAATAATTACCTAGCTGTGTGGCCTTGGGCAAGCCACTTAACCCCGTTTGCCTTGCAAAAAAAAACCTAAAAAAAAAAAGAAAATGAAAGAGTAAAAAAAAAATAATCATGTTGTCTCACCCATTAGATCACAAAACTCCTTGAGGGCAAGGACAGTCTTTTGGGGGTTTTTTGCATCTCAAGCTCTTGGGGGGCAGCTAGGTGGTGCAGTGGATGGAAGACTGGTCTTGCAGTCAGGAGGATGAGAGCTCAAATCCCACCTCAGACACTTGACCCTTGCTAATTGTGTGATCTTGAACAAGTCACTTAACCTTAATTGCCTCCCATCCAGGGTCATCACCAGTTGTCCTGATTCTTCTCTGTCACTGGACCCAGATGACTGAAGGAGAAAGTGAGGCTGGGGACTTAGCCCAGTCACCCCCTCACCCACCCATTCAAATCCAATGTCTGTCATGGCATCATCTCCCTGATGTTATGGGTCTTCTTCGAGAATGAAGGACAAGCATTATTGGTATTATTAGTATTAGTATCAGTATTAGTAGTAGTATAAATATTAGTATTAGTATCAGTATTAGTGTTAGTATATATATTAGTATTAGTATTACTATCAGTATCAGTATCAGTATCAGTATTAGCATTAATATTAGTATCAGTATTAGCATTAGTATTAATATTAGCATCAGTATTAGTATTAGTATTGGTATAAATATCAGTATTCATATTAGTATTAGTATCAGTATCAGTATCAGTATTATCCCAAGCTCTTAGCCCAGCTTGCCTAGGACACAATAGGGACTTGATGGCTGACAGTAGGCTACTTTAATAATGCAGGTACGAGGTGATGTGGGACTGAACCAGGGCTCTGGCAGCATCCTAGGAGGGAAGGAGGTACAGATAAGAGACATGAGGAAGCAATATCCATAGGTTTTTGACAATGGGCCTCAAGCTTCTTTTTCCAACTGAAAGTGCTTTATTCCCCTTCATACACTTCATTTTCTGTTAAAAAACGGTTTTCTGCAGTCTACCTGCCGCCCCCCATCTCCCAGGCTGCCCCCAATTCTGGAACATTGTCTATTCTCATCTTTGCTTCCAAGAAGTTTTCCTTACCTTCATGGATCTGCTCCAAGGTCACTTTCTGAAGATGCTTTTCTAAGGCCACCCATTTTTTCTCACTTCCCTTCCCTAAAAGACCCAGTATGAATTTTGTTTTCATAAGCAGCTGGGTGGCACAACTGATAGAGGACTGGATTGGGTATCAGGAAGACCTGAATTCAAATCCTGCATCAAGCATGGCTCACTCTGACTCTAGGCAATTAACAGCTTTTTCCAGACCAGTTTCTTCACCTATAAATGGGGGTGAGGATGCTTACCTATAGAACTGTGAGGATGAAATGAGATAACAGTGAAACCTTTTTGCAAACCTATAATAGCTACATAAATTCTGGGCTCCCCTCCTCCCCCATACTCCTTGAGAGCAAGGGCTGTAGCACCCTGTCCTAGAGGGCGTGTAAAAGATTCTTGCTGAATGAATTCATCCACTTTGATGCTGAGGAGCCTGAAGTGCAGACACTGAAGAGACTTGCCTAAGGTCCTACAGCAGAGGCACAATTCCCTGAATCAGATTCTCAGCCATAAAGACCATGAGGAACACAATATGTCAGACAAGTGGGGATCCAGCCTTCCCTGGAAGAAGTCCAACAGCTCTGGGTACTGGCTCTCTTCTGAGATAGCTCAGTGCACCCTGGGATTCCTCTGACTTGGACCCCAAACCTTTATCAAATTCAGGTCTTTGGATCCCACATCCTCTTCTTGAGAAACCTGGGCTCTGGCTATAATAGGAAGTTCTTACTAGATAGACAGAGAATAATTATCCATAAGCCTAGAAAGGGAGCTGCAGGAGACAGAGGAGCCAAAGCGTCTCCCCACTCCTTGCTCTTTGTCTCAGTCCTTTCCTAAGTTCCTCTCTCTTTCCTTTCCTTCTCTCTCTCATCTTTGTCTTTATCTCTGCTTTTCTCCATCTGATTCTCTCTCTCTCTCTCTCTCTCTCTCTCTCTCTCTCTCTCTCTCTCTCTCTCTCTCTCTCACTCTCTCTGTCTGTCTCTTTCTCCCTCTCTCTCTCAGTCTCTCCAATTCTCCCTGTCTCTCTCTCTCTCTCTCTCTCTGTCTTGTCTGTTTGCCTGTCTGTCTGTCTCTCACATACACACATAAATGTGACATTGGCTCTCCTGAAAACTGCCACTGGGAAAGCAGAGTCACTATTCCAGAATCTCAATCAACAGCAGCCACAAACCCCAAAGCCCCCTCTCTCCACCTTGGGGTAGTGCGTAGAGGGAATTCTGGGTTCAATAAATAACAAGTCTTCTTGATGGAGAAAATCATGCCCTGCCCAGCCTTCTCTGACCTTCCCCTCTGTCTCTATTGTGTGGAGCCTCTGGAAATAAAAAAGGCAAGTGAGTGGGGAGGGAGGACCCAGAGCTTGGGAGAGACTTCCTTTGATGGACCCTGAGGAGCTGGGGGGACGTAATATAGAGTTCAGGGGCTGGGGGCTCTGAGGACAGGACTGTGACAACCTCTCCAGACTTCTTTCCACCATTTTGTTTTTTCTCATATGTGATCACAATCTTTGGGTCTCCTTCAGCAATATTTTGCACATTCTTCCATGACTCTATGAGCACATCAGGGAACCTCCCCGCACTGTCCCCCCAGCAGATACCTCCCCCAACATACACCTTCTCCTCCTTTGGAATTTTTATCCAATTTTTATCCCTGATGTTTATGGGGGCTTGAAGATGTTCTCTCCAATTTGCTGGTGGTTCTCATGGGTTTCATGGACACTGCTGCTACACACACACCTGTGCACACACACACACACACACACACACACACACACACACACACACACACACACAATCTGGAGGATTTTCCCTGTCTTGGTTTCTTGACCAGATGACCTCTCTTCCAATTCTGTGGATCCATCACCACATCACATGAGCCTTGTCTGGACCATCATTGTCAGGAATGTGCCTGCACCTACTTAAACCCATCATTTTTTTTTCCTTTGCTCTTTTGAGTCTATGAATTCTTCTATGCAGTGCCTTGATTCACAGGAGACAGGCATTTCCCAGAGATTTTCTTTTTAATGTTTAATGGTTTTGATGGAAAAGAAGAGACATTTAGGTTCATTGGGATGGCATGGACAATTTTCTTCCATTAGTCATTTGAGGTCCAGCTCATTGTCAGACCTCCAAGTCAGATGCACTGATATTGAAAGAGATTACCCTAGCAATGGTCAAATATTTTTTGCTTCTTCCACAAAGAATTCCTTCTATCTAAAACCAGGTATCTTAACCTGGCATCTGTGATTTTTTAGTTGTTTGATAATTATATTTCTTTTTGTTTGTTTGTTTGTTTGTTGCAAGGCAATAGGGTTAAGTGGCTTGCCCAAGGTCACACAGCTGGGTAATTATTAAGTGTCTGAGATCAGATTTGAAGTCAGGTACTCCTGACTCCAGGGCTGTTGCTCTATCCGCTGCGCCATCTAGCCACCCTTGATATTTGTATTTCTAGATAATTGATGTTCTTTATAATTTTATGTATTTTATTTTAGACATTATAAAGAATGATTCAGAGAGAGGGGTCAATCCAGAGGACTACCAGAGGGGTCCATGATACCAAAAAAGGAAAGAATCTAAAGCCTAATCTAAATCTAAAGTTGAAGGATGCCCTATCAGACCTTGCAACAATGAAAGGTTGTGTCCCAGACTTGTGGCGTCTCATTGTCTGGGCCATTGGAGGTCCAACAGGTAACAAGTCTTCATTGGTCCTTGGAGGAGGGATGGCTCAACCCTCAGGAGAGTGCTGGAGGTTCCTCTGGTCCCCTTCAGAGAGAGGAGATGCAATATTCCTCCAGCCAGCCTCTTTGCCTCCCACCTCCCCCTCAGAAGACATGGTAAGGATTAACTAGACAGACTCAGCCCCAAAGGAACTCACTGCTGAAGATGAACTTGTTCAAACGTGGAGAAATGAGTCACTGACTTTGAGAGCTATAATTACAATGCAATACTATATGTAAAAAAAAAAAAGCATTTATTAATGTTATGTGTGTCTCTACCATAGAGACACCAGGGGCAGAGAAAATAACTTCAATGAGACCTATTTCACAAGTTTTTAATCAAACCCAAGTCTAAGTCCTAAGTCTTAGGTTCATATATTGAGAGGGGATGGAAGAGATTAGTCAATCTTTCCATTTTATTGAGAAGGAAACTGAGACCCAGAGAGAGTCAGCATCTTGTCTGAGGTTTCACAGGGGTATTGAGCAAGAGAAGAAGTTGAATCCAAATCTTCTGATGCCCAGCCCAAGATTCTTCCCAGGGCACCACATGACCCCCTTCCCCAGCAAACTTGGGGGGATACTGGCAATTTGAAATTTTAGATTGATAGTAACAACTGCAAGAGTTATTACCAAGTGTGCTTAGGTGCCACAGATTAAGTTTTACAGCTTAGATCAGATCAAGTAAGGCTAGGGGAAGTGGGGGGAGTCAGCGGGAGGGTTTTTTTAATTGAAAAAGAAACAGAGTCCAGAAAATATTAGACATGGATGAAGTTGTACTCCAGATGCCCACCAACCGTGTGGCTCTGGGCAACTCACTTAATCTCTTCTGAGGCTTTCTAAAATCTTCATGAAATTCAGAGAAGCCACAGTAAGATCCATTCGAGGACATGGTCCTATTGAAACTCAGCATGCTCATCCAGCCAAGTGTGTGTTCAAAGTCCATGATGATAACGTTGAGTGTCTACTTTACCGTGCCAGGGGAATCCCACAAGGCCAATAGTGGGCTGGTTTCCTAGATTCCAGGCTTGGTAATGGGTTTCTCCAAAAGAATTTCCAGACCCCAGTCTAGCTTCCTAGAGCACATTTTTCACCTTAAAATGTCCTTCGATCTCCAAGATGGAATGTTAAAATATTTTTGTCCTCTTCTGGTCCAGGAAGTTGACTGGAAGAAGCGTTTTCTCTCCCCTCTGGAAATTCTAGGAGAGAAACCCTCACATACTAATTAAATAGCAAAGCATCTAAAACAAGAATCAAGTTGATGTTCATCAGCATCAAATGAGGAGACTGGAAATTATCTTCTGATTAAAAAAAAAGCCAAAACATACTGATTATTGAATTCTTTTAAGTTTTCCTCTTTGCTCTCCCATCCCCCACACACACACAGACACACACTCCCATATTTCTTATTGTTGTTTTAGACTAACCTTTGATTACATGGGTCATCAGGAAGCTAGAGAAAATTCTAGGCTATTTCCTTGCTTCCAAAGAGGCTTCAAAGCCTTTATCTATAGGTATGGATAGGGATATGTGTAAACATACACGGATCAAACCCAAGGCCTAAGTCTTAGGCTTATATATTGAGAAGGGATGGAAGAGGTTAGTCAATCTTCTCATTTTATTGAGAAGGAAACTGAGGCCCAGAGATATGTAGATATGTATGCAAATGTGCATATGTATGCATATCATACATTTACATGTGTGTATGTGATTATAGATATAGATATAGATATAGATATAGATATAGATATAGATATAGATATAGATATAGATATAGATATAGATATAGATATAGATATAGATATAGATATAGATATAGATATAGATATAGATATAGATATAGATATAGATATAGATGTATGTAAATACATTGCATATTCTTTTCCAGCAAAGGACACTTGGTTCTGCAGTCAGGGATCCTGAGTTCAGATCTTACTTTTTTCACCCATATGATCTGATGGAAGCTACTAGTCCTCTCTGTTTGTTCAGTTTCTCTGATATAAATCAAATGGGTTGGAGGTTCTTTTCCAGATCCCAATGAGTGATTTCATCTTATCCCTGGACTTAATTTTCTTCATCTATAAAATGGGGAGGGGGTAGACTAATTGTCCTGCTTCTAGGTTGAGGATTTTATGACCACTGAGTCCCTTCTATTTTAGATTCCAAAATCCTGTGATTTTTTGAACAAATGGTATTTCATAAAGGGTACTCGTGGGCCTATTGTTTCTATGGTCGGGCTCATCTCCTCCAGGATATTCCTACAGGTGGTTCCTTCCCCATGAGATTTCTCCCTTCCAACACTGTGTGGTCATTGTCTGCTGACTGCTCCCATTCAGAGGAGGATGAAATCCCAGCCAGCTCAGGAAACTGAAGGAGTTTCATCACAGCCTGGTCTCCAGGTGGACGGCTCCACAGGAATTCCCAAGGACCTTAAGGTTGTCAGGGGAATAACCTTGAAAGGGGCACTGGAGATGGATGGATAGAGATGATGTGCTGAACATGTTTGTCTGGGACCTGGGCTGCTGCTTGCAGAGGTCAGTGGAGCTTAGGAAATACTTCCAGCTCTGTCTATTACTGAACAGATTGATGCTAACAGTCCTTAGCACAGGGCCTTATACATAGTAGATGATTAATGGATGCTTATTGGCATGACTGAAAAGGAAGGAGGCGCTAGACCTCGGTTCAATTCTTAGTTCTTCTTCTCAGTTGCCTCTATACATAAAATAGTAAAAGAAAAAGATAATAAAGGAAATAAAGTTCAGATCACACCCTCCAAGATTCCTGAAAGAACCTACATGTCAACTCCTTTTCAGAGCCATTGCTCGGTGCCCCTACCCCACTTTTTTTCAGTTCCCTTCTCCTTTGGTGACCCTCTTGGCTGACTCTTTATATGACACCTTTTTCCTCATCAAAATTCTCCCTCCTCTGCTCTTGAGGGCAAGTTCAGGGAGATACTGGGGCATTCTGTACCAGTTGGCCACATCTTTTGTATGCCATCAAGCTATCAGGTCACAAAGGTCTTCTCTCCAGCCATTGCTCAGCTATCCAATAACCTCTCCTCACAGGTGAAGGCCCTTGCTACAGAGGCAGGAATTTAAAGTGATCTAAGAGACCTCCAAAACACAGGTCCTTAAAACCTTAGACCCAGAGCTAGAACCCTCTATACTATTTTATAGATGAAGAAACTGAGATCCAAGGAAGGAAGATATAATAGTGAACAAAGCCAAGATTTATATTCAATTTATATTCCAGATTTAATTCCAATTTATTCTTTTGCCTCCAAAGTTCAGTATTCTATCCATTATACCATGTTTTCTTATGAAACATGAAAGACCATCCTGACCTGATGGTTTCTGAGGGAGATACTGTTTTCTTTTCCAGGCACCAGGGGCTCTTTGTAACATCCTTCCTTCCATTGTTCTACCTGAAAGGAAACTGAAATTGGGGCAATTTCAGGAAAGGTAGTAAGGACAGGTGATGACGCTGTCTTGGACATCTGAGAAATACTGTTGGTCAGAAAGGTCTCTCAATGCCCTTCAGATCACATAATCTGGACAGCCCTCCACTTAATCTTCCTGTAGGGTTCCTTCTGCCCAAAACTTGCCCAAAATCCATTCATTCAACATTCAAGAAACATTTAATTTTTTTTAATTTTTGTTATCTATTTTTATTTAGTAAATGCAAAATAAATATTAAATAAAATTATATTTCTCCAGTTATATATAAAAACAATTTTAACATTCATTGTTAAAACTTTGAGGTACATGGGGCAGCTAGGTGGTGTAGTGGATAGAGCACCGGCCCTGGAATCAGGAGTACCTGGGTTCAAATCCAGTCTCAGACACTTAATAATTACCTAGCTGTGTGGCCCTGGGCAAACCACTTAACCCCATTGTCTTGCAAAAAAAAAAAAAAAAACTTTGAAGTACAAATTGTCTTCCTCCATCCTCACCTACTTCCCCTGAAGGCTAGCAAATTAATACAGATATTTTTGTAATCAAACAAGACATCTCCATAATAATCATGTAGTGAAAGAAAACATACATAAAAATAAAGCCCTCAAGAAATATAAAGTTTAAAAGTATGCTTCAATCTATATTCAGACTATAGTTCTTTCTCTGGGCACAAATAGTATTTTTCATCATAATTCCTTCAGATTGCTGTGAATAGTTAAGTCCTTCATAGCTAACCATCCTACAACATTTCTGTTACTTTAACACAATACAGTTTTCACTTTGTATCAACTCATGAAAGTCTTTCCAGGTTTCTCTGAGAGCACCCTGTACATCATTTCCCAAAGCAGAATAGTATTCAAATACAATCACATTCTATAATTTGTTCAGTCATTTCCCAATGGATGGATGTTCCTTCAATTTCCAATTCCCTGCCACAAGAAAAGAGCTGCTATAAGATTATCGTATATTTGGGTTCTTTTCCTTTTTTTAAATCTCTGTTAGGATATAGCTCTAATAGTGGTATCACTAGATGGAAGGGTATATACATACATGTATATATATATATATATATATATATGTATCTATCTATCTATCTATATAGATAGATACATATATATCTATATCTATATCTATATCTATATCTATATCTATATCTATATCTATATCTATATATATATGGCTTCACAGCCCTCTGGAAAGAATTCTAAACCACTCTACAGAATGGATGAATCAGTTATATTGTTGATGAATCATCAACAATGCATTCATGTCTTTTCCCCCTATCCTCTCCACTATTTGTTATTTAACTTTTCTGCCTTTTAGTCAATCAAATAAGGTAAAAGATAATACCTTAGAGCTGTTTTGATTTGTTTTTCTCCAAGCAATAGTAAATTAGAGCATTTTGTATGGCTACTATCAATAGCCTTGATTACATCATCTGAAAATTGTTCATATCTTTTTATCATTTATTATTTTTATAAATTTGAATCCGTTCTCTATATATTTGAGAAATGAGGACTTTTTCAGAAAATTTTTTCAAATCTTTTCCTCACAGTTGCTATTGTTAACTGTATTTCTCTCCATCCTATTTCCCACAGTTTGTTCTTTTTTTCTTTCTCTCCTTTCACCTTCTCTTCTCAAAAATATTTTGCTTCTCACTACTCCCTTCCCCAACCTGTTCATCTCTATCACCCTACTTTTTCTTTTATCCCCTTCCTCTATTATTTTCCCAAAGTTTTGGATTTGTATGCCCAATTAAGTGTATATGTCATTCCCTCTTTGAGCCAATTCTGATAATTATGATTCAATCACTCCCCCTTATCTTCTCCATCCCCTTTCCCCTCCATTTAAAAAAAATTTTCTTGGCTATTTTATACAAGATAATTTATCTCATTCTACCTCTCCCTTTTCCTTTCTCCCAGTACATTGCTGTCTCACCCCATAATTTTATTTTTTAAGATATTATCCCTTCATATTCAACCCACACCTGTGGCCTCTGACTATATATATATTCTTTCCAAATGCTCTAATGAAAGTTCTTATGAGTCAACATTATCATGTACCCATTGTAATAATATAGACAGTTCAAAATTATTGAGTCCCTTAGGATGTCCTTTTCCTGTTTACCTTTTTTAAGCTTTTTTCTGTCTTGTATTTGAAAGTCAAGTTTGCTCTTCATCTCTGGTTTTCTCAGGAAAATTTGAATTTCATTGAATATTCACCTTATCCTCGGAAAGAGCATACTCAATTTTCCTGGGTAGTTCATTCTTGATTTCAATTCCAGCTCTTTTGTCTTCCAGAATTTTATATTGCAGTTTCTCAGATCTTTCATTGTAGAAGCTGCTAAATCTGTTCAAGTATTAAGTATTTTATGATACTTGGACTGTTTTTTTTCTGGCTGTTCGCAATAGTTTCTCCCTGACTTGGAAGCTTTGGAATTTGACTTTAACATAACTGGGAGTTTTCATGGTGAATTGGTGGGTTCTTTTAATTTCTATTTTATCCTCTGGTTCTAGAATATCAGGGCAATTTTTCTTGATAATTTCTTGCAAGATGAAATCTAGGTTTTCTTTTTATTTTGATCATGACTGGTGGTCCAATAATTTTAAAAATATTTTCTGAATCTTTTTTCCAGGTCATTTGTTTTTCCAATGAGATATTGCACCTTGTCCCCTATTTTTTTATCCTTTGGATTTGCTTTATTGTTTCTTGAGTTCTCATAACGTCAATAGCTTCTATTTATTCAATGCTAATTTTTTAAGGAATTATTTTCTTCAATGATCTTTTTTACCTTTTTTTTCTATTTGGTCAGTTCTGCTTTTGATTCTATTTTTTTCTTTTTTTTCCTCTTTGGCTTTTTGTAACTCTTTTACCATTTGAACTCATTTGTAATATAAGGTATTATTTTCTTCAGGTTTCTTTTTTTTTTTGCTTCTCCTTTAAATCTTCTGACTCAGTTTTCATGACTTTCTTGCATAACTCTCATTTTCCTTCCCAACTTTTCCTCTATCTCTCTCTTTTTTTAATATCCTTTTTGAACTTTTCCATGGTCTGAGACCAATTCATATTTTTTTGAGACTTTAGAAATAGGAATATTGACTTTGTTATACTCTTCTTAGTGTGTTTCTTCATCTTCCTTGTCATTTATCAAATTTATATGGTCAGAATTTTTTTTCCTGCTTGCTCATTTCCTACTTAACTTTTTATTCTGTTAAAAGTAAGACTCTGGGGGCAGCTAGGTAGTGCTGTGGCTAGAGCACCAGTTCTGGAGTCAGGAGGGCCTGAGTTCCAATCCAACTTCAGACACTGAATAATTACCTAGCTGAGTGACTTTAACCCCATTGGCTTGCAAAAAACAAAAAGTAGGACTCTGCATCCAGGATGGAGGGCACCCTGATCAAAGCATCAAGAGATTGTATGCAGTTCTTTTCAGAGATACTTCTAAGGACCTTTAAGTTTTCAGTTCTTCCAAGATGGTATAATCTAAGGAGAGGTGTTTACTAGCCTCTTGCCCTGTGCCCTGATCTGTGAATAACCGCTTAGCACTCCTTTCTGCCCTGGAACTGAGGAGGGTACCCACTCCCCTGAGACTGTAAGCTTTGGCATGATAGTGCTTCTCCTCATCCTGGGACCCAAATCCATGAAAGTGATCTAAGTAGTAACAAAGCAAGAGAATCCTACCTCAGGGCTGTCAAAGAGACCCCTATAATCTCCTTCTGAACTACTGTTAGATCCCCTTATCTGAGAGCTCTGGAAGCAATTGATTCACTGCTGATTCAGTCATTTCCAAGGCCCACTCCTATTTTGTTGAGGCCTAATCTACACAAGTTTTGGGAAGGACTGCACTTCATTCTTCTCCCAGCCTGGTGCAAGTGACTTTTCCTGCAGATCTTCTAAACTGTCTTGTGATATAATATTTTTCACCCTCCATTTTTGTGGGTTCTGCACTCTAGAATTTATTTAGTCATTATTTAAAGATATTTGGAGGAGTTTGGGGGAGAGCTTGGGTGAGTCCCTGCCTTTGCTCCATCATCTTGGCTCCCCATCCCCCTACTATGTTCCAGGCACTGCAGAGGTTCAAAGAAAACAAAAGCTAAAATAAACCATTCTCTGACTTTTAAAGAAACATTATAAAGAGGTTTGAGGAAAGACTCACCAAATGTGTATGTTTTAAAATCAGTTTGGACATAGTTCTTTTCTTCTCCTTCATAGGACCGGATGATTAATCTAGAAGGAAATTCTGAGGCTGATTAGTCCAACCAGTTGATTTTACAAATGAGGAAACTGAGACAGAGAGAAGTTGCCCAAGGTCATGCAACTAATTAGTGGCAGAATCAGGTCCAGAATTCAGACCTCTTGATTCCTAATTACTATGAATTCTCTGTACTCCCAACTGAGAATCAGCTCTAATTTACTGAATCAACAATACAGCTGCAAACAGACCCACCATCACACATCTGGAAATTGGGTCTGGGCTCCAACACTTTGTCTTTAAAGCTGGAGGCTGCTAGAGAGTCTGAAAATCTCTTTTGAGGAAGAACATGCCTTGAAATTTCTTGCAGCATCATTGAGAGTCAGTCTTTATAGTATTTATTTGCTGTCTTGTGAAAGCTCAGGTCCCAGTTCTGCCATGATATGGTCATGCTTCGGTCAAGGACCTTCCCCGACTGTTACTGCTGACTGCCCCAGAGAAGAGGCACCCACAGTCGACCAAAGGGGAAGAACCAGTGCGTCATCATTCTTATGTCCTTTGCATGCAGAAACAACATGTGATCAACCTCTTCCTCGCTAGCTTGTCTCCTCAATTCCAGGATTTCAAAGATCCATAGAAAGGATCCAGAATGATGAGCTTTTCAAATAGGGGTCCTTTGATAACATTTTCCTTCCAAAGACAAGGCTTCCCTTACCATGGCTTCTATCACCAGACAAAGAGCACCAAGGGCAGAGAGGGAGAGACACTCATATAAACCTGAAGATGGCACATGTAGGTAGGACTGGCATTTCACACTGATATTCCATGGGGTTCTGCATTGCAGATGGGCCTCTGGCAACAATATTAAATGGGTCAGTCATCCTGAACATGATGCAGGACATTTGTTCTTGCAAAGCAGGGGTCTGAATTAGGGATCATCCTACATAATTTAAAGTAAATGAATATGGGGGCAGCTAGGTGGTGCAGTGGATAGAGCACTGGCTCTGGAGTCAGGAGTACCTGAGTTTAAATCTGGCCTCAGACACTTAATAATGACCTAGCTGTGTGAGCTTGGGCAAATCACTTAACCCCATTGCTTTGCAAAAAATAATAAATAATAAATAAATAAATGGATGAATGCATAAATAAATAAATAAACAAAGTAAATGAATATGTAGTGATAGCCACTCTCTCAACTTCAACTCCAATTTATAGATTGGGTCCCCAAAGAACAGTTATTATATTTTCCCTAAGGAGTCTAGGATTAAGTGGCTTAAAGAGGTAGGTTTTTTTCTAATATTATAGATCATAAGCCCCCACCAGTGTGCTTCCCTGATTGAGTTTCACTTATATCAATGCCTCAACAGATTTAATTAGCTTTTCAAAATGAATATTTAGGGGCGGCTAGGTGGTGCAGTGGATAGAGCACCAGCCCTGGAGTCAGGAGTACCTGAGTTCAAATCTGGCCTCAGACACTTAATAATTACCTAGCTGTGTGGCCTTGGGCAAGCCACTTAACCCTATTTGCCTTGCAAAGACCTAAAAAATGAATATTTATTATAATAAGACCTGTTGCTACAAATATCTTCCCAAATCAGGGGCACATTCTCTCACAAGAACAGAGTCTGAGAAAAGGTGGGCTCAAGCTTAAAAAGAATAGGAAATAACTCAGCTCTTAGATGGGACCTCTAAAAATATGGAAGAAAAGGAATGGAATACTCCTCTTAGACAAGTAAGCAAAACTAATAACAGATTTTCACATCAACAACATTAATAATACAAAGGTCACCCCAACCCCCATCTGAAGTAGACCTAAGTTCTAAATTTGATAACATGGAGATCCTGCTCCAAACTGGCTCTCCTAAGTCATTCTATCTAGAACTTCTAGATTCTATCTAGAATTTCTCTAAGTTTGTTTATCTAGATTTCTATCTATCTAGAAACTAAGGTTTTTTTTTTCCATTCAATAAATCTTCATACAAAACTCACTATGTGTCTAGCATTTTCTTAGGTATTGGGTTTGCAACAATAGAAAGATCACTCCATGACTTTACATAGTGACACAGCTACAATAATTGACCAAAGTCAACAAAGTCTGGGTTTAAATACTGCCCCTGATATTTACCTACTGTGTGGACGTGGGCTACTTGGTTTGCTTCCCTCAAAATCAATTTTCTCATCTGTCAAAAGGGAACAAGTTATTTAGTATTGCTGAACTTCAGTCTCCTCATCCGTCAAATGGAAATGGTTATATTTACCAGCCTCACTGAGGTTCAGTTGCTTCATATCTAAATTGGATTTAATACTTATAGAACTGACCTTGCAGAATTTTTGAGAGATTAAAATGAGACCAAGACTGTAAAACACTTTGATGACTTCAATGTGCTATGAGAAAGGTCAACTATCATTAACGATTTCTTATTCTACCCATCTAATACTCAGTGCATGCCCACCATAAGAAAAGATACTCCTTAAAAAAACCTGAAAATACAAATAAAATAAATATAAATAAAAATATAAATGAAATAAAAAATAAATAAAATAAAAATATATATTTAATATAAAGACAGCATGGATGGAGAGCTAGGATTAAAGTCTTAAAGAACAGGGTTCAAATTCCATATTAGACATCTCTGCCATTTTATCTTGAGCAAATCATTGAAAACCTGCCTGTCTCCATAGGATGGAAACTCTCTTAAAATATGTCCAGATAAATATAGCATGTAAATAACTATATACAAACATGCTACTCTATGTGAACAGGAGAGTTGTTTCTTTATATGTATACACACTGAGGAGCTGGTAATCAAGTGGAGCAGTGGATAGTGTGTCAGGTCTAGAAATGGGCATCATTTGGTTCAAATCCAACCTCGGACACTTACTAGTTGTAACATTCCATTTGCCTCAGTTTCCTCATCTGTAAGGAATCTCTGCCAAGAAAACCCGAAATAGGGTCAGGAAGAATCAAACACAACTAAAATGACTGTATAAAATGGGATACCCATATAAGTCATTTATTTAGAGCTGTTTCTATGTTGCCTCCTTATTATACAGTGTGATCCAGAACTATCTTTTGACCTTCCTTTGTATACCCAGGATGCAGGATAATGTTTGACCAATAACAGGGAATTAATAAGTGTGTATTGACTTGACCTTACTGGGAAGGACTTTAAGCTCCCTGTGCCAATGAGGTCATAAATTCTTCATACATTTGGGAATAAAAAGTCTATACCTCTATAGATCAGCACGGATAGATATCATTTTGTATATGTAAATATATGGGCACAATGGAGGGTGGGACTGGGCCTGTCATTTGAGTGAGACAAAAGTGGTATTTGCTTTCTGGGGCTGTTCTATCAACAAAATAACCAACTTGTGTGTCTACTGCATAGCTATACAAGGACATTCCACTTGCTTTTAATGTGCCTTGGCATCCAGGAATCAAAAATAGTCCTAAACATGGAACAGGAAAGAAATGGTTTGTGAATGATGGCAAACTGAATGCTAGGCAGATCAGCGGAGAATGAATAAATAAACAATGAATGAAATTGAATGAATGCATATATGAAAATGTATTGATCGCAAGTCTACACTGTACCAAGAACTATGATAAGTTATGGGGATCCTAATGGAAAATCAAGATATTCCTTGCCCTCAAGGAGCTTACATTCTGGTTGGTGGGAATAACATATAAATAAGCTCAGGTAGGAAGACAGGAATGTCCTCATTCTGGTTCTGTCCTCAAACCATCTCTTGATGTGAGACTTGAGTGGTTGTTGGTTGGTTTCCTTATGCTTGAAGATGCCTAAAATGACATCACTATGTCAATATCAAGTATCGATGACAGTGATGATAATAATTGGTGAGAGCCAATCAGGATGAATTGAAGAAGAGAAAGAAGACCTGGAAGACAAATGATTCTTCAAGAATCTGAAGGACTGTCCCAGAGAAGAAGGATCAGTCATGCTTGCTTGGCCTCCAAAGGGGGAAGTCACAGAAAGATGAAAGTTTAATATCAGCAAAATCTTTTTTTTTAGTTTTTTTTTGCAAGGCAAATGGGATTAAGTGACTTGCCCAAGGTCACATAGCTAGGCAATTATTAAGTGTCTGAGGCTGGATCTGAACTCAGGTCCTCCTGACTCCAGGGCTGGTGCTCTATCCACTGCTCCACCTAACCACCCCAGCAAAATCTTATTTGGAACTAACCAAGAATGATAAGGTTCTCTCTTACTGCTGGGCCTCAAATAAAGTCTGATGCTCTCTTGTCAGAGATGATTGAGAAGATATTTCTTCAGATATTGGTTTTCTGGCCCTTCAAAAAAGAAAAACAAGATATTAAAGTGCATTTGGAAATGTCTTTCTTCTTTCTATTTATCACATGATAGAGCATATTTAGGTCTGAAGTCCCAAGGAAAAGCCTCACTGAAGTGGAGTTGGGGGGAAAGGATAGAATATGGCCAAGGAAAGACGTCATCTGTGGTTAACCTGCTTACTCATGGCAGCTCTGATTCTAGCCCAGCACAGTGGCCACAAATGAGGCACCCTATATGTGGCAAGGGAGAGGAAACAATGACGTGAAAATGATTCTGAGTGGCCAGACAAACCAAACTCTCCTTTTTCATGGATTTTTTCCCTTTAAAAATCAAAATGCTTGCCATGTTTTTTTAAGTGAGTTTTTATTTCTGTCTACTATTCTCCATAATAATTTTAAAGTCTGGATGTTACCCTCCCCATACCCTCTCCTCCACCCCTCCACCCCCCCCAAAAAGAAGCCAGCAAGGCTATGTAAAGAAGAAAGGAGAAGAAGGAAGAGGTTAGAATCCTAGAATTGTGGTGTTTGAGCTGGAAGGAATAAATTTGAACCCCTAACAAGGTACTAAGGAGGGAACTCCCAACCAATATTCACACTCAGGACCTTGGGCTCTAGAAAAAAAGATACTCTAATTCTATACCCCTTACAACAGATTTCAAAAGCCCCCACTATTGTGCTTCCTATTACACTTTACTCTCATTTTTCAAGTCTTATTCCCCTTCCCCTTCTCTGTCAGGGTAACTCCCTTTTCTTTCTATTCCTTGAAAAGCAGAGCATGAGTCCTCTAAAACCCAAGACCTCTTCTCAAATAGAAATGGAAATATCTGAACCTACTGCTTTCAAAAGAATTGAAAACTACCAACAATCAGCTGAAGGAGTGCTCCAAATCCCTAATAATAGGAGAAATGAAGATTAAATAAAGCCTGAGATTTTACCTCATTCTCCAGAATTGGCAAATTAAGAGTAAGCCAATGAGTGCTATTTTGTTATTCTTCTTGTCATTTTTCAGGCAAGTCCAATTTTCCAGGACCCACCATTTAAGATTTTCTTGGCAGAGAGACTGAATGGTTCACCATTTCCTTCTCCAGCTCATTTTACTTATGAGAGAAACAGGGTTAAATGACTTACCCAGGGTCACACATCTAGTACATGTCTGAGGTTGGATTTGAACTCAGGGCTTGCTGACTTAGGTCCAGAGATCTATCTATTGGACCACCTAGCTGCTCCATAATTAACTCTTAGAAAGTGTCTAGAATCATAGATTTAAAACAAGGGCATATCTCAGAAGCCAAGCTTCCCATTTTCTAGATAAAGAAACTGAGGGGTAGAGACATTAGGCCAATGGTAATACCGGAAGGTGGCTAGAGTGATGACTCCAAGTTTCTCTCCTTGAGTCTCCAAACAACCCCATAAAATGGATCCCATTATCTCCATTTTTGTAAATGAAAAGACGAATTTAGGTTCCATGACCTGTCTAGAGTCACAGATTTGAAAGTATCAGAATCCAAGTCTTCCTGCAGCCAGGTCCAATCCTTCACCATGTTTCATCCTTCTGAAGGCATCTAGCTAGTCCATATAGAAATCCCATAACACTGGATTTAATTATCATCTCTAACTTAATAACTGACATGTTACCCCCAAGGATATCAAGAGGATCAAATGAGAAGAAATTGCAAGGGTCTTAGCCCAGTACCTAGCTCATGGTAAGTTCCTAATAATTGCTACCTTTCTTTGTTCATGTAGATGACACCCAAACATACTTGTGATCACTATACATTCACACTGATTCTTTCATAAAACCTGTCTCTTGACTCCATTTTCCAAGGTTAGCCATTGCAAACCCAGCTGGTTGAAACTTAAGCCCAGCTCTAGGGTTGCTCATAATTGGCCCACCTAGGAGTCCAGTCACTGACCTGGGCCTCTAACAGACTATGCTCTTAATACTGGAATACCCCACAGGGCAATGAGGTTCATCTTTCTGGTTTCAGACTTGAAAAGGAAAGGTGGTCATCAGGAAGGAGTAAGAATTTGCTATCCCTGGGAATTTACCCAGTGACCCAGAATCATGAGAATCTCTTTGGATGGACTATTCCACTTTCTCCAAACTAGCTAAAAGTTTAAGAAGTTAAAAGAAGCATTGGATTGAACCAATTCCTTCTGGTAGATTCTCATAATTCTAGATCCCTGAAGGAGGATTGTAAGAGGCCCTCTCCCTAGGACCTCATTAGAAAGAATAGTTTAGGGCTCACGGTCTCCTCAGCCTGGAAGAACTGGAAGTGGGTGAGAAGTCACAAGTCCATGGAAATTTCTAGAGTGCAGAAACTGCCCCTCCTAGGGCAGGCCACAGGAAAATAATCAGCCATGTTCATTTTTATCCATTTATAGCTCTTTCCTCCCTCACATTCCCATTAAATAGCGATTCCTCTTCCTTGGGATCTAGCACTGCTCTGCTGCTTCTTCTTCTCCAGATGTCTGCGGGACTGGCCTCACATAGACTTGTCCACTGGGTAGGTCCCTACAGAGAAAGTAATAACGAAATGCCCACCCCCATCCAATTTCTGACCCCCCCAGAGTTGTAGTTGCCACCCTCTTCCTGCTACTGAGTTATATCTCCTAAAATTCTAGTGTGGGAAACAAGCAAATGTATTGAGAGAAGGACCCTGAGCTTTTTTCCCCCTCACAGGTAGTATTCATGGCCTCTGGACACCAGGCTCACTTAAGAAGATTGTCTTCGGGTTACTCTGCCCTCAGATGCAGAGCTGCACTCTGGTTGCTCTCCTCTCAGGCTCCTGTAAGATCCAGAACTCAAGACTTTTGAGATAAGGTGAGGACACTGAGGTTTAGCCAGGTTGTGTTTCCTAGGGTCACCACACAGTTGAACTTCAACAGGTCTGTGATCTACTTTGTGAGTTCACAATTTACCCCATTCTGTGCAAGACCATATCTTCCCATAACTTATGGGCTATCAGAAAGGTTTTGAATGCTACAAGCATTTATTGTGAATCAAGGTGAAAGGAATGACTGTTTCAAAACAAAAGATGAGCAAGAACAAAGAAGATGCACCCCATGAGTTGGAAAGTCAGTTTATATTACGTCTACCTCCAGAATATGCTTCCACTGTGAGAAGGGCAATACAGTCTGGAAGTGTGAACCTGAAAGATAAATTGACCATTGAATTACATGCAGATGGACATCATAGAATTGTCCG
Source organism: Macrotis lagotis (assembly GCF_037893015.1). Classification (NCBI taxonomy): domain Eukaryota; kingdom Metazoa; phylum Chordata; class Mammalia; order Peramelemorphia; family Peramelidae; genus Macrotis; species Macrotis lagotis. The sequence goes on along the minus strand of NC_133662.1, from coordinate 268,526,321 downwards.
ATTTGATCATGCCCCATTAACTGCGAAGGTGGTTGACCTGCCCTGCATTACTGAATCCATGAAAACCATAGATAAAAAAACCTTTTACAAGACAGTGGATATCTTCCAGATGCTTGTGTGCAGTGTAGATGGGGATCTTTACCCACCTCCAGAAGAACCAGCTGCTACTACTACTACTGATTAAAAAACGAGTAAGAAAAAAGATAAGGACAGGGAGAGGAAATTCATCTGGAACCATGGTATCACTCTACCACTCAAGAATGTCCAAAAGAGATTTCACAAGACAGCCAAGAAGAAGTATATTGAATCACCTGGTGTGGAAAAAGAAGTAAAAAGACTTCTCAGTACAGATGCAGAAGCTTTCAGTGCCAGATGGGAGGTAATTGCAGAAGATGAAACAAAAGAGTGGCCATAAGCAGGGCCATGGCTCCTCAGAACATGATGAACTTCAGGAGATATTTAATGATATTAGCAGCAGTAGTGAAGAGGAAGATGAGAGAGATCCTCATGATGATGAAGATATAAACATCATTGACACTGAAGAAGACCTAGAGAGGAAATTACAAGACAAGTTTGATGAATCTGATGAACAGCACCAAGAAAATGAGGAAACAAATCAGATAGTTATGGGAATTCAGAAGCAGATTGATATGATGAAAAGTAAACTACAAGAGACCCAAGGGAGAGCAAAACGACAGGAAGATCTCATCATCAAAGTAGAAAACCTGGCACTCAAGAGTCGTCTTCAGACTGTGCTGGTTGAGCTCAAACAGCAAGAAGAACGAGAGAAGGAACAGCTCGGTTCCTTAGAAGAACAATTTGAAACACTCCTGGAGAAATGAGAGGCCCTGGCATACAAAGTCCCCGTTGTCCTCACATTGGTGAATGGTTCACATTCCAACCTTTGGGTTGAGGACAATATAGATTGTTCATATTGTCATTGGACTGCATTTACATTGCACCATTTTTTGTTGCCTAGTTTGAATTCATCCTATTTCTCTGTAACACTATTTTGCTAGAAACATATACATTAATAAGTAGAAGGTGATAGATGAGAAGACTGGTTGCAGGAGAGTTTGGGGATTAATAGTTGAGCCTTTATAATTTAATTCTTACATTTATTCCAGGCCCTTCCTTCTTACTTATTGTTACTTTATGGTAAGAACTAACTCAGTAAGGAGATTTGAATATAGAAACTGTAAAATTTGTTTTGCATACATTTTAATTTCTCAACTATTTTAGTAGCTCCTCCCATGTAGAGGAGCAAGTCATATATATATGGTAGATAATCTGCCACAGCATATAAGTCTCATCTATTCACATCTGTAACAGAAGTAGTCTCCTATTTGAGCATTTGTCTCCCATTTTTCTTTTCATTTGTTACTTCATTAATGATGATACTCAGTGGATTAACAAACAGTTATTTTATGACCTCAAAATCTTTTATGATCTAAGAGAGTAATAGACCTTGTTTTGGCAACTTTTAAGGCTACATTTTGTTTCCTCCCCTTCATGGTTGATAAAATTGCTGTTCTCTTTTCTAGTGTTTTTTTTAAAATATTATATACATATAAAGAGTTTTGTTTAACTTTTGGAACCCTATAAATTCAAGATGAGTCAAAGTTAATTGTTTGTGCTTTGCTCCAATTTTCCCAACTGTATTAAAGAATGATTTGACTCCCCCCCCCAAAAAAAATAAGATTGTCTTTGGCCATCAGCAATTCCCTTAATATCTGTGTACCTTCATTTTCTCATCCTATGATCTAATTCCTCCCTAGGCCTTGGTCCTCTAACTTGTAAAATAAAAACATTGGAATAGATGACTCCCTGACCACCTTCCAACCCAAAATCAAAAATCCTCTGCTCTGGGGAGGGGAAGCAATGTAAGTCACTGCAGAGCCCTGAATGATGGGAGGCAGGGACGTCTCTGCTTTCTGAGAGTGGAATGAGGATCAATGAGCTAAAGCTAAGAGGGGAGGCACAAATCATCTATTCAACAAGCAACGATGAAATGGCTTTTGGGTGGAAATGTGGGGGATGCAAGGACAAAAGAAAGAAACAATTGTGGATGTCAAGCTTACATTTTATTGGGAGCATATAACACATATGCAGAAAATTAACTAAGAATTTTATAAGTGGTAATGGGGGTAGGGTTAGGCAAGTCAAGTTTGACTTCTTGTGGGAGATGGGGCTTCTGCTTAGCTCTAAAGGAAATCAGAGATTCCCTGAAGTAGAAGAAAGAATGGAGTAGTGCCAAGTAGCTCCTTTCCAAGGCAAGAAATCCAAGATAAAGGTAAGTGATCTGTCCAAAGGCATGTCAGGAGGGAGACACAAAGCTTGGATTTGGACCATAGTCTTTGGACTCCAAAGCCATCTCTGTACCCACTGGACCACACTGCCTCTCCTTAAAGACCTTGGATTGGGATTCCAAGAGCCAGGATAAAAATCTTGACTCTGGCCCATACAAGGATAAATGGTTCTTCTTTATGCCCCATAGCTCTTATGATCATCAAACTTCTTAAGCTCAGCTTGGGTCCTCAGATGTATTACAATGCTTGACACATTCTCCTCAGATGCCTGTGAAGCAGACATCATCACTTCCTGCTTACCCAGGCTCTAAAGGGGGATGTGACTTCTCTAGGATCACACAGAGAGCAGTGGCAAGACCAGAATTCAAGCTTAGATTCATTCTACACTGCATGTGTAGTGTAGTAGGTACTATACTGGGTTATCTACATGTATCTAGCTTCCTTTAGAAAAGATCATGTGAAATTCTGCTCAGTAATTTCACCTCTTACATAAACATATCAACCAACAGAGGCCAGACCCTGAACTACCTGCTCTCTTGGGCTCTGTGGACACATCACTCAAGTTTGAAGTTCCCAAACCCAACAAGCTTAGTGGGGTTCAAAAACCTGGTCAGAGGAGAGAAGACCTCCTGCAGCCGAGTCACAAGAACCAAAGCAAACTCAGAGTGGATGATTGTGCTTGAAGTAAGAGACTTGAAGGTTGGGCAGGGGTAGACTGGGCTGAGTCCAGCTATAGGTCACTTCCCACTATCCCATTAGAGAAGAGGGCTCAGAAGGAGAGTCATCAGAATGGCCTTTGTCAAGAACTCTAAAGGGGGTGGTGACAGATGCCCTTATGTACACAGAAACTTCCAGGAGCCCCATGACAACCCAGCAAAAAATAATCTTAGTTTTTAAGATGAGAAAACTGAAGCTCTGAAAGTTTAAGTGACTGGTCCAAGGTCACACAATTAGTAAGTAATAATTATTATAGTTAAGATTTTACAATAAGAGAGAATAGTATGTTTTGATTCATATTCAGTCAGCATCAGTGCCTTCTCTGGAGGCAGATAGCATTTTTCATTAGATTTCAGGACAAGGAAGGAAGGAAGGAAGGAAGGAAGGAAGGAAGGAAGGAAGGAAGGAAGGAAGGAAGGAAGGAAGGAGCTGCACCTAGTGACTTCCCTCAAAAATCTATAGTTCACATTTCCCCTGAGAGTTGGGCTGTGCAAATATGCTCACAAATATACCCATTTTCCCCAAGAGTAGTCTGAAGACCTAGAGAAGATAACATTTGCACCACACTATGGTCAATGAGCGGCAGAATTGACCACTCCATGTCCTGGAGGGTCTCTCCACTGAAGCTTCCACTGTCTTTTCCAATCTGATCTCCCTTGCCTTGGGGAAGATGTGTTGACTCAGCTTTATAAACTCATTCATCCAAAGTAAAGTTGAGGAGAAGTTTTTACTTTTTTGCACTTAATAGTGTTTTATATGTTCAAGTTCTCCTTCCACTGTCCCACACTGTCACTCATATGTATAATGTGTATGTTGACCTCAGGAGGCACACCAGTGCAATAGCCAGTCAAGGCTGGCTAACCATTTATTTAGAGCAAAGAAGAAGGAATTGTTTAGATGTGAGTTTTCTAACCTCTCTTCTTATGTCTTGTAAATTCCAAAAGCTGAGCTTCTGCCCGCTTCTAAGACTTGCTGTCTCAACACTAGATAGGTCATGTAGCCTCTTTTCCCCACTGCTAAAATGGGGCTGACTGTTTTTGTGGCTGTTCGAGAATAAACATGATGATGATGTTGGCTCCCAGGTATCTAGTATCTCCCCTCAAACTCACCTATGAAGTTATCTGTTGGGTCAAATATTAAACTGAATCACCCAACATCTCGCAGTTGGGAGTCAAACTCAACACTTTCAATTTAATCAACCATGAATGAAGGATTTTTTTTTCTTTTGCTATTAAACCTCCACTGTGTGCTGTGCTGTGAACTAGGGGTACAACATGGAAAACCACAAGTATCCATCTAAGTCCATATTGAGTACAATGTATAAAGAGCAGATCTGGACTGCCATTCATACTGGTCCTCTTAGGTGAGGAACCTCCCAGAAATAAAGTAGGTGCTTCCTAGGCCAGGTCATCATCCCACCTCCTAAGGTTGGCTCTTGAATATTTAGTCTATCCAGGATAATGTTGGGGAGACTCAGGAACACTAGAGGAAACTTTTAGCCATCTATTCCTGAGGTCCTGATGTTCACATGGATGTAAGAAGGATGTGGAGGGGAAGGACTCCAGGCACCATGGCTGACACTGTCTTCTCAGGGCATTGGCATCCTTTGTTTACCCTGATGGAAAATGCCTTAGAGAAATATCAGAATAAGACAAAGTTATTCCTGCCTGGTAGGACTGTTCTTTTTTGAAAATGCCTTCTCTAGTCACAGGAATGTGGAGTGTCACACGAAGTCATCAGACTCAGTGACTCTTCAGAATAACTTAGAGCCCCAAAATTAGGATGTCTTAAAATTGCATATTTTAATGTATTTTTCAAAACTGCTCAAATTGGCAATGGGAAAATGTGTTCAATGTCAGGACCATTAAATTCAATAAAACTTATTTTTATTATGGCAACTCTGTATATTTTAAGCACACATCAATAGAGTTATTGTGTTCTGACTTCACTGTGGCTATTTGGATTTCTAGTTAAGCAAATGGAAATCTATCGGGGCCACTAGGTGGTACAGTGGATAGAGCACCGGCCCTAGAGTCAGGAGGACCTGAGTTCAAATCAAACCTCAGACACTTACTAATTACCTAGCTGTGTCACCTTGGGCAAGCCACTTAACCCCATTTGCCTTGCAAAAATCTAAAAGAAGGGGGGAGATCAATCCATCCATCTGTCTGGTTGGCTATTCTGTCCTATCAAGATTTATTCTTTTTTAAAGGAGAACTAATATTTAAGAAGAAAGTGGGGGAGATAAAGAGAGTTGTATTAGGAATCAGATGACTGAGGTTTGAATCTAGATTCTACGAACCTGAATGAACCTTTACTTTATATCAGTTTTCTCATTTTTAAAATGTGGTTGGACTAGACTATCTTTCAGACCCTTCTAGATGAATATATACAGTCCACTGTGTTTATAATCTACACTCAAAATATTTTCAGATTCTCCCATGAAATGGAATCAGGTTCATCATATATGAAATAGAGGATGGGAAGAACTGGACCAGTCATATATGGAGAGTGGAAATGTACAACCTCATCTCCATGGAATGGAAAGAGTCCGGTCCATTGTGCAGATCCATCAAGGAAATTTGTGGAATGATATGGAAAAAGAACATGTGGAAAGGAAAAACATGAGAAGGTGGCTATTTGGAAAGAGAACTTTGCCTTGAAACTAGGACTTATTCAAAAATTAGACTAAGTTTTGAAATCACCCTGAATCTAAGCAGCTCCAACCTTTTTCTCTCCTGAGAAGAATGTATGGAACCTCACAGGGGGAAGTGACCTCAACACTCTTCCAACCCATTTTTCTTAGGCATAGTTGGAGGAAGCTGAGTCTCAGAGGGGAAACAAATCACTCCAGGTCACAGAGAAGAGACAATGGGCCCATCCCATGTCTCATCCTTGTACTAATGGTATCTCCATTCTTTATGTTTCTCTGATGATGCCCAACCAAGCATGGTACTACCTAAAACTAGACATGGAGATTTTGAGCTAAGATCATGAAAAGCAAAGGGCTCAGCTATGGTTTTTCTTTCTGTCACCACTGATTTGTTTCTTGGGTTTGGTTCTGCCCCGCAGACTCAGGAATGCAGGTCTTGGAAAGAAAATAGAGATTTATTAAAGGAAGTTACAGCATATTAAGAAAGTGATAGAAAAGTTAAAAAGAGTTTAAAGAGACCACGTGGGTTGCTCATTGAATTGGCCAGGCCAGTTAGCCAGGGTTCAGCAGGAGACTGGAAAATAAAAAGAACCAGCCTCCCCCTTGAATCTCCTTAAATTCTCTCCCAGAGTCCATGGGAGGAGGTGGTGACCTGGGAATTACCCAAGTCCCTAAGTGGAGATTTTGCCTCTTGGGGAGGGGTTTCTTTTGGGTGGCCCCCTGGCTGCCCCCACCAAAAAACAATGTATTCCAAATCAGGTTGAAGGTCAGGCCCTAAGGTGTGGCTTAAATTAGATGTTAAAGGAAGGAAGATTCCTTTTACAATGCAAACAAAACATTTACAAAGTTTGTCTCCAACTGATCTCATCACTCCCATGCCCAGGTTTCTCTGCATCGTTTCCAGCCCTCATCTCTGAATGAATTCTCAGGGACAGTTCACCCTGCACCCTAGCCCCCATAGAGAGGTGTGGTCATTGTTGGCATCTCATCTACATCCTGACTTCTTCAGTCCTCAGGGGCCTGACTATGGACTTTATTGCTATAGAGCTTCAGGAAAAGCCATTAGCAGGTAGGTGGAGACCTGCCTCTTTGGCAAAGGCTGAACCAGAAAGCATGCAGGGAGCACCTGGGCCGGAATTGGGGCCTCCCAAAGAAGAAACGGTTGTTCTGGGTCAGGACCCTGCTGCCTCGGAAGGGAGGAGAAGTGAAGGAATAGGCTTTCTTCCTGTCCATCCACAGTGCAATTAGAGGTTGACCTTGAAAGCAAATGGACCTCTTAGAGTCTATCAAGGCTGGCCTCAATGAGCCTAAATAAGAAAGGGGATGGGTCCTTGGTAGTAGTCACCTGCTCAAAGGGACCAGGAATACTTGGGAGTCCTCAGTCCACAAGCTCTTAGTGTCCTGGGCATCTCTCAGGGTGCCTGATTGTTTCTCAGGATTAATACTTTTCCCTTTTCTGCCAGCAGCCCACTTCCCCTCCCTACCTCACTCTACTGACCAACACAACTGGCTCACTTTTCATCACACTTAAAGGAAAACACCAGGAAACTGGGGGTGCTAAGGAATTTGCTTTCTACTGAAACAGCTGGCAAGATTACCCAGCTGTCCCCTGCTGTGTCTGATTTGGTGAAAACAAGAGAAGAGAGACACTGACCCCAAGGTCGTGGGAGAGAGGGAAGGGGGGCGGTTCTCCAACCAAGGCAGCAGGGTCAATACCCACCTAACCCAGAGAGGAAGATGAGCCCCCTCCCCAAAACTTCAGCCTTTATTTAACCTCTCTCCAGTTTTCCCAAAGATTCCCCTCCTCCTCAAGAACAGCTCTGGAAAACAATTGCCTTTCTCCCCTCCTGAGAGAACCAAATAACATCTCAGGAGGTATTTGGATTTGAGCCCATGTTAATTAAATGAATGACTGCCCCCTTCCCAGTCCCCGCCTTCTATCTGACTGGGTTTGTCTCCTGCAGGTGCAGTGGACAATGGCTCACTGTGCAGACCTCTGGACCTTGGCTAATTAGTGTCTGCTCTGGGGGGTCTGACTTGTTCCTCTCCTGGTCCCCAAGCCCCCATGTTGCTACTCATAATGCTGCACACACTGGTTCAATGGGACTGCTTCAAAGGATGGGTGTTCAAGGGGAAATGAGGATTTTAATTGGAAATGTCAATCAACTCATTATTTTGAAGGAGGAAGGAATCCCCATAGGCTTGCTTAGGAAGCCATAATCTTTTGTGGATGTTATTGATGATAACAATGAAGTTGTTTTGGCTTTGTTTGGTTGGTTCTGCCTCTTATTTTATTTTTGTTTTGCTTCTGGTTTATTAAAACTTCAGGTCAAAGCAGGTCAGAAATGCCTGAAAAATATTTCTACCATTTCAACCAATAAGTTTTCATGTATTTTTAAGCATTATACTTCTAGCACTGGAGACAAAAAGACAAAAATTAATCAGACTCTGCCTTCAAAGAGCTTATATTCTATCAGGGAAAAAGCATGAACACTGATAAATAGATACAAAAAATATAAATTCACATGCAAAGTAATTATGCCTGTGTGATAGAGTACTGTTATTTAAAAGGACTTGGGGAGAGATACAGTCAAAGAAATGACATCCAGAAACTGGAGAAAAGTGGGTATTGTCACCAGCATCAAATGAGACTTGAAGATCAATTTCCATTCTAGAATCCTCAACTTTAAATAGTTCAATTCAAAAAGGTTTTTTTTCTTTGTAACTTTAGAATTCATTCTAGAGAGTTCCACATTGTTCCTGGACTAAAGAGGCTTCTAGAATTATGAGTTATAGGATCCTACCAATACTTCTGTGAAAGTCATCATACTTCTCCTTCTCCATTCATAGTCTAACCTTCCTCCCAAATTTTCCATCAATGTCACTGCAGTACCTATTTTTCCTTTTTTGTTAAGAATAAACCCAGAATAGAATTTTTCCTAATTGGTTACTCGACCTTCTGAAAAATGAATGGATGATTCAGATGATTTATGAAATCATTTGCTTCCCTCCTTTTGGCAGAAAGACTTCCGCAGATATCAGCTTAAAAAGCGAACTTAGGCTACTGTGCCATCTTTGAAATCTAATTTCCTGAACTTGTCCTGTACCTCTTCCTAACAGACTGCAATGCTCAATCCATCTTTGATATAACAATCCCTCAAATGTTTGAGGGCAGCTTCTATGATCTGCCTAAATTTCTTTTCTCCAGGGCAAACATTTCCAACTCTTTTCTGTTTCTTCCTCTGTGGATTTACATCAAATACTCTTAACCATAGTTACCCATTCTGGTCCCATATGTCTAAGTCTTTATTCCCTTACGCCTACATTATCATATTTTCCCCAAAACCTTTCAAACCTTTATTCTATTCATGGATCTCATCTCACTAAGTTTCAGAGATATTTATTAGTACAATTTGCCTCTTTGGGTTAAGGTTTCTGTTTCATTGTGCAACCTATAGTCTCAACATTTTATTAAGCTTTCTAAGACAATAGGCTTTATTATAAGCTATTTTTAAGATTTTTCTCTCTATGAACTTCTGAGGGCATTTCCTACTATTCACATTTCCATGTGACAACTTCTCCTTCTGTGATTTCTAGCATAATAAATATGTGTGTGAACAGTTTTGTTTCTTCTCTCTTCTTTCTCAGTTTAAAACCACTGTGTTAGATTCCCAAAGAGCCTTCCTAATACATTTTGATCAGCCCTTGCTTTTAGGGTATGCTCCATTTTGGGGCAGGAGGCTGTCATTTCTGAACCATAAATCATAGTCCAGAAATCCAAATGCCACCATCTTCTTAACCAACTATTCAGCCAAACAGACCTGAGCACAGATTGGGTGATGACTTAAAAGATAAACCAATTACTTAAGTTATTTTGATCTTAACATCATGGGTTGGCTTCTTCTGATACATGGCTGCATTATTTATAGACATTATTCATTTATTTAAAGCTATATATTCATAGAGAGATGTATAAGGGAGTCATATGACAGAGGATACTTGATCTCTTTCTGTCTTTGGTTTACTGGTAGGTTTTTGACTTTCCTTTCCTTCTTTCTTTTCCATCTGTTCACTGTTCAAAATCAAAATGCCAGCCCAGGATGCTAAGAAAGTTAGAGTCAACTGGTTATTTACTGATTTCCCTAGCTTAGATATGTGTGTGAGTGTATGTTTTGCTTATTACAAGGTACCATTCCTTATAAATTCAATATTCCCAGGGAGTGACTTAAGCCTTAAGAAACTAGAGCATTTCCCTCCTTAGAAGTAGTGCAGGCTCCAATCCTTTTTGGGTGTTAAACTACCCAGAATTTGGCCTATTGGTATATGATAAAGGTCAAAGGCCTGAATTAAATACACTAGCTTAAATGAATAGATCCCAGAGGTCTGCTCACTGCCTGAGTTACCTTTGACACCTCTTTGTCCGGGGCTTCAGTTTACCCATCTGTAGAAAAAAGAAATGGGATTGAATGAACTTCACAGTATGGCAAATGTCAAAAGGCTAAGCTGCAAATTTCTTTTTCATTAAAAGTTTCTCCCTTGGTGTTTGTCCAGGGCTTCAGACTGTGCCCACACTTACCAAACACATTATCCACATTAGTTCGGTGGTGCCTCACAGAAACCCCATGTACCATGCTAAGCCTCACAAGTATTCTTATTCCGGGTTTTGAGATAGGGACACTGGGGCCTGGAGAGATGGAATAACTTTCTCAGAGTCATGCAGCTTGTAAGATGTGGGAGCCAAGGTTCAGTCAATATTCTGACTTTACATCTATTGTTCTTCCCATCAGTTCCTCCTTCCTCCTCCTCCTCCTCCTCCTCCTCCTCCTCCATGGACCTTTGCCCAAAGAGGTTATTGATGTTTTACTTCTTTGTTGGTTTTTAGTAATGTAACTTTACATCACTCAAGGAGGGAAGAAGTGAAATGGCCCTCAGTTGAAAGCCACCCTCAGGTCAACTCTATCCCTTTGAGAGATATAAGCAAGTTCACCCTCCCCAACACATACAGACACATATACATAGATACACACACACACACACACACACACACACATACACACACACTTGAAGGTCTATTCCTTCAGTTTCTCCAAAGTATTGAGTCCAGAGGTCACTACAATTAGAGTGACACTGAGGACCTGTGATGAGGTGGTGGCAACATAAGAGAGATCGGGGTTGAAAGTAAAATCTCAAAGTGCACCACCTAGCCGGCCCCCAATTGTTCTTAATTGGAAGGGGAGAATCTTAAACAGGGAAACTTAAGGCAATCATCCAATTGGTTAGTCAAGTATAAGATTCTGGTCAAGTACACCCTGTGTTCACAGGAGATGCAACCGGCCTTGGGGCCTTTAGCCAAATCCTTTAGATAAAAGTAATTTTAAAAAAATGACCTGAACATTCTGTCCAAAGAAACTATTATTTTTATATTTGCAAAAAGATTATATTTCTTTAAAAAACAACAGTAGCAAATATGTAGTTAGTTCTATCTTTCATAGACTAAAGTGACCCTGAAAATAAAATGTCATGGAAAAATCAAGATCATACTTTTTCCAATTAAATTTTTCTCAATGAGAATCTTTCTGAATTGTCTTATACAGTTTTCATGTGAAAGAACCCCCCTACTCTTACAAGATCATTCCTATCATTCTCCCTCCTATGCTCAAGTTTCTAAACCTGCACTTGAATTGTCATTTCCCACCTCTCTCCCTTTACACAAAGGGTCCCTCAGAAAAGGAAGGCATCCTTATCTTTGCCTTTACCTAGTAGAATCCTCACCTTCCTTCAAGGCTCATTTCCCGGGGCACTATACTGAAGCCCTGCTATTTCCTCCCATTTGGTACTACTTTCCCCCACTTCTGATTGTTTTGTAGTTTACTTGATACACACAAATGATAGCCTTCCAGAAGAATGTTAACTCTACAAGGGCAAGGGGACATTTGGTTTTTGTCTTGTATCCCCAGCTCCTAGAACAGTGTCTGGAGCACAAGGGATTCATAGTTCCTATTTATTGAATTGAATGTCTTCTTGGATCATGTTTGAGCTGGGAGAACCAGGAAGCCATGGAGATTAGAAAAGAGTCAGTATTTCTCTAGCTTTAAACCAGGAACAAGAGAGGGGGAGCTGGGAAAATTCAGTTCTAAAAAAGGAGCAATATATTTTGTTAATTGATTTTCCACAGCTACATATATGCTTTTTGTGTCATTAATTTTGAAAGTCAGAAAAATATCCTCCCCCCATGATCAAGTTGGAATGAAAATTCTGATTCATTTATGAATTAAGTGACAGCCTGCTTCTCTGTGGAATAGAGAAAGCTGGAAAAAATGAACCTCGTGTGGATGGATATGGATTTGTTTGCCTACACCTAGAACTTGTTCAACCCATTATCATCTATCAAAAATATTAAGAGACATCATTGGTCCTGGTATATGACAGATGTATGTTAGCTCTTCATGGTTAGAGATGAATTTAGCTTTTAGTAGTATCAGTAGATATCTTATCAGGGTTGATTTGAAGTCTGACACAATTAGATTCAGCATTCTTATTGATTGATTGGCTGACTTGGGATGACCTCAGTTTCAGGATAGCATATCCACCTTTCTAGGGAACTTTGATAATATACTGTTCCAAACATGGGTAAGAATCAATTGGAATTGTTTATTCCCACATTATGAACAAAGGATCCCATCCCTATCCTTTACTATTAAATATTCGCTCCTTATCCAGTTCCTCCTCTTTTAAGTGAGAAATTCATGCTTCCTATACATTCAATTTTTCTTCTTCATTAAAACCCGGATGTTTCAGAATTATGATACCCTGGTATATGTATGTGGTGGTAGTGAGAGAGGGAAAGAAGGGTGGAGGGATTGTAACACAAAGTCTAAAAGGAGAATTACCTTGTATCTAATAAATCAGACAATGTTTGTCACAATGAAAGGAGAGTCAGTCTGGTGCCATTAATGAACATATCATTTGGACCTCAATGTCCTTATGTGTAAATTGAAGGATTTAGAGCAGTTGATCTCAAAAGGTCCCTTTCTAGGAACTAACATACTTTGGGATCTACATTCTGATACCTCTTTACTACTATGGAAGACAGGACACAGACTATGAGATAAAATTTCAGAAGGCCTGCCATCATGTGTGAATGTGGAAAAGTCATAACAAAGAAAAATGTTCATTTGATTTCTTTTTTTATTAAAACTGTTCAGGATTTAGTTATTTTAAACATTAATTAATTTATTTATTTTCATCCATATGCACTTGTATATTTTTAAGTTACAAAATTTCCTTCCACCCTCCCTTCCCATCACCCTCCCCTCAGTGGTGAACAGAGAGGTTAGCATTATAAATACATATTTTGGATAAACATGTTTGCATAATCATCATTTTTGGTATGAGGAATTAGGATTAAGGGGAAAAGATACATAATAAATAATTTTTATAAAGTGTTTATCAGATTCTGAAAGGTTGGTTTTTCTTTTCTTTTTTTTTTTTTGTTTGCTTTTTCCTTCTTCTGGATGGTGATAACTGCCCATAACTGGTCTTATACAGTTGTCTGAGTTCTCTGAACTGCTGAGAGGAGTTGATTCCATCAAGGTCGATCATCTCACAGTGTTTTTGTTAATGTGTACATTGTCCTCTTAGTTCTGTTCCCATCCCTCAGTATCAGATAGGGTAACGAAATCCATGCTTCTCTAGGGTCTGACCACTTATGGTTTCTTATAGAACAATAATATTTCATAGTATTCATGTACCATATAAATTTATAATTTCATGATCACCTAACATCAAGAGTATTCCAGGATCCAAGGCTCCCCTGAGCCATTCATTCATAATAGGGGAAAATGTTCTTGGTCCCCTCACAGGTTCACAATATTTCAAATTTGGAAGAAGGTCATTGTTCTGACAGATTCCCTCCTCATTTCCAGTAAGAAAAGTTGAAATGTTTAATGCCAATTTCAACCAAGAATAGAAGTCATTAGTAATTGTAAAAGCTCAGAAGTCAACCTGGTAAATCTAGGGGTGATTGGCAGATAAATAAATTATCATTGATTGTTTTCATCTAATCCATCTCTTAATGGTAATCCTTTTTTTTTTTGAATCCTTGATAAGTTGGCATCCAGTCTCATCTAAAGACCTTGAGTAAGGAGAACTCCTTCTCTCTCCTTCCAACGCAATTCATTTCTTTTGTAAATAGCTTTCATTATTAAGAAATTTTTCCTGAAACCAAGTCTCAAGTTAACTCTTGGCAATTTCCTACCTTTTTCTGGTTCTGCCCTCTGAAGGAAAGCACAGAAGCACACAAGACAGCCCTGACATTTGACAAAATTTCCAGAATATATAATATATATATGTGTTATTTACATTATATATCCATCAATAAGCACTGGTTAAATACTTCCAATTATTTATAAACATTGTGTTAAGTCCTGGACACATGAAGAAAGAACTGAAATAATTTCTGCCCTCAGATCTGACAGCACGAATGAGGATGAGGATGATAATGATGATTTGACAATTCTATGATGTTATGTTTAGTCACACTGTCTCTGGTTATGTTTCCTCTGAAAGGTCAAGGTATTGGACTAGATGACCTTGGTTATAACTCTGAGAACCTTTGTCCTTGGTTCTATGGAAAATGATTATAAGATGATTGGAAGAATGGAACCTAAGAAGATACATACATGGGTTCCTCAAAATTCCAAGGTGGGAATCATTATTTATCACCAGTTCTCTCTATGTGACCTATCATCTTCCTTTCCTAGTCACAGTTTACCTCCCCTAGATGATACATCCCTTAGCCTGAATCTGGTATGTAGTGCCCCTTTGGAAGAATAATGCATCTTACTCATGGGCTTTATGTCTCTCAGTTGTCATTAAGGCCTTCCATTGTTCTGATGGATACACCCTCCTCCTGCCCAGAAAGAAAAATGCCAAAGTATATTGCCAGTTTCTACAAAGGATAAAAGTCATTTGTAGCTATAACAGTTCAGAAGTCAACATTGTACATCCATTGGTGATTGGCACATAATAAATGAGATCGTCCTAAAAACTCAATCAATAAGCATTGATTGTTCTCAGTTTCATTCTCAACTCAGCAATATATTTAACTGGAAGTATCTTAATCCTTTTAAGGGGGACAGACATGACCCAATGCCAGCAATCTCCTCTAACACTCCTCACCCTTATCCCTCCCTACCATATTCTGAACAGATCCTACAATACAAGAGATAGAGGAAACATATTTGAAGGAGCAAAAGTACAAGAAATTAAATTACTGACCAAAATTTATTTATTTCATCTGATGAGCATTTCACTCATCAAATGTCTACTAAAGGTCAGTAGCTGTTGTTGTTCAGTCATATTTCCAGCCCTTCAAGACCCCATTTGGATTGTTTATGGCAAAGATGATACAGCGGTTTGCATTTCCTTCTCCAACTCACTGTGGCAAATAGGGTTAGTGATTTGCCTAAGGTCACACATGGTGTGTGAGTTTCTGGGGACAAATTTAAACTGAGGCATATGAGTCTTACTGACTCCAGTCCAGAACTTGTGTCACCTAGATGCTCTAGCAGATATAAAAAAAATGCAAAAAAAAAAAAAAGAAACTAAGAAACAGTCCCTTAATACCTTAGGATACTGACATTCATGGTCATCATAGTGAGTTCAAGGCTTAGCTGAAAGGGACCTTTGGTCCTGTGCCTTCATTTTACAGGTGAGCATATTGAGGATGAGAAGGATGACATTATCTGCCTATGGTCATATCAGATTGAATGGCAGAAGGAGCCCTGGAGAGTATTGTGATCAATCATCTCATTTTGAAGGTGAAGTCAAAGGACCTGGTGACTGTCTTAAAGTTCTGCTGTGTCTTGCCCACCATCCCTCCATGTTTCCCTGGTAGTGTTGAGCCTCAAATCCAGGTCTTCCATAGGGAGCCCAGTTCACAGCCCTAAACACCAGGTTGCCACTGAAATGGGGTCCCCAAACTCCCAAGGATCCAGGTCCACATGGAGGCAACAGATTTTCCTGCTTCTCTTTTCAGTCTGAATGGCAGGGGCTAGAGAGGTCACCTCTAGCTTCCCAGGCTTGGCTTCTCCTCTCCTATGCAGCAGGAGCAAAACAAGTAAGCCAAACACAAAGATGCAGAAGGAGCGCAGCCAGCAGATGGGGTGCAAGTGCGGCTACAGAGCCTCTTAGGCAACTAGTAATTTCAATCATTCTTCTCTTTGAACCACTTCCTGGTTAGCTGAGTGCTCCCACTTTCCCTCTGGACAGGCCCAGGAAGGAAGCCAGTGGGAGAGTGGGGAAATCATCATTTGAGCAGGAGGCAAAGATACTGGATTTGAACCTCAGCTCTTATGGATCATCAGAGCCATCAACTGGTCCCTTCTTTGCTCATCATCCTCTTTGGGAGAGCTAGAAAAGGCATCCTGCAGGTTTCCTTTGGGCTCTAAACCGGGGGATCTGAAGCTTTCTTGGTGGTCTTGGACCCCATTGGCAGTCAGTCTAGTGTAGCCTATGGATCCCATCTCTGCATCCTGGCCATACACGAATACACAAAATAAAAGATATCAGAACACAAAAGAAACCAGTGTTATGGTCCATTGACATACTGATGTGCATGTTTGTGTGTGTGTGTGTGTGTGTGTGTTTAAAAGAAGCTGATGAACCTCAGGTGAAAAACCCTCTCTGAAAATCCCATCAATTCTTGTGAATTTTAATCATCATCAAATGAATTCTGTTGTCCAGTAAGAACAAAGAGCATCAAGAAAGCAGGGAGGATTTAAACACTGGCACTTAGTCAGTAGTCTGAAAAATGGCATTGCAAGTCTCAGTTGAACTGTTCCTTGTTTGTGTGTGTGTATGTGTGTGTGTGTGTGTGTGTGTGTGTGTGTGTGTGTGTGACACAGATATGTGACTACTATGCATTTTCTACTTTTTCCTTTCAGATTTTTGTTCTGGCTTCAGTAAAAAGGTGGCTTTGATTATCATCATCTAAGCATGACCCAGATGTTAAGGGGGAAGGTTTAGGAGCTCAGATGATGAATGACTATGTCCACAGGTGCATGTGATAGCCGACATCATCCCTCCCAATTTTGCCTTTAAGATACAACCAAGCTTGGCAGCAATATTCTTCCAACTTTCCCTAGAGAGGTTTTACTTGACAAGAATTAAGAAGGTGAATTATGAGCCATCTGGAGCATCTCTTAAATCCCTGAATCTGAACTGGAAAAAGCCTTCAAGTGATGGAGTCCCATCCTTACTTCAGCATAGATTCTATTTAGAACAACCCCTACAAAGATCCATCCTGTGATAGGGAGCCTACCACCTCCAGAAGTTGCCCTTTCTACTCTGG
The DNA here is from genome assembly GCF_037893015.1 of Macrotis lagotis. Classification (NCBI taxonomy): domain Eukaryota; kingdom Metazoa; phylum Chordata; class Mammalia; order Peramelemorphia; family Peramelidae; genus Macrotis; species Macrotis lagotis. Next base: position 268,509,289 of record NC_133662.1, on the reverse strand, counting down.
GATAACATTTTTAGGGACCTTTCTTCTATCAAGCCTCAGTGTGACTCCCTGTAGTCTCATTCATTGCCACTAACATGATCCAATGGGTTAAGATATCAGCTGCTTTAGACATAACTGGAATGCTCAAGGGAATCCCCTCATCTACTGGCCAGGCCAGAACGTGTGTGCACAGCTCCATGAGAAGTCAAGGGGATGACCTATTCCTAGCCTTTAACCTTTATTTTTGTGCTGCCTCACAGTTTTAATCATTCATATTATTTACTATTGATGTAAAAGTGATTTAGGGTCCAAAAGGACCTACCTCATTTTATCAGGCAACTGAGACCCAGGAAGGAAAGCTGACTTGTCCAGGGTCACACAGGAAGAATTGAGGTTTGAATCTATGCCTTTTGATGACAGCTCCCTTCATTTTCATCTCCATCAATTTGTGGTCTCCATCTATTAGCCAATGAGCTCCCCTGAGACCACAGACCATTTCATATATGTGTATCTCCAGGGTTTAGCACAAGTCATCACTTCATAAATGAATCTCCATTCCATTTCAACATCTCAGTATGGATTATGTAGGACAAATGTATACTCTCAGGCTTCTATCAATCGGGAAATTCAAAAGCAATTTAAAACCAAACTGAACAAAGTCTTGGGTTAGAAAGGTAATTCTTCTGTGGGGAAGAGAAAGCAAAGAATCATGTCTGAAACTAACTCTCCAAGGGACAATTTTCCTTAGTTTTAGAATCACAGATGCTCACACATAGTCCAAGGTCATGATAATCTCAATGCTGATGGGCTACCCCCCTCTTTCCCATTTAGGGGCAGCTGAGTCAAGATGTAAATAAAGAGCTCATCAAGAAGTCCTGAATTCAAATCCAGCTTCAGATGCTTACTAGCTGTGTAGCCTGGCAAGTCGCTTAACCTCTCTTTGTCTCAATTTCATCATCCTCAGATCCTTCTGAGGCTTGTTGTGAGGATCACATGAGAGATTATTTGTAAAGTTCAGTATATGGCTTGCCATGTAGTTGGCACTATAGGACTGCTGGACATCGGCAGCAGCAGGAGTCGTCCTAGAAGCAGCCGCAGCAGTAGGAATAATAGCTGTGATAGCGGCCAAAGGGACAGTGTAGCCATAGCAGACTAATAGCAGCAGCAGGAACTGTAGCAGTGAGAGTAGGGACAGCAGGAACTGTAGCAGTGGATCAGCAGCAGCAGTAATAGGACCAATGATAACAGCCACAAAAGCAGCGGTAATAGTGGCCGTGAGAGCAGCAGTAGTAGCAAAAGGAATGGTGTAGCCATAGCAGATTAGCAGCATCAATGATAACTGCAGGAGTGACGTAGTGACAGCAGGAACTGTAGCGGTGGGAGCAGCAGCAGCCGCAGTCATAGGAGCAGAACAGCAATAGCAATAGCAGTAGCCACAGAAATAGTCCTAAAAGGTAAGAGCAAGTTATCTCAGAGCTCTTTGAGTCTAAGTTAAAGCACAGTGAAGGTGGAAACAGGATTCCAATTCAAATTCTGACTGCCACAACATAACCTTAGGGAAGTCATTTCAACTCTGTCCAAAGAGTTTTGCTGGGCTAGGTCATTTCTTTGGGCCCTTATAGCTCCAAAGCTCTGTTTCTATGACCAATAAACAATAACACATAAAATTAATGCTACCAAAAAAAAAGAAATTCAGGGGAACATAAAGACTCATTGAGCAGGCTTCAAGGAAGACCATGTCCAGGTCTTCTGATCTGGGGCATCTCCCATGGAGCACTAGGCACTGACTCTGGAATGTTGAGTAACCTTGGACTACCTACCTACTAGATATGCTTATGTCTATATGCATATATATGGCCATGGACTTTTATTTCTTTAAAAACATTTTCCATACATTAGTCATCTTCCCTTAATATTATAAGCCATGTGACCACATGGTCAGAAGTTCCCTCTCAGAGGTCAATGTCTATTGAGCTCTACTCAAGGCCAGCTGGCTTGGCACAGAAGGGGTGAAATCGAGGCCTGCTGGACGTTTGAGTCATTGGAGGAACTCCTGACAAGAGGCAGCCGGTGTCAAAAATTGTTTGCTTTTCAAACCAGCCTGACAGGGCCGGTCGTGTTAATGCCAGTCAGTGAGGCTGATAGGGCTTATCTTCAGGAATGTAGTCAGAGCTTCTCCCCCATGGGCCAGATGCAGGCTGAGATGGTGGATGAGGCCAGGCCTAGAAACAAAGGACTATGAAGGTCAGATGAGAAGCTGCTTACAAAGGGACACCCACAAAGAAACAACAGCCTAGGCCTTTCCCAAGAGAGCTTCAGGGGAAACTGAGGAAATAGAGACATTGGGAAACTAAGCTTCCTTCCCCCTCTCCCCACACTGAACTGTGTTTACCAGAGTATACAAAGCAGTGACCCTGGACTTTAGGATCCTTCAAGGAGTGTCTGTCTCTGGGGGAGAGGATGCCTCCCTGTCTATTCAAGGCCTTCCAGGATCCCACCCACCCACGCACTCCTGCTTTCAGTGAACTCTTCTTCCTAAAAGGACTTTGTCTCCCTTCATATGTCATTGGCATTCACTGACTCGCCTACATACTGCATCTCTCGTGTAGGAGGTAAGGCCTTGGGGGACAGAATGACCAGTGTTATTCGTTTGGTTTGTGTGTTTTTTAGAGACAGTTAGATGACTTAGTGGAGAGTGTCAGACTTTGTAGACAGGAAGGCCTCAGTTCAAATCCAGTCTCAGACACCTACTAGTTGTGTGATTCAAGCAAGTCACTTCATGTTTCTAACCCCAATTTCTTGGTCTGCAACATGGGGAGAATAATAGGGCTATTGTGAGAATAGTGAGGCAATGTTTACAGAGTGCTTTGTAAAGCTCAAAGGTTCCTCATGTACATGCTTTGTTGTTGGAGTTGTTATATAGTCATCTCTGGTCCTTCCATGATCAGAGCTGTACTGAGTGTAAGTTAGCTCCAGCAAGTTCAATGTGGTTGTAGCATCATAAATTCAGAGCTAGAAGAGACCTCTGAGCCCAATGCCTCTATTTACACATTAGGAAGCTGAGACTCAGGGAAAATAAAGACTTCTAAGACCAAATGCAGGAAAGTCACATCAAAGGCAAAATTCAAATCCAGGACTCCTGACAGCAGAGATAGGACTATTTCCATTACAACATGCTCTGTGCCCCAAATCATTGCAAATAAGATAGAAAACCTTCTGGATTTTTGACCAATCTGGGTCTGTCCTCCAAACTTCATGGTGTGCTAGGGAACAGGCCAGGAACCCCAAAGTCAAACCCCAGCTTGACTTCTTACTATGTCTGTGATCTTGAGAATCCTTGATGGGGAGGTTGTTAGAAAACCTGAATTCAAATTCTGCTTTTTTACTAACTGTGCAGACTTGGGTAATCAGCTTCCAGTTTTTCCATCCATGAAATGAGGAATTTGGAGTAAATGACCTCTGAAGTCCCTTTTAATTTCTAAGATCTGGTCCTAACTGACCTTCCTAGCCTGAAGGGAGTCGAACTGACACCCCCTTCCTTCTCCAGTGATTCTGGAAAAGCTCAACTAACTCCTCAACTCATCAATGTCTCCTTGTCTCCACAATTAGCTGTCTGGTTGTCGAGCCCAGCAGCAGCAACAGGCCCAGAGGTTCTGACTTCCATCCTCTTTCAGAACATTTCTGATGCCCACATGTCTCACCTTTGGATCTGGAAGTTTAAACAAGGTGGTTCCTAGGCACTTGTCTGACTTTCAAATTCCTGGATTTGTTACTGAAGATGACAAATGAAGACTAAATGTCATCAAACCGTTCATATAGACCTGTTCCTTTGCATTGATCATAGATCATGTGTGGTTGTAGAATTGGAAAGAATATGAGAAGCCATTCTATCTAACTCTTTCATTTTACAGAAGAAGAAACTGAGGTCCCCAAAGGTTGCATCTTTATATAAGGACATACAAGGAGTGAGGATTTGAACCCTACTCTTGTGACTCAAAGTACAGTTTTATTTCTATGGAGCTCAAAGACAGAAAGAAAAGACCCATATAGATTGAAATATTCAGAATAGTAAAGTCAGGGTTAATTCTGATAAACCATGATGACCAGTTAATGACCCTAGAGAACAGATAATGAAGTGCACATTCTTCTTCTCCATAGAGAGGCGGGAGACTACAGGTGTGGAATGAGGTATACACTGCTAGACACAATGAGTTTTACTTAACTATTTTTCTTTGGAGCAAAGGAGGAGTAGTGGAAGGGGTGATATATCAGGAAATTACTCTGGTCTAAAACCAAAAGACATCAGTGAAATAATTTTTAAAAGAAGATAAAGTGCATCATTCTTAACTTTGAGATTTCCATTAGATCTCTCAACTGTTGTGGCCAAACCTTATCTAGCAACAGCCAATAGTAACAAAGAGCTATAGCTTTGCTTACAACCCTTTTGAACTGGTATTTGATGGCATCTCAACCCCAATCACTGAACAAGGTCCTAAGCAAGGTCTTAAAGGAACAAATTAATGCCCCACATTTTTTATGCACAAGACAAAGAAGAAAGAGAGGCGAAAAGATGAATAATTTTATTCCTAAGTAAAATTGTATCTTTGTGTCCATTGGCACTGCTGATGTATTTTGTATATTGTTGTTAGATCATTTCAGTTTATCTGACTCTTTGTGACCTCATTTGGAATTTTCTTGGCAAAGATATTGGAGTGATCTGCCATTTTTTTCCCTCTAGATAATTTTATACTTGAGGCAAACAGGGTGAAGTGACTTGCTGAGGGTCATACAGCTAGTAAGAGTCTGAGGTTGGATTTGAACTCAGGAAGAGGAATGTTCCTGATTCCAAGAAGAGTGCTCTATCCTCTGTGAGGACATTAAATGGAGGCCACCACGACAGGCCCTTCCACTTTTGGATACGTCTGATAGTTTCAAAGTTTGTCCTTATGATATTTAGTTTAAATCAGCTTCCTTTCAACATTAGTCCTAATTCTTCCCTTTGGGTCCAAGAACAACAAATCAGTTGGTCATTCAACTAGCTACTAACACTTAATGTGTGTTGGAGACAGAGACATAAACAAGATCTTGCCTTAGAGGAGATGGTAGAATCCTGAAAGCTCTTCCAGCATGTGAGGATAGCTGTCTGGGGCCCCCAAATACTCTGCTTCAGGCTTTACCCACTGCTCCTATGGCATGAACTGGGCATTCCTCCCCTTCCAGTCACTCTCCAGGGGAAGGGATTCTAACCCAGCCCAAGTTTCTCTCCACATCCTCCATTTTCAAGTTCCCCCATTATTCCAATTTTTCCCATCTGCAAGAGGAATTCTGGGAAACCTTCCTCCCCCCTTCCAGAGGTAACATACAACCTTCAAAATGACCAAAACCTGGGGCATTACCCTGCTGAATATCCAAGGGATAAGTCAGGCTAAGAGTGTTGCCTACTATCATCTTTTATGTCACTAAGAAAGCATTGGGGAAAGTTTGTGTTTTTCCTGATGTTCTATCTTATCTGAAGGGAATTTTGATTTCAAGGCTTCTAAAACCTTGCTCCCTATTGATTTGACCCCCAGAGCAGAGTCCTGACAAGCCCTGGGCTTTTTCCCAGAGGAAGCATTCCTTCTCAGCTTCTCCCCAGAGCCCTCATCTACAGAGGGCAGTTTGGGGGATTATTACAATAATTCATGAAATGAGTCAGTTGGGCAGGGTAGCACTTCTAAGAGCATTTCACAAATGAGGAAACTGACTCATGAAAAGCCCTATCAACATCATTTGTGCTTAGTCCCCAAACCTCCTGACTTTCAGCACATTTAAAGGACTCTAGAGACCCAGGGTGAGCAATAAATGGCAATGGAGCCACTCCGAGGTCCATTGGCAGCCTCCGCTCCAGCTTCCAGCTACTTGTAAAACCAGAGAGCAAATTTAGTATGTGATAACAGAGTGAGAAAGACCTCCAAATTAGGAAACATTGCCAAGGGGAAGACTGCCAGACTTCAAGTCAGAAGGACCTGAGACACTTACTAGTGGCTATGCTATGCCTCAGTTTCCTCCTCTTTAAAATAAGAAGATTGGATTTGATGGGCTCTAAGATCACTTCTATTTCCATATCTATGATCCTATAATCCAGGCTTGTGAGAGGGATTCACTCTTGGGTGGAGGAGAGAGTACCTTCCTCACTTCCCAGCCCTTCCCCATAAACCAAAGTTTCAAAAGATGAGAAAGCAATGCAGAAAATACTAATAATGCAGATTAAATTGAAAATGTCTTCCCCATAAAGCCAGTTCTTAACCATTTATCAGCATACCCCTGCCTCTCAGTCATGCTCTGCCCTACACCACATCAGTCTTTAGAGAAGAAACCTCACATTTCAGTTCAATTCCTTCATAACGTGGGTTCCAACAAATTCATGTCCAAACTGGCATCCATGATGGATGATTGCCCATCTCAGCTGGCCCTAGACTGGTCTCTGGCACATTTGAAGGTTACGTCCAGGGATGGCTTCCGGCTCTCTGGGGTATTGATGCTGATTGGGCCCCAGACCTAGTCTAAATATTTTTGTTCTCCCAACTATTCGAAATGTCTCAGATTAGTGTTACTAATGTCCTTCTCCCCAAAGGGGAGAGAGTAAGTGCAGCAGTCAGTGAATTAGACTTTTTTCATTGACTCTTGGGACCTCAGTTGGGGCTGAAGACCCAAGTCTTTCTTTTTACCCCATGGTCTCTCATTGACAGCTATGACAGTCATCAAGCTCTCTCAAGAGCAACTGAGGTAAAATTGGAGGTCTTTCTGAACATCTCCAAAATCAAAGAAAACTCTCCTCTTTGTAACAGAGTTAACTGATCAGAATCAGCAACTCCATATCTGTCTATGTATGCTCCATAGTATCTCTAATGTTTACACATCATTCTTCCTAGAAGCAAGTTTCATCCCCCACAAGGAAAGTTTGCATGAGTTGAGTAAGTTAATGGTGCCTGTAGATGCTCCAGACCCCTCCACACTATTGATGGATGGAATGTGCTTCAAAAGGACATGGCAACAGTGAAAGAATTTGAAAGTGGGAGGGAAGGGACTAGGGGAGTAACCAGTAGACCTACTTCCCAGTGTACCCTGTGTATGAGAAGAGTAGTCAATAACAGAGATGGTGGTCAGGGAAAAGGACTTTTCTGGAGGAAGTCAAGACTTGGTGAGCACCAGAAAATGGAAGGAATGTAAGGAGAGATCCATAATGAAAGGGGAGTTTATCATAGAGTTGGGGGAACTGAGGGGTGTCAAAAATGTGATGGAGGAGGGAAGAAGAAAAGACTGACCACGCAGGCATGAGGCTGTGTTGGGTGGAAATAAGAGTGAATCTGAAGTTTGTCTTTTCCAGGAGCTCCAGACAGCGAACAATGGGACAGAGAATAGCACTTGAATGGAACATTCACCTGATTGCAGTTTAGGATGATCTTGTAAAATCAGGTATGTTTGACCTGGATAATACAAGACAAAGGCCCCCTCTTGGCTGTTGTCTTTTTAAATTCAAATCTTTATAACACAATCTTTGAATCCAAACCTCTGCTCTAACCAAACCAATCTCCCTGCCCATCCCAGCACAGCCCTTCCTGATCACTCTATCTCTTAGGTCACCATTGCCTTATCCAAACATCTCAATCTTGTCCCTCCCTCTTGTGTTTTTCCTGAGGTTTCTATCTTATCTGAAGGCAATTTTGATTTGAAGGCTTCTAAAACCTTGCTCCCTATTGATTTGACGCCCCCCCCCCCCCAGCCCCAGAAGAGTCCTGAGAAACCCTGGGATTTTTCCCAGAGGATGCATTCCTTTTTCAGTTTCTCCCCAGAGCCCCCATGCCCAGAGGGCACTTTGGATGATTATTATAATAATTCATGAAATGGGTCAGTTGGGCACTTCTAAGGGCATTTCACTAGGTAGTTCCCAACCTGGATTAACCCCACCTGGATCCGCTCCTGGCTCCAGTTATCCCCTAACACTCCCTGAGCCTTCTAATGGCTCATATCCTCCTAAGACATCCTGACCAGGAAGGAGCTTAATTATTTCCTAGCATAATCAGTCTCCAGAATGGGGAGTGAATACAGACAATCAATCATTTTCCCAGCACCAGGCAATTTGGATGGGCCAAAAATTCCAATGAAGATAGCAGTCATCAATTAAATAAAGAAACCTTAAGTTAAGAATAGAAGTTTCCACACAGGGATAATCAATTATATTGCTGATCGATGATGAGCATATTTGGACCCATTAGCTGTAATTGGTGTGGAGATGCTTCAGACTTTTAATGGCCTTATTCTTTCTCTCCCTCCTCCATACTCCTCCTTCTCAAGCCCAGCAATTGGTCCTAGGTTCTTAAAGGGTATGCCAACCAAATAAAGTGTTAGGAGCTGGCCTGCTTAATTGCTCTGAGTAGCCACCAATGGACACCTCAGAACAGGGGATGGTGTGGAGGAATGATGTCTAATAATTGAACCTCCAAAAGAAAACTCCAGAGTGGGAAGGCTCAGGAAGATAAGCTCCCAACTGGATCGTGGAGTGTGGCCCAAGAGGCAGTGTTGTGTTGTCAACAGGGCAGGCCCTGCTATTTACTCTTGTTCTACTGGGATATGCTTCCATTCTTCAGGTCATTATTCCACAGAGATGGGAAACATTTCTTATGGGCCAAGCTGTGGAATGATAAAGAAAAGGAAAACTGAGACCTGCCTCCAAGGAGTTCATATGCTAACGGGGGAGACAGAGTACTTGTAACAAGGTACATGCAAGAGATATACAGAATGGATGGAAGGTAGCTCCAGAATGGAAGGCACTGACAGTGGAGGGAATGCAAAAGGCCTCCTGTGGAAGGCACAGCTCTTGAACTGAGTCTTGGAGGAAGCCAGGGAAGTTAAGAAATGGAAGAGAGCATTCAAGGCAAAGGTGATAGTACAAAGGTGCAAAGGGGGGAGATGAAAGCTTGGGCATGAAAAACAGTCAGAGGCCATTGTAATTGGATCAGAGAGCATAAAGATTGGGAAGATAACCAAAATCAAGACAAGTTTTAAAAGTCAATTCATCTGGGGGCAGCTAGGTGGAGCAGTGGATAGAGCACCCTGCAGTCAGGAAGATTTGAGTTCAAATTTGACCTCAGACACAATAATTACCTGGCTGTGTAACCTTGGACAAGTCACTTAACCCATTGCCTTAAAAAACCCAGAAAAAAACCCAATATATTTGATCATGGAGGTAATAGGGAGCCTCTGGAGTTAACTGAGCACACATAGCCAAACTTGTACTTTAGGAAAATTACTTTGTAACTAAGAGGTGGATGGACTGGAGTGGAGAGAGACATGACTACCTTGGATATGCAAGCACAAGTGCTGATGCTGCTCTTGGTGCCTTATTATAGAGACAATCCTCATCATCTAGAACTGAGGGACAGCAGTCTGAATGGTTTTCTTCCACACTCTTCTCTAGAAGCTGGGTACTTTCCAGTTTAACCTAATTTTCCACCAAGGCAGCACTTGGGGGCCCAAATTGTAATTGGGCTCACTTGGCTGCCAGGCTTTTTTTAGACTCTTCCAGCAGGGCACATCTGGTTCCCCCCACCACCTCAGCCAGTCACAGCATTCCCCCATCCCTCAACATGTGGTCAGAATTCTTGAGTGACTTCCTCACTGGGAGAGGGAGGAAGGCATTTGTCTTGTTTTCTTGGGAGTGGTTTTTAGAGAAAACAGATCCACAGCAACTCTCACTGCTAACACCATGTGAGCAGTTTCCCTTCTCTTGCCTGAAGGCAATATCACAACTGTTGACAGTCTGTGATGAGCCATCTGGGATGATCCTTGCCAGGCCCAAGGAATGATGGGTCTTTGTCTTTTATTTTTTGATTTTTCAGTAGATGGAGGCAGGGGAAGGCTGCCCTTTTGACCCCCAAAATTGGTTAGAATTCTGGCTCATCAGAAGATGCTTTGGAATTAGCTGGAATAGCAAATTCATTTCCGAACTCTGCTATTTACTACCACTGTGACCTTGGGCAAAATATCTTGGCATCATCTGAGCAGGGAGGGTTGGGATTCAGTGGCTTCAAAGTCTGTCCAGCTCAACAATCCTATGAATATCCAAGTTGGAAGAGAACACAGAAGTCATGAAGGTCATCCCTTAAGAATCTCCTCTCAGCAATATTCACCAACCTCTCTCAGGATCATAGACACAGAACTGAAAGGGATGCTAGAGATGATGTAATCCAACCTCCTCTCCAGGAGCAAACTGAGGCTCAGGAGATCTGTCCAAAGCCACTTATGTGGAAGAGCTAGGATTTGAACTCAGGTTCTTTTCCCAAAATCCAGGGCTCTTTATTTGTTGAATTCTAGCTACATGCAAAATAATAATCTGTGAAAGGTGATCTGTCAACCTTTTTTGAATACCTTCACATTCAAGAAATGCACAACATCAAAAGTTAGTTCTCTTCATTTTTGAGATTGGTTGAATTTTTTTCAGTGTTTCTTTATTTCAAATCAAAACGTGCCTTTTTATGACTTCTACCCTTTTACTGTAGTTTTTCCCAGTTACACAGCATGAGTTTAATCCCTCTTCTACATAACAATTGTGTCTATCTGGTGAACTACCACAACTCCCCCACAACAAAAACTCTTTCCCAGGCTCCACATTTCTAGTTCCTTCACCTTGCAATGTATAACTACATTCACATCTCTAAAACACACAGCAATTGATGAAGTGTTTTTCCCACAAAATAGACAAAAACCACCTTTCATGATCCTACTCCTCAGTCCTCCTAGCTACTGACTTCTTTAACTCCTCCCTTTCTGTCAAAAACAAATATCTGCACACTCTATCTTCCATTTTCTGTCTTTGTGTAGTCTTCTAGAAAAACCCTGCGGCTGGGTTTTCAAAGTCACCTTTCAATTGAAATGGCTCCTCTCATTAACACTGAGCCCAAGTTGCCAAATGAATGGCTTTTTTCTTGATATCCATCCTTCTTCATTTCTCTGAAGTAAGTGATAGAAAATGATCACTCTTTCCTCCATCCTTAGTGGTCACTACTAGAAATTTATCAGAAATTTAGCTAGAACCCCCCTAGCCTATAGGGCAAAGAATTCATGTTCTTCCCTGTTTTGAAACTTTAAATAGAATTTACCTGTCCCCGGTCCCATAGTCCTTTTTCATTCAACTTTGTTTCTTGGAGATCAGAGAAAAGCAGGTCATCAATCATAGCCACCAATTATTTCATTGAGTCCCTTTAATTACAGTTCATCCAATCCTGGCCATATGAACTCAATGAAGGCACCCGGATATCATCGTACCATCCTCTCACTTATCTTGCTTTCCAAGTTTCCAGGCTAAAAATACTCCTTTTTGCAAGGAAAATAAAAGTTGGATAGAAATTAAGTGGTCCACCTTTTTACTCTCCTTAATAGTCATCTTCTCAGGACCTAAAACATCATTCTAATGGATCCTTTATTTTGTCTTTGGACCCCAACCCAGCTAGGAAAATGCTGTTTTGGTTGTTTTCTCAAACTTTGCCTCCATAAGACCTTTAGCCCCCTTGTTATCTTTTTTTCCTCCCCTCAGGACACTTTTGAGTCTGTCTTCATTTATCTGCCCTTTTTTGCATATTTCATGTGTATCTTTTATAAAAGTCCATGATTTACAGGGGCAACTAGGTGTCCCAGAAGCCAGACCACCAGTCCTGGAATCAGGAGGACTTGAGTTCAAATCTGACCTCAGACTCATGATTTTTACTAGTTGTGTCATCTTGGACAATTCACTTAACCCCATTGTCTCACAACTCCCCCCCCAAAAGAGTCTATGCTTTACCAAGATGAGTTCAAAATGGGTACAGGATTTAGATATAAAAGATAATATCACAAGCCAATTAAGAGAACAAGGAATAATTTACCTGTCAAATCTATGGAAAGGGGAACAACTTATGACCAAAGAAGAAATGGAGAACATTATAAAATGCAAAATCAATCATTTTGATTACATCAAATTGAAAATATTTTGCACAAATAAAACCAATGCAACCAAGATAAAAAAAAAAAGGAAAGCAGTAAATTGGGAAATAGTTTTCACAATTAGTGTTTCTGACAAAGGACTCATTTCTAAAAAATGTAGAGAACTGAGTCAAATTTAAAACAATACAAGCCATTGTTCAGTTGGTAAATGGTCAAAGGATATGAAAAGGCAATTTTCAGATGATGAAATTAAACCATAATCATATGAAAAAAATGTTCTAAATCATTATAGATTAGAGAAATGAAAATTAAAACAACTCTGAGTTACTACCTCACACCTCTCAGATTGGCGAATATGGCTAAAACAGAAAATGATCAATGTTGGAAGGGATGTAGGAAAACTGGGACACAAGTATTGTTGATGGAGTTGTGAACTGATCCAGCCTTTCTGGAGAATAATTTGGAATTATACCTAAAGAGCAATTAAACTTTGATCCAGCAATACTACTACCAGGCCTAAATTCCTAAGAGATTACAAAAAAAAGGTAAAAAAATCCCCACATGTACAGAAACATTTATAGCATCTCTTTTTGCAGGGGCAAAGAATTGGAAATAGAGGGGTTGCCCATCAATTGGGGAATGACTGCACAAATTATGGTATATAAATGTGATAGAACACTTCTTCTCTCTAAGAAATCATGAGAGACAGAACTTCAGAAGAGCCTGGAAAGACTTGCTTGAACTATTTTGGGTGAAGTGAGTAGAACCAGAACAGCATCATACCTATTAACAGGAACATTGAGTGATGGTCAACTATGATGAATTTGTTCTTTTCAGCAGCATAATAATCAAAGACAATTTAAAACAATATTATCCATATCCAGAGAAGGAACTATGAAATTTAAATTCAGAACAAAGCGAACTATCTTCAAGTTTTAAAAGTTGTCTTAGGTATTATGTATTTTCTCTCTCTCATTTTTTTTGGTTTTGATTTGATTCTTTTTTTCATAGCATGATTAATATGGATCTATATTTTAGTATTTTAAAAAATATATAGTATAGAGGGCGGCTAGGTGGCACAGTGGATAGAGCACTGGCCTTGGAGTCAGGAGTACCTTGTTCAAATCCGACCTTAGACACTTAATAATTACCTAGCTGTGTGGCCTTGGGCAAGCCACTTAACTCCATTTGCCTTGTGAAAAAAAAAACTAAAAAAAAATACTATATATTTATATTATTTTCTGTCAGAGGATGGGGAAGGAAGAAGGGAGAAAAATGTAAAACTCAAACCCTTGCAAAATCAAGATTGTTTTAAATTACCATTGTATGGAATTGGAAAAATAAATAAATAAAATGTATATATTTTTAAAATGTCTATGCTTGACAAAAAAGGTCAGGAGTTTCAAAGAAACCAGGGGGAGGAAAAATGTAAAGGAGCAGATTTCATAGTGATTAGTCCACTATAAGGAATCTCTCTAATCATTACTGAAGTGCAAAATGAATAATGTCTATTATTTTAAATTAAAATTTTCTGATATAAAGAACACCAATATAACCAAGAAAAGAAGTAATGCAGAAAATTTGGGGGGGCAGATCTTTCAGAGACAATTTCTCAGATAGGATGTAATTGAGCTGGTTGATTTAGAAAAACATGGAAAGATTGAACTTATGAAGGAAGACGCTTTCTACCTTGAGTGTGAAAATATGCATATTATGGCCTTACACATACGTGTATGAGTGTAGACCTGTGTATATAACTGTGTGCGGATAGATAGAAAGATGGAGAGAGAGAGACAGAGAGATTGAGAGAGAGAGAGAGAGAGAAAGAATCAGAGAGAGAGAAAGAGAGAGAGGGAGAAGGAGGGAGGGAGGGAGAGAGAGAGAAAGAAAGATGATGGATGGATAGATGGATGGATAGATAGATAGATATATATATATATATATATATATATATAGAGAGAGAGAGAGAGAGATAGATGGATGGATAGATAGATAGATAGATAGATAGATAGATAGATAGATAGACAGATAGATGATGGATGGATGGATAGATAGATAGATAGATATCCATGTAGCCTGCTTTGAGGGGTGAGAAAAGCAAAGTCAAAAGTGCACAGCAGGGGGCAGCTAGGTGGCACAATGGATGGAGCACTGGCCCTGGAGTCAGGAGTATCTGAGCTCAAATCCGGGCTCAGATACTTAATAATCACCCAACCTTGGGCAAGTTACTTAACCCCATTGACTTAAATAAATATTTTTTTTAAAAAAACGCCCAGCAGAAAACAAAAGACAACTTAAAAGGAAGCAAAGAAAAGCTGGATAACTTTGGAAACAAAGTGTTGCATTTGGCATATAGGTTTTCTTGAAATGGAATGTATTGTTTGATATTGAATCCTCTCTTAATGTTCTATTGTGTAGGAGGTAATGTGGTTTTTCTTTTATTTTTATTTGTTTAAAATAAAATTTAAAAACTTGTGCCTGAAATGTCATGTCTACACTCATAAACGAATTCATCCTTTTCTTCTTCAGTGGAATCATTTGGATTGCTTATTCTAGAGTATGGAACTAGAATCAATGAATTGAGATTTTGAAATGAAAATTAAGTTCCTAAAATGTAAGAAAAAACACAAAAACCTTCCTAGAAATTCGAGATACATGAAAGTCAACTGGACTCCTTGGGTGGTTATGGGATGCCCTTTACTTGAGGCCTTCTAGTGATGGATGACTAGGTGGTCATTTCTAGGGGAGATTTTTCAGATCAGAATCCCAATTCAGAGATTTTAAAATTCTGTGACCTACAGCTCGCCATCCCTCCTACATCCTATGTTATTTTTCTCTACAGTGTCTCATTTGCTAGCTATTTCTACAGTTCCTCCCTCTCCTTCCATTTTCAACAAGAACTCCTTTAGGCATAAATGCCATCAACCCAATGCTTGATCACCCTCATTACAAAGAAACATGGGTGAGTGCAGCCGATCTTCATCAGACTGTCTTCTTTTTGCTCATCTATCTCCCTGATGAGTGAGATTAGTAGCTGCTTGAGTCCAAGAGTGGTGAGTTACTTGGACTTAGACATTTACCAGCTATTTAGCACACTTTGTCATAGAGAGCTGGGAGGTAACTGTTGCTAGTTCTTCATTTGGTAGAGGGGCAATGACCTTGGCTCATGCATGAACTGGATTTAAGTAAGACAGAGTTGCACAAAGTTGTCCACCTCTCTCTTCCTTCCACAGTCCTAGAATCCAACAGCAAGACCAAAGCAAGGACAAAGTTTGGAGTGGAGGACCTTGGCATTTCTCATGTTTAACCAGACTCTAAATGCTCAGCAGCACCTTCTACAGCCACCTTCATGATCTTTGAAGCAAATTGTTCTTGTCTGCCCATTCCAGAGGGAGAAGTCTTCACAAAGGCCTTCATCAATGTTTATTGAAAGAATGAAATAAGGGTTTGCCCAACATCAATCATTCACACCTGAGAACTGGAGGAGATTATAGAGACAGTACTTCAGTAACTCATGAGAAAAAAGGGGGGATATTCAGTCCATAGCCTCTGATGCCTCCGCTGGAGTCTTTTCCAAATGTCTCATTGCAGTGTGAAGGTGATCCTTGATTCTAGAAGGCTAGAGCAGAAGTTCTTAGAGGCCCTAGTGAGCTGGGGAAATTGAGGATAGACATGCTGACAAAATCCATGATCATCTACTAATAAGACCAACTAATTATGGAGAGGCATATCATCACAAAATTGCTCAAGATAACAAATTTGGGATACTTCCCTTACTTAAAAAGATCATCTGACAAGATAAGGAGGGATTATAGTCTTCATTTGGACAGGGATAACTCATCCGATACCAGAACAGATCTTATCACATTATAAAAAAGAAAAGTCCCTCAGTCTGAAACCAAAGGCACCTCATCTAACATGCTTTGATGGGAAGAGATCAAACCACACACACACACACACACACACACACATAGATGAAGGAATTGGTCTATGTGGATGTGAGTCACAATTGGTATGCTTGGATGAGGGTCAGGTTCTTTTAATGAGAGAAGAAAAAGAGGACCAAGTTTCTGGAGAGGCAAAGGATCCTAATGCAATAAACAGCCAAGGTCTTAAAGGGGGCAGAAGCTACACTCAACCTCTGACGACTTCAGTTTGGGTTATTACTTTGTGGATTAGTTATGTGCAGCGGTAGGGTTTTGTCTTAGTGATGGGGTGATGGGAGGAAACCACAAGACATTCTGCACAGTTTAGATAGGAGGCTTTGGTGGGCTAAAGTCCATTAAGTGCTAATTACGGTAGGCTGACATCATTTTCCCCCTCTTTTCTAAACAGTAATGACTTACCAGATCTGCAAGGTTAAGTAAGAAAAGGACAAGAAATCACTGTCAGACACTGTGTCTGTGCCCATGAGATATGGGAATCCCAGGACCAGGTAAAATGGAAACCAAAATGCCACTTTGTTCTCTGTTCAGTTATTGGTTCAGGGAAACTATAAAACAATGAAGAAAAGAAGGTGACGTGGTTCTTTGCCAAGGACTCCAGATTCTCTGGTTCCAGATCCAAATCTGTTACTTGCCTGTGTAGCTTTAGTCAAATCATTACATACCCCTTGTCCTCACTTTCTTCATCTTTCAACTGGAGTCATTAGAAGCAATTCTTTCTATGTTCCCTTCCTCTTAAAAACATTTCCCCAATGCTCTGTAAAGGATCAAAAACATCTTAAGAGTTGAGAGGAACCAAAGAGGACACCCTGTTGGAAATCCTATCCAAAATAGGACTCTCCCAAACACTTCCTGCCAGAGGATAAGACAGTCATTCCTTGAGCATTTGTACCCATTCAACTTTTAGAAAGTTTCTCGCTCTGTTAATCTGAAATCTGCCTCCTATTTCCCACCTTCACTCTGGACAACAAGGTAAGTCTTCATCCACTTGGTTTTCTTATATAGATCACAGTCCTGGAATTGAAAAAGCCCCTGAAAGTGATCTAGTGTTGATAATCATCCCTTCGTCTCACACACACACACACACACACACACACACACACACACACACACACAAACACACACACTTCAGTTGAACCATTATGAGAGACTATTGATATCATCTGAAAGGCCCTGCAATGGTCAAGCCAGACAAGACCATCCAAAGGACATCATTATCTACAGGCAATCCCCCCTCAACTTGAATTTGTACTCGGTCTCCACAGTGAAGGGGGAGGAGGAAGGGAAGGAAATAAATACATGCATGGAACCTACTCTATATAAAACAGTGGGTTAATGAACCTCACAACAACCCTGTAAAGTAGGTGTCATTATTATTCCCATTTTATGGATAATAAACTGAAGTAAACAGAGGTGAAGTGATCAGTCAGGCTCACATAGCTAGTGTCTGAGAACAAATTTGAACTCAGGACTTATGAACTCTAGGCCCATCACTCTATCTGCTGTACCACTAGCTTCCTGGAAGGTGGCATCCACATTTTGTGAATGAAGGAATGATTGCAAAAGCATTTATTGAGGCTTTCCCATATGCCACACTATGCCCAGTGTAGGAGCCAGCAAAACAAACTCAGTCAAGTTGTTTCCATTCTACCTGAGAATTGGTCAGGAAATGGAGAAGACCTAGCGATGCTGTGTGGTCCCACGTCTTTGGATCTCTAGTCAAGGAGGATGGTCAGAGTTATTTCAGCATGATCTGGAAATGTCTGGGAAGAAAGGAATCATGTCCTGCTATTTGAAGCCTCAGTTGATTTTTAAGAAAGAAAGGATCATAGTAACAACTTAATATTCAAAAGCAAACATGATGAAAGTATAATGACCCAACATAGTCCCAAAGAAGAAATCAGGAAGTCACTTCCCCCATTCTTTGCACAGGTAGGAGACTTTGGGTATGGAATACAAGATATATTATGAAACTTTTTTATGTATTGGTGAGTTTTGTGGAACTATTAATCTTAAAAAAGGAATCTTTGTTATAATGACTAATACTAATTGGCTTTTTGAGAGAGAAGGAGAAAAGGAGGGTGTGTGAGAGAGGGAAGGAGAGAGAGAACAATTGGAAAATATAAGATATATAAAATTAAAAGATATCAAAAGAAATGTAAATGCGAACTTTTAAAAATGTCCTAACTTATCAAACAAAATCAATACTTCCCATGATTTGGACATACATAGAAGAGATATCTTTTTAAAGAACATTTAAGACAAATTTTGCTAAATGCTTTTTTTTTTCATTTATTTTGAAGGCAGTTTGGAGTCAAATGACTTGCCAGGGATCATACAGCTAGTAAGTGTCTGAAAACAGATTTGAACTCAGGTTCACCTTGGTCGGGTTCAGTGCTCTATCCACTGCACCACTTAACTTCTCCCAATTAATACTTTTAAAAAATATACAAACAAGTGTAGTGGGATTGTGTGTACTTTACACTTTTCTATCAATTATGTGATTACAAAATTATGATTCCCTCTGTAATATCACCTACAAAAGTTAATCAAAGATGCCTCCATGTCTGTGAAGTCTATATTTCAGGGGCCAGCTAGATGACGCAGTGGATACAGCACCAGCCCTGGAGTGGGGTCGGTCTGAGTTCAAATCCAGCCTCAGAAACTTAATAATTGCCTAGCTGTGTGACCTTGGGCAAGTCACTCAACCCCATTGACTTAAATAAATATGTATTTTTAAAGTCTATATTCAGAGTTTAGATATTCTTTTGGTCACTTTAAAGGGGATAACATTACTGAATGAGCTTTGGGATTCCATGCCTTTGGGATATTTTTGTCTCAACAAAAGTCTTCAGTTGGAACCTAGCCTTTCATCTGCCAATTCATATCACTGTCTCAGACCCTGTGATGAGGGCAGGAACCAAACTCAGAATTGATCAAGATTATTTCAGGTGCCCCAGAGTGCCTTTGGGAAACTGCATAGGACATTCAGTGGCTACAAGTTTCTTCCTGAAACAAACAAACAAAAAAAAACAACTTTAAATGTATTTCAATTCTCTATCCCCTCTGTTTCCCAGTGAATTTGCCTTCTATCCCCCAGAGAACTATCCTTATAACAAAGATTTTTGAGGCGGGGGGGGGGGGAGCAGTTCAGGAAAATTAACCAACCCATCAAAAAAAATCTAAGGTATTTGATAGCATTCAACACCTAGAATCTCCCATCTGAGCAAAAGGTAAGGAGAGCCAAGAGGCCAGGTAATATGTTTAACAATGACCCCCTTCTGGTGATGCTATAAGACTAGTAAGGTGAACTAGTGACTACAGTCCCCCAAAACTCAAAGATGATCAAACCATAATGGGAAGTGAGCATCTCCTGACCACAACCCATTCACTGAGGGATTCTAGAGAAATGGAGACCAAAGAGGTAGCGAAATATATATCCTGGGAAAAGGTTTGGATTGACCCCTTCTCTAGTGGGAGGGAGCTCCACGGCCACTCCTTCTCTGCCTGGCTAAGGCAAAGAGGACGTCTAGTACTTTAGGGGGAAATACAGTGAGTAATTTCTGAAAGCATATGGGCAGCAACCAAATAGGTGAAGCTGGCATGGATGGGTGGCAATTTGGATCTTTGAAGGGAAAAACATATCCATGAGATCATGGTTTCATTGGAATGCTATTTTTCAAAGATTCAGCCCTTTGGATCACTTAGAAAAAACCAAAGTCTCTTCCACGTGTGGACCCTTTAAATACTTGGAAACATTCAGTATTTCCTCAGGCAGAGATCTGGCTTTGGCAAAATACTTCAATTTTAAATCTATCTAAGTCTTCCTCTCTCTAGACTAAGAACCATTCCCTGCATAATATAATGTTGAGCCCTATCTCCGTCGTCCTGACCTTTACCTCTGGAAAGGCTCTGGGTTAGTTTCCTGTTGAAATGTGTTACCCAATCCCCCAGTCTCCCCTCCCTGATGTTCACAAAGGCAGAGTGTGATGCTATGGGGTTATACAAGATCAGACTTTTTCTCTGGGTTAGTAAGTTTTGCTTAATTGTCTTCCTCATTAATATTCATTAAATGGATGGCCTTCTGGGAAAGGGGAAGGAAGGAGGAAGGAGGATATACTGGGAAATGTAGATGATGGAAAAACAAAAGATACTACTAATAATTAACTTTTTAAAATGTTTCTCAGAACAGAAATATATTAAGATCTTTGCTCTTCCCTCACAATATATGGGGGGAAGGGGAAAAGGTGGGAGAGATGACTGAGATCAGCCATCAGTAAGATTCCATACTTCATTTAATACCAAAGAACTTTGCATTAGCATTTTTTAGAAGTGCTGACACACTGTGGGCTCTTAAGAAGCCTTGGATCAGGTTTTGTCCCCTAGGTGTCTTTTACATGAATTGCTGTTGTCTATTCTTTACTTATCTATCTTTCTACCTGTCTAAAGATGCAGTTATATGAGTAGCCCTATCAAGTTACACTTGGTTACCTTCAATCTCATCCTTGCCGATCTTTCTGGATCCTTGATTCTGGTTTCCAGGATCTAAGAGCTCTCCCTCCCAGTTTCAGGATACCTGAAGATTTGATGAGCATTCGTTCTGTCTCCAACATTTCCAATATAGTTTAACAATCTTGTGTTTAGAGCTTGGAGCTGGGTACTGCAGGAGATGCAAAGCTTAGATAAGACACAACTGATGCAGGTGTAGCTTATAGTCAGTCTAGTAGAAGAATGGCCAGATGGATATGTGAATGAATGAATGAATGAATCAATCAATCAATCAATCAATGAACAGCAATTACTAACAGCAATTGTGCTAGGTCCTATCTGAGCATTGAGGATAAAATTCAAATAAACAAGATGATCCTTGTCCTCAAGGTGATTACATTCTAATTGAGAAGCTAGAACATGCAGGAGAGCTAGAGTTAAGTGGAATAAGGGTTTCTGAAAGACCAGGAAGTGATGTCGCTATCTGGTTCCAGGTAAGAGGAGGTAAAAAGCTCACCTGCTGAGGGTAGAAGTCACTGAAACAAAAATCCCAATTCCAGTGGCCAGAGGAAGCAGAATAGAAAGCACTCTTCATTACTTCTGACTAGTCAAGGTTATATTGTGGTGGGGGGGGGGGGGCATTGGTTCAGGAAGTCATAGAGGGAATTCCCAACAAGGAATGATTTAGCGCAGATGACTACTGGGATTGTTTGCCAACTCTGGGATTTTGGGGTTCTGTCACTTACTGAGTAGTCTTGGGTAATTCCCTTAAACTCTCTGAGTTTCAGTTTTCCTATATAGCAAATAAAAATTCTATTATCTACTTCATAGGTTTGGGGCAAGGTTCAACAAAGATTATGCATGTGTAGTCCATTACACACCTTGAAGCATGGCACCTATAACAGGGTGAATGACTTAATTCTCTTTCATTCTAAAACCTATCTTTAGATAGCTGCAGCCTTCTCATTTCAGAGGACATTTTTTCATGCTTTCCCCCACCATAATGGATCATACCTGGAGGCTCTCATTTCCTTGCTTTCATTTTTAAAGTCGGTGGAATTTAAAAAAAATAGAGGATAGGGAGGAACTAGTCACGAGTTGTTTTAATTTTTGGATTTTCTTTCCTCTAGTGTATGTCAGTCATCATTTCATGTAACATTCCCTCTTAGCTGATGATAGTCCACAGAAATTTTCATGATTGACATTATGGAAGCACAGTCATCAGATCAGTGCCTTGGGGTCTCATGGATCCTGCAAAGCTCCGCATCCCCAGGGGGAACATGCATGTTTGAACTGATACCTCAGGTCCTAGCAAAGACAGTCTGGAAGCAGTGAACAGTGATAGAGGCATTTCCCGGCACCCTCTGCTGTGAGCACGCATGTGGCTATGGGTCTCTGGGACCACATTCTTGTCAAAGAACAATGCCTTGGTAAAAGGACACATTTGAATGATTGATTGACCTGGAAAAGAGGGAATTTTGAAAAACACTCCTGCCCTCGTTCCAAGAGTTAGGGCATGGCTTGTCAAGGAATGACAAGAATAATTAGGAACTCACACTTATCTTGCTTTATATTTTACAAAACAGTTTTCCTCATAACCAAACTAGAAGGGAAACAGTAAAAAAAATGTGATTTTAAATTCCGATCAGATATATGAATGATAGGAGTAGAGAGAGAGAGTTCAAGGAGGGTCTACCTTTATGAAGATAGGCCAACCCTCCTCCATGTATCTATTTAATGTTTACTGTATGCAAAAGTACAAAGAAAAGCAAACTACAGTCCCTGCCTCCAAGGAGCTCACAGACTAATAATTCTTCCTCCATAAAACTTAGAGAAATGGCTAAGTTATCCCCATTTGAAAGGCAAGTTTCATGAAAATGAGAAAAGTGTTTAGAGCATGGTTATCTATGCCTGGCACTGATTCCTCTTTCAACTCTATCTCTTTAATTACTTTAACTTCCTCCAAGATACAGCTCAACCGTTAAAGAAGATCATATGTGGACTTCCTAATTCTTAGGGCTAACTTACCAAATTACCTTCTATTTGCTCATTTGTTTTTGAATTGTGTTTACCAGTAGAAGTAAATTCCTTTAGGATAGGGACTGCTTTATACATTCTTTATTTATTTTAACATTCTTTTCTTTTTAAGTTTTGAATTCCAAATTCTCTCCCTTCCCCCAAACCTTGAATGCCACCAAACAAGAAAATAAGCAATATAATATTGATATTCATGTGAAATCATGAAAAAACATATTTCCAATTTGGCCTTAATTTTGAAAACCAATATTTTTTAAAAGTGAGTAAAGTATATTTTAATTTGCACTGAGAGATCATCAATTCTCTCTTTGAAGATGTATCTCATTTTTTCATCATGAGCCCTTTGGAATTATCTTGGATTATTGTATTGATCAGAGTAGCCCAGTCTTTCATAGTTGACCATTATTACAGCATTGCAGTTATTTTGCACAGTGATCTCCAGGTTTTTCTTAGTTTGCACAAGTTAATGTAGGTGCTGATAAGGTTTTTTCTGAAATCACTTATTCAACATTTCTTTAAAATCATAAACTAAGACTCATTCTTTTTTTATTCACCAAATGATGAGCATCTCCTTGATTTCTAATTCTTTGCCACAACAAAAAGAGTTTCTATAAATATTTTTGTACATATGGTTTCTTTTTCTTTGATATCTTTGAGATAAAGTAGTAGTGATCTTACTGATCGGGGGAATGCTGAGTTTTATAGCCTTTTGGGAATATTTCTAAATTGCTCTCAGAATGGTTGAACCAGTTCATTAATGTATCTCTCTCTTTTCCTCATCTTCTCCTGCATTTATCATTTTGGATAGTTGTGAAATTGTATTTCACAGTTGTTTTCATGGGCATTTCTCTAATCAATAGTGATTTAGAACATTTTTCCATATGAATATAGATATTTTTGATTTATTCTTCTGAAAACTGATGGTTTATATCCTTGATCATTTATCACTTGAAGAATGGTTTGTATTTTTTTACAAATTTGACCCAGTTATCTATATATTTGAGAAATGAGACCTTTATCAAGGAAACTTGCTATCACTTCTTATCTATAGTATCTTTTAGTAAAATGTAGTTTTCTTGAGTATTAGATATATATTTTGTTTTTGCTTCACTTGAGAACATGATTGCTCCCCTTTCAGCTGTAGCATATTAGTTTCTGCTCCAACCTTTTATTTTAACTCTATGTGGATCTTTATATTTCATGTGTTTCTTATAAATAACATTGTTGGATTCTGATTTTTATTTCATTCTGTTATCAATTTCCATTTGATGGGTGAGGTCATTCTATTCACTTTAATAATTTGGATTACTATATATTACCCTCCATTGTGTTTTCTTCTATTTCTTCTCTCTATTTTTATCTTGTCCCTCCTCTAAAGATTATTTTGGTTTTAACCAGTATCCCTTAAATTTATCTACCCTTTCTAATTCTCTTTTCCTTTCTCTTACCCCTTTCCCTTCCTATTTCCCCATTGGATAAATTAAATTTCTAATGCAACTGAATGTGTATATAGTGTTTATATAGATAGATGTAGATATAGATATAGATAGATAAAGATACAAATGTTATAGATTGTTCCCTCTTTGAACCAATTCTGATGAAATTGAAGGTCCAGCATTGCCCAGCATCACCACTCCCATTTTTCCTCTCCACTGCTGGAAACTCTATCCTTGCATGCTTCTTTTATGTGAGAAAATCTTCCCCATTCTACTTCTCCCTCCCCCTTCAGAGCAACCCTCTTTCTCACTTAATTTGTTTTTTTAGGTTTTAGCAAGACAATGGGGTTAAGTGGCTTGGCCAAGGCCACACAGGCAGGTTGTCCTGACTCCAGGGCTGGTGCTCTATCCACTGTGCCACCTAGCGCCCCTCTCACTTAATTTTTTTGGAGATCATTTATATACAATTGATTCCCACTCATTTCCTCTGACTATGTAAACTCCTTTTAACTAACTTAACAGTGATAAAGTTTTTAAAAGTTACATGTATCATCTTCCCATATAGCAATGTAGTTTAACTTTATTGACTCCTTTATGATTATTCTTTCATGTTTACCTTGTTTTGGTTTCTCTTAATCTTCTATTTGAAGGTCAAATTTTCTATTCAGTATTATTTTTTATCAAGAATTTTATCAAGAATGCTTGAATATCCTCTGTTTAATTAAATTTTCATTTTTTCCCTGAAGAATTAAATTCAGATTTTTAATAGATAGTTATTTCTTGGCTATAATTCTAGATCCTCTGTTTTTCACAGTATCATATTCCAAGTCCTCTGATCCTTTCACATCAAAGCCACTAAATCTTAGGTAATCCTGACCGTGACTCCACAATATTTGAATGTGGGTTTTTTTTCAGTTGCTTGAAGTATTTTCTCTATTTTCCTGGGAGCTCTGGAATTTGGCCATAATATTCCAAAGAGTTTTGATATGATATTTCTTTTAGGAAGAGATCAATGTATTCTTTCAAACTTTATTCTACCCTCTAAATCTGAGAAAGCAAATTTTCTTAAAATATATTTTGGTTTTCAGGTAGTATAATAATTCTTAAAATACCTCAACATGATTTAATACCTAGATTGGCTTCTTTCCCCTAATAAAGTAATTCATATTTTCTTCTATTTTTTATTTCATTGACTTTGTTTTATTGTCTCTTGATGTCTCATGGAATCAGTAAGATTTTATACTTTTTCCCCATTTGTTCTATTCTGATTTTTAAGAAATACTTTTCTTCAGTGGATTTTTCTTCTAATTTTACTATCAGGTCAGTTCCTTTTTTTAAGGTCACATTTTCTTCAGCAGTTTTTTGCCCCTTTTATCAAGCTGTTAATTTTCTTTTAAGAATTTTCTTGCATCACTCTCATTTTTTTTCCCCATTTTTTTCCCCTATACCTTTCTTATCTCTTTTTCTCTTCCAGGAATTCTTTTGGGCTTGTGTTCAATTAATGATCTTTTTTTGAGGTTTTGTTTGTGAGCTGTCTTCACATTGTTGCCTTCTTCTGAGTTTATATCTTAGTCTTCCCCTCACTCTAGTAGTTTTACAGTCAGGTGGGATTTTTTCTTTGTTTTCTCATTTTTTTTCAGTCCATTACTTATCTTGAACTTTATGGAACAGTTGAATTCTGTTCACCATGAGGCGAGAAGGTATTGTCTTAAGCTTCAGATTTTTTGTGCTGCCCTTTTCAGAGCTAGTTTTCTAGGGATCTTTAAGTCTCTGGTGCTTTCAAGACAGTGTGATCTGGAGAGGAATGTGGCCATTGCTCTCCTTGTTTGTTTTTTAGCATTTACTCAGGAAGGGCCCTTGTTTCCTTGCAAGTGCAAGTACTGGCCTCCTCTGACCTTGGAACTACTATCAAACCCCTTCTCTCCAGCAGCCAAATGTGCCTTCATTTCTCTCTTTCTTGGAAGCCTGCTCCCTTGTAACTGAATTCCAGTGCTCCTGTCTTTCCCGGTACTGGGACCAGAATGTCCCCAGGTTGAGAGTTCCCCAAGATGCCGCTGCTAATACCTATGTTATGGCTGTTGGTGTTCTCTCCACCCAACTGGGTGTCACAGATCTTTTCTGCTGACCACCTCAGTTTGCTTAGGCCAGAAAAATGGCTCACTCTGCCTTTTTTGTTGCCTCCTTAACTGCAAAATTTGACTTGGGGTGTTATTTTAAAATTGTTTGGAGGGCAATGTTGAGAGTTCAATGCAGTTGGTATCACTAACCTGTCATCTTTTTAATATGTTTTTTCAATCTGAATACCGACTCTTGCCCTGAACATATTAAGTATTTAATTGATGTTTGTTAAACTAAATTGAACTTAATTGAATTGAACTAAATTATAGTTAATTGAGTCAAACTGAATTGTGTTAGAGCTGACATGTAATGAATCGAATTGAAAATGGACCCCAAAGAGTCATGTGACTCCACAAAGAGACAGTTTTCAATTGCCACCAAAGACAGAGTTTCTGGTTTCAAAATTCCTTTATTCTTAGAAATAGTATAGATCTTAGAATGCAGGAAATCTGACCCTGCCTCCAGTCCCCCTCAAAAGATGCTGAGGTCAGGTGATAGAGGAAAGCTTCTAACCATTTTTGTGTCATGAACTCCTCTGGCAGACTAATGAGCCTCTCAGAATTATGCTTCTAAAGGCATATGAGCAAATACATGGGATCATAAAGGAAGCCAAGTTGTGAAATATAGTTATCAAAGTTTGTTTTAACCAAGTTCACAGATGCCAGGTTAT
This sequence comes from Macrotis lagotis, assembly GCF_037893015.1. NCBI lineage: Eukaryota > Metazoa > Chordata > Mammalia > Peramelemorphia > Peramelidae > Macrotis > Macrotis lagotis. Next base: position 268,482,659 of record NC_133662.1, on the reverse strand, counting down.
GGGGAATCCAGCCAAAAGAAGATTTAAGTAGGTGACCTGATTAGACCCGAAGTAATGAAGGAGATTTCAAAGCTCCCTGGACTTCTGAGGATGGCCCCTCCAACCAGAAGCATTGTTCTTATCTTCTGTGATGGACAGAGCTGTGCTCAGGAGCAAAGTTCCTCTGGTGGACAAAGGGAACCCTTCACTGACTGCCTATCACTTTGCCCTGTTCATTCTCTCTTCTCCCCTCCCTCATTCCTCCTCTTTTACATCTTTTGGGTCTCAGATAAAATGAGGCCCCATAGGATTCAAGAGAGATCATCTAATTCCAACATATTTATGGAAATATTTGGGTGGCTTCTACCCTTTGTGCTACTATTAAAGATAGATTTTCAATTTTTAGAAATCATTTTGCGAGGGCAGCTAGGTGGCGCAGTGGATAGAGCACTGGCCCTGGAGTCAGGAGGACCTGAGTTCAAATCCAGCCTCAGACACACAATAATAATGACCTAGCTGTGTGGCCTTGGACAAGACACTTAACCCCATTGCCTTGCCAAAAAAAAAAAAAAAAAAAAGAAAGAAAGAAATCATTTGGGGTGAGTATCCAAATTTAAACTGAACTAGAAATATCATCAAAAGTTCCTAGGTCTACTAGTCTTTGTTTGCCTCCACACTCCTGTCTGCTAGTGCCCTCCCCTCATGTATTACCTTGCAGTTCTGTGGGAGAGAATCCACTGAAGTCTATGTTATCTCCTCATAAGGTCCTACAGCAAATGACCATTTAGTTATAGATTCAGAGATAAAAGAGATCTTTTTAAATTTGCTTTACTTTTAATTATGGGATCAAATATCAAATAAAATAGCATTTCCACATATACAGCAGAACATAAAGATTGAATACAAACCAACAGTCTCCATTTCATACTTCTTGGACCCAAATTTCTATTTTAATTTTCAAAGTAAAGAGGTGGGCGACTATGGGTGTAGAGTGTATCTCTATTTAGTTTCTGTTTTTGATGAAAAAGAGTTTAAATGTCATCTAGTTCACCCCCTTTATTTTTCAGATAAGTCTAATGAGGCTCAGAGAAGTGTCACAATCAGGACATTAGGAAGGGGGGAGTAGGATTCGAATCCAAATCTTCCTGACTTAGACCCAACCTTGTAGCACTGTTTGAGAGTCTGAAGTAGATGTCTCTCTGCCTCTCTTGAATAGAATTGTCTTTTTTCCCCCTAGTAGGTCTAGTCTACCAAATAACCTAATAATGTCTTTTAAATGAGGACAAGTAACTGGAAAGGAAGCATCAGTTCTATTCTCAAATCCTTCATCAGAGGGTAAGTTTTGGCAAGTCTGGCAGAAAAGGGGAAAAAAGCAGTCTTAGCAGTTTCAAATGTCATTGAAATGACTCTATTTTATGCCAGAGGAGAGATGAGAAAATGTGGTTCCCTCTCTTTAGCATAGAGGTGGGAGAATATGGGTATTGGAATATTGTATAGAAATCATCTTTCTTTTTTAACCTGTATTACTGATGAGAAAAGTGCCCTGTATTGCAGGGGAGAAAGATGAAAAAACTTGCAGGACAAAATGTTATTTTTTTAAAGGTGTCACTAAAATTTAAAAATGAATAATCTATCTTTGCATCCATAGTTTTATCTGTTGGCTGAGGGAAAAAAAAATGGCTTTGAAAAGAGTCAACTAATCAGCAAGTCTGGCAAGGTGGCTCAAGGGCCCAGAGTATGAGGAGAAAATATAAAAAACCTAGTTCTGCCTTCATGAAAACAAGCATCCACATAAGGAGACATGCTAAGCAGCATTGGTACAAATGCAAATTAGGAGAGTTTCATCACCACGTATATATGCTGAGAAGACACAGAAGTAAAGCGGCAAAGAAGGAGGGCAAGTGGAACAGAAATGATGAATCAATCTGATGGGGAAGGTAAGAAAGCTGCATTCTTCTGACAGTCCAGAGCGTCTCCTCCCGATAACAACTACAACAAATGACATTTAGAATGCACTTCATGGTTTGCAAAGTTACTTTACTTGCAGTGTCTCATGGAGAAATCTAAAGGAGAGCAGAATCACAGGCGTGATCATGCTCATTTTATAGCTAAAGAGACTGCCAAAATGTCCATACTTCAGGTGTCTAATTCTTGATTGAATGTGTATTCTCAAGATGTAGGCCCTGGTCTAGTTCCATTGCTGACACCTATCAGCTCTGAGAAGTCATTTAAACCTTTTTTCCCTCCCTTATAAAATGAGATACTGGATGAAATAGCCTTAGTGTTCCCTTTTCAGTCAAAATTCATGGTCCCATGATTCTTGATATAAATATTCCTTTTGAGTAATTGAAATGCATTTTCACCTTCCTAATCTATGTGATTTTTATCAAGTTCCCCTTTAAATCCCCAACAAAGGATCCATTCATTGTTCTAGAGTCCTCAGAGATCTCATGACCTTATCTAATTTATCAGTGGAGGTTAAAAAAATACAGCTTTTTAGAAAGATTACAGAAAAGAAAAAAAAAAAAGATGGTTACAGTGTTACATTATTAATAAAACTCAGTCGATTTAACTATCCTTGAAAGCAACTTATAATTATAATTATGCAAGAAACTATTCATACTCTTTGTCTTAGTGATCTCTCCACTATCTACCCTAAGTAAAAGACAAAAATATAAGTCCTACCTGTGCCAAAACATTCATATCAGCCATTGTGGTAGCAAAAATTGAAATACCAAAGTGAATTCCATTCACTGAAAAGCCATTTTTTAAAATGCTGTTATATGAATGTAATGGAATAATCTTGTTTACCAAGAAATCACAATTATAAATACCTCAGAGGGGCATGAGACCTTGTTTAAGCTTATAAATAAGCAGACCTAGAAGAAAAATATGGATGATGGTTAAAGTAATTTAAATGAAAGGAGCTCAGAAAGGAAACTAAATATAATAAACAAAATTGCTCCTGGAGATTACCTAAAGAATCATGCCTCCCTCTGTTCAGAGGTAGCAGATTAAAAGTATAGAATGTGGCCTATACTATCAAATATGGTGGCAGTGAGTCAGCTATTTTTCTTGATAAAAGAAAGGATTTCATTCTGGAGTGGAAATTATGTTTATTGATAGGTGTGGTAAAAATAATAATAATAAAGGCTATCGATACCACTTGTTTTTAAATAGTCCCAATCAGTCAGTCAAAGACTTCCAATCCATTGATGCTATGTTCTTTCTAGAGCTGCCAGGAAACCATTTATCAATGACTTCATTGGCCCCAAATAACCATCGGAACATGGTGGTTGTCTGCCCTTTACCTTCAGAGGACAAATAATATCATAGGTGAAGACTTGACTTACATGTGAATTGGATTGAAGTGAAGCCTGATTTCAAAAAGCTGTCATGCTCTCTGTGTCATTGATGTCCAGTGGCAGGGCAAAGGTCAGAATGACTGATGATGGCCTTGGATGCAGGAGCATCTCCAATGTCTGACTCCATAGTACCTAAGTCAGCCACTTTCGTGGTCATTGGAATAAATTAGTCTCATCTTCCCATTCATCCAGGAAAAGTCTTCACATGAATGGGGTAAACATCCCCTTAACTCATCAATGGGATTGAGGCCATTGGTTACCCTCAACCTGATATAGCCCTTCTGCTAAGATGGTTTTCTCATGGCGTGACCTCTGTATTCACTACAGCTTCTTGGAGCCAAAGTAAGAGTTGGGTAGAAGTGAAAATGGGTGAACAGCCTTGAAAAGGTCTCTGCAAACCCTTACACTAGAGTTGCAAATTCCATCTAAACATTCCATACACTCTTAAAACATGGATATCTTCTATAAATAACATTGTATTAAACAAGAAGAAATCCAGTCATTACAAATTTGGTATGCCAGATTGCCATCAGGACATCAGTTAGTATGCATTAACTGCTATTCTAAATCCTAGCGATAAAAAGAATAAAAAAATTAGTTCCTGCCCTCATGGAACATACTGATAGAAATAACATATATGGATATATAAGTATATAATATAGGGGTAGAGTCTGGATCTGTGGTTTCTTTGATGGTTGGAACTCCTAGAGAAGGAACTACCTACTAATCATGTATCTTAGAACCTTTCCTGAAATGTAGAGAGCATGAAGTTTCCTATCTTATCCAATGATGGCAATGTGCATCAAAGACTAAATTTGAACCTAAGTCATCCTGGCTTTAAGACCAGACTTGTATCCATTACACCATTCTGCCTCTCCAACATTCAATATTTACAAAGTAAATGCAAAATTATTTTGGGAGGCCTAGAAACTAGGACTGGAAGAATTGGACCAAATCTCTTGTAGGAAGTGGTGCTGGAACTGAGCTTTGAAGAGACCTAGGAATTCCAAGATGCAGAGGTGAGGATTCCAGACTTGGGGGGCATGTATGCAGCAGGGTCTGGCAAGCATTATGGACTCCTTTAGACAGCCCCATAAAGGAGGGAGACCCTGAGGTTCTGCATTTCCCTTAATAAGCTACTGATGATCACCCCCTCACAGCGAGACTTACTTTAATTAAAATGGCATTTGAGTGGAAGTCCATGCCTTTCATTATGGTGGTATTCACACAGCTCTGCTGTTGATGGAATTTCTCAGTCTTTAGTAACTCCAAAGGGGGTCATTTATAGTAAATGTTTGAAGGTGGGCAATAACATTGGAATGTTACCTTGGAAACAAGTTGGATCCCAGACATACATAAACAAAGTCATTTAACATTATTGGTTAATGATCATGTGCTGAGCAAATGGACAGAGGGAGGAAAAAAAGCTGCTTCAGCTTTTAAAACATCCCTTTCTATGTCTTCCTAGATCCATACCCAGAAGCAATATTGCCCTTTTATGGTGGTATCCTAAGGACCTGGGATGTCAACTGGTCATCTCTGGCAATACAAAGATATTAGTACATTCTCAAAGGAAACATAAAACAGCTTGTTTTCATCATCTTGGGATCTGAATTGACTTCAGTCTAATTCTCTTACAAAGGAACATGACTTTGTTAGTTTAGCAGCAGACACAACAGACAAAAGACCCATTTTGGTTTAAAAAGCCTATCCAAATATGGCCTGTGTGTGTGGAGATGATAACCCATGGAAGAGTCAAAGATCAATCTGAGATTATGGAAAAACAGAAATGATTACTGGGGTTGCTTTTATCTAAGCCTGAGGACTCACAAATCAGCCCTTAATTCAATGAGATAGCATGGAAAATGTTCTGCCACCCTTAAGGTACCCTAGAAAATGCTAGGGATTGTTTGTCATTTTTCCTTCTGTTACCAGGAATGCAGCACTTGTTATATTCAAAATCAAAGAAGGAAAAGTACCCCCGAGTTCTCTTCTTCTCCCCCTTAACTTCCATGTTTGGCATCAATCTGGGAGTTCATCAACTCAGGTCTTCCCGCCAAAGATTTTTCTTTTTTTTGTTTTGTTTTGTTTTTTCAAGGCAATAGGGGTTAAGAATCAGAGGTCAGATTTGAGTTCAGGTCCTCCTCACTCCAGGATTGATGCTCTATCAACTGCCACACCTAGCTACCCCTCTCCGAAGATTTCTCATCCTTTGCCAATCTTGCCCATGATGTCTCATGGATCCTCTATGTCGGATCACCATGTGTGTCTTTCTCTTTATCACATGAAATTGCATGTGCAGCAAAGAAATCCCTGGGATATCCATCAGTAGCCCTTCCTATCTGTATGTCAGAGGCAGTTATGATGGAGGAATAGAATGCTGTCAGACATGACATCAGGGAGTCTTGAGTTCAAATCCAGTCTCAGACACTTATTATACCAGTGACTCCAGGAAAATTATTTAATCATTCTATTCCTCAGTTTTGACATCTACAAAAAGAGAAGATAATAATGGTACCCCCACTAGCATTGTTTTGAGGATAAAATGAGATATTTGTAAAACATTTTGGAAATAAATACAATGTGTGACTGGTTCACATCCTTTACCATTTATTTACTTTACCAATAATTTCTGTGATGTTCTTTCTTGATCTATCTGTTCACATCTACCATGTTCCTCTCCTTTGTCCTTTGGGTGATCTTCAACTTTAATTCTCCAGAGTGTGGAATTTCATGCTCCTCTGTCCCATAAAACCAGAAGAGAATGGCTTGGCATTAATAAAAGTCAATGACAATTAGCCAAAAGGTAAGCCAGCTCACTCTCTTTCTGCTGTTTAGTTCTGGGTCAGCTCATTGTCCATTCAAAACACCCATAGTTAGTGATAAATCAGTTCTGTAGTCTGGCCACCCAATTGCATCTTACATTCTGGTCTGATGATTTCTAAAATTTTGATTATACAAATCTATTAGGGTTTTTAAAAGTATACTAGAATCATATAACAGAAATATAAAATGTGCATATTTATTTATGTATAAATTATATATATAATATAAATTATGTATGTAAATATATTATATATAAATTATATATACATTTATTTATAAATTATATATTCTTGGAGTCGCTAGATGACACAGTCGATAGATCACTGGACCTGGAGTCAAAAAGAGCAGAATTCAAATCTTACCTTATTACTATATATGTGATCCTAGCAAGTCACTTAACTCCTGCTTGCATAAAACTGGAGACGGAAATGGCAAACCACTCCAGTATCTTTGCAAACAATCACCCATGGACAATAGGTCCACAGGGTCGTGAGGAGATAAGACATGAGTAAATCGTTAAACAACAATTTGACTAATTATTGAATTTGTTGTTCACATACTTAAAATTGAAATTAAGAAGAATGAAATGAAGTCCATATTATTTGATCCTAGAGGTAATGGAGAGCCACTGGAGTTCATTGAGTAGGGGAATGACGTAGTCATATCTGCAATTTAGGGACACCAATTAGATAGATGGGAGAAGGGCATGACGCCTAATGCAAGAAGACACTTAGGAGGCTGGAACAATAGTCCAGGCAATTTACTAGTATGCTGTGATGGCTCATTAACTGTGGAAAAGGGAATGATCTTGTGAGGTACAGTGGACTTATAAACAATATAATTTGGCTGCTGATTGAGAATGGGGTCAAGTGAGCAAGGAGGGGGGAGGAAACCTGATTTCCTGGAGTATAGTAATGTCTAGGAAATAGAAAACTTCTGGGGCAGCTAGTGGAGCAGAAGATAGATTGAACAGCTCTGGAATCAGAAGACCCTGAGTTTGAATCCAGTCTTAGATACTTACTAGCTGTGAGACCCTGGACAAGTCACTTAACCCTCAATTGTCTTGAACTTCCAAAGAGGAATAGATTTGGGGAAAAAATGTGAAATGAATACTGAGATACAAATCACCACTATCCATGCTTGCTCTTCACATGAGGCTCTCTTTCCCACTAAACCTAAAAGAGAGCCTCTTAATCTCTGGGCCACTAGAAAATACCTTCCACAACCACTAAATGATTTGGGATGGCATACAAAAAATTTTGTCTCCATGACACTTTTGAGTCCCAGTTTCATTAAAAATATCCCAACAGGTCTCTACGCAGCCATAGGAGATCAGCTATGAGAAGGTACAAAGTCATGGCCTCTGGGGTCCTCATTTGTCTCTTATGGAGAGGCCATCATGCAATAACTCTTCTAACCTTCTCTTTGTTTGATTGACCATACCTTGAGTTCTTTCCCAAACCCCCACTTTTGAAACAGTAGTCAGAGGTCCAGATAATAACACATGTCTCGGGTCCATAATTAGGCTGAAAATTTTTGTTGATTGTGGAGCTCATTGAAGAGATTCTACAATGTTCCTGAGAATGGCACAACCCATACAAAGTGATGCACAAATAGGAGGGTATATAAAGGACATTCATCTATAGAATGGAAATGAGAAAACTGAGCAAACGATTGAGAACAATTTTCCTTACACTTGGAGACAACCCTGAACAGCCTCCATGATGCTATCCAATGCTTTTGGTGAACCTCTGTCCCTCTGTGACATGACTCAAAGGGATTTCTTTGTCCATCGGGGTTAAAGCCCTCCTTTTACTGAGAAGGAAACCAGTCCAGTGGGGATGAGAGGCTTGCCCAAAGCCATCCAGATAGTCAGGAACAGAACTTGGAGGTGGACTTCTAGGCTTCTAGCCCTGGACCTGGAGATCATTGGCCACAATCTCTTCATTTTATAATGGAGAAGGCAGAACCCCAAGGAAGCCAAAGAGCTTGTTCAAAGTTACCCAAGAAGCAGATTTGAAACCAGCATTCTTTCTCTTACAATATGATGCTTTCTGACTCCAAATCCAGAATGTTTCCCACTGAGCCAAACCCAATCCCTTCATATTACAAAAGAGGAAACTGATACCAGAGTAAGTCAGTGACCCATGTAGCCAGACCAAAGGAAGATTCAGGCCTGGTAATAAGCATTCTTATCCTGTCCTCAGTCCTTCCGACAATCATCTAACTAATGCTCTGCTTCAGGCCAGAGTTTGTCCAGACATGGAAGAAGGGATCAGGAAGCCCCATCTCACTCTGTTATGAATAACTCAGTGGATCTCTCCCATCAGGAAAATGTACAGTTGAAAAGGGGATGCTTAGAGGAAGCAGTACGAAGGACAAAGAATGCCTTCAAAATTCCAAGTGGGGCAGTCCTGGATAAGATGGGGAATTGGGAATATGTGGAGACTTTAGGCTCTTCAGGTCACACTGGAGTAGAATTCACCTAGACCCAAGTCTGGGCTTAATGGAGGTGCCACATACAGAATTAGCATCAGAAGACAACAGCCAGGAAGAATCCCATCTTGCCATATATTGGGTTTCCTTGGTAACAGGATACCGAAAGCTGCCACAGATTCAGTTGCTTTATCAACAGCAGATACTAGACCTGGGGCTGGCAACCTTTTTTAAGGAGAAGAGTCTCTGGGCACTTTTATTTTTAGAATAAAAGCAGAGAGAGCTTCATCTTATTTTACATGAATTCGCTAATTAAGGCCAGGAAGATCTTTGCACCAACTTCATCTGGTTTGGTTTATGCATTTTTAATCATGTTTTTTTTTTCTTTTATTCAAATGCATAGGAGCCTAGTTCTGGAATTAGGATACTTCCAAGACTTGTAAATTAACCTGAACTGGAAGAATCTCATTCATGACATCTCTCAAAACTGACTTTCTGACCGTCACTAAAGAACCCTAAGAGAAGGACAGCACAGCCTCCCAAGGCCATCTAGTCGACTTTTAGCTGTTTGGTAATGAACTGGGTCCTTCTCGGCATCTCTCTGACAGAAAAACTAGTGCTAGTATCCTCCCATAGAGAGAGTGATACATAGATATGAATTGGTTCGGTCGTCTTACTAAAATTAATTCTCTATGACAGAGAAAAGATCTCTGAACAATGAAGTCCTTGCCTTCATGAAAATGGCCCTTTGAGGCAGCTGCTACATCTATTATCATCCTCCTATTGCAGATGAGGAAAATGAGGAACAGAGAGGTTTTGATTGATTCACACAGCATCTTCTTGTCTCTAAGCTCTATTTCCAATCCACTATTCAATGTTACCTTACTAAATCATAGACTGGAACTGGACAGGATCTCAGGGCTCATCTCTTCTAAACCCTTCACTCGATGCATAAGGGAATGACATCCCCAACAGGAACCTGAGGTCCGTGGAAGCTAAGAGCTGTGTCCAAAATCACAGTCAGTGATGTCAGCTTTCAAACATAAATCTTAAATTTATTCTATTACACCATATTGCTTCAAGAAACATTTCTTAGACCTGTTTTGATCTCTCTTTAAGGAATTGGTTTTCTAGTCTTCTTGGATTTGTCTTGGCAGCTCACACAGGCTTGGGCAAAGACCTGGTATTTAGCTTTTAATGGTCCATTTCTGGTTGATACACATTCTCCTGTGGACCAAGACTCATCATATGCCAGGACTCAGTGATGCATCACTGGTGGATAGGAACTCAGAATTAGGCAGCACTACTTGCTAAAGCTTTTCCTGCATAACTAGCATAAAGTTAACTGACCCTGGTCAACAGAGTCCCTGACCTCAGCAGCTGGCAAATGAGTCAGCAGTCAAAGCCTCCTTTATAGAAGTAGGGCCAAGACATTCACTCTTTAATCATGCTGTGTCCTCTTCATCAAAAAGGTCTGCGAAGACCTGTCCTGGGCCCTTCAAAGCTGGAGGCCTGACCTTAATTGGTAGTTACTTTCCCCTTGAAGGAAAAAATAAAACCCTCCCCAATGTCATCATAGGCAGCAAGGGCTCAGGGTATAATTTCCTTCACTTTACTTCAGTAATGGCATGGAATTTGTTTTAAATGTCAACCACCTGGAAAAATTCCCAAGGAGAGTGAGGAGAACTGGTGCTCTCATCACTCATCTAAAGCCTGTTTCTTTCTTTTTAAATTGCTGTAGGGGTATCTTTTCTTTTTTTACAAAGACTTGGATTTGTTTGTTTTTTGGATTCATTCCTTTTCTGCCCATAGAGTTATTCCTTTTAGCAGAGACACTGACTTGGTCTAATGAGACATAAAATGTTCCTTTCCCATCATCTTCACTTCCCCTAGGAAGGATTAAGGGCCACATTCTCATTTCTTCTTTGGGCCACGCTGTCATTATAAATTCAGAGTATTGATGTCATATTCCGTTATTGTTCTTTGATTTAAATTATTGCAATCATGATATATGGTGGGGGTTTGGGTTCTACTTAACTTCACTTTGCTTCCATCAAAGCATCTTCTTAGCCTTCTCTGTTTTCTGACTATTCTTTTCCAACAGCACACTCTACTTTGCATCCATCAGCGAGATCTTCCAAGCTTTCTCTGTATTCTGAGTGTTCTTTTCTTACAGAGCAACCCCATCCCACTACATTCATCTACTACAGGTTTTGTAGTATCCCCGATAGAAGGCAACTTACTGCAGGCCCGTTCTCTCTTACAAAACATATCCCTTTAGGGTATATCGTTAAGAAATATAGATAAGGGGTGTGAAGACACCTATGTCTCAAGTGGAAAAAGCACAGAGGTCATTTAGCAGAACCTGGATCTGTCTAGAAATCTCTTCTGTTTAGTATAGTGTCTAACACAGAATAGGTCCATAATACATGTTTAATCCCTTCCCTTCTAGCATCTTTTGGGGCTCTATAGTGAGGATTCCACCAAGTAGTACTAATAATATTTAATTCATATAGCATTTTAATATTTGAAAATTTTCTTTGTCTACATTGTATTGAGAAGACAGAAGCCGACAATAAAGAGAGCACTGGACCTGGAGTTCGGATCAATGGGGTTTAATCCTGCCTCAGTCACTTACTTGCATTTTATTCCTGTAAAAATTGGCTAGTTTCCCTGCCTCACCGAGTAATGTCTGTCCTTCATTTTCATCAGGGAGGTGATACCATGACAAGCTCCTATGCTGGATTTGAGGGAGACAGTCCTAGGCTAAGTCACCAGTCTCACTTTCTCCTCCAGAGCCATCTGGGTCCATTGGACTGGTATAAATCAGGACCTACTAGAGATGGCCCTGTATGCAAGGTAATCAGGGTTAAGAGACTTGCCCAAGATCACACAGCTAGTAAGAGTCAAGTGTCTGAGGCTAGATTCGAACTCCCGTCCTCCTGACTCCAAAACCAGGGCTCCACCTAGCTGCCCTTACTGAGTTGTTATGAGAAGCAAAAGGAATGATGTTTCTAAAACACTTTACCTGGCCTAAAGAGCTATTGAAATTGCTAGTTGTTTCTATTTTGTTTTTGTTTCTTCTTAATATCTTATCTGAGTCATTGGAGAACTCAGTAAGGGAGTTTCTATGAGGATTAGGCTCATCCCCATTTTAAAAAATAAGGAAATAGATATTAATTGGCTTGCTAAGGGTCTCAGGCAGGATTTAAGCCCATATCACTCTTAAGTGCAAGAAGCTGCTAAACCATTGGGGCCCCTCCCCCCATGCCCCCAACCCCACCATTTTTTCATCATCCACATCATCTTCTCTTTGGACCAAATCTCTTTATGAAAGACACCAGCCAAGCTTAGGAATGTTTTCCAGTCAGGAAAAGGCCCTCCTGCAACACATTCCTGTTTTTTTTTTCAGGCAACCCAAACAACTTCTTGATTTTCCATTCTGCTCACACTATCACCAGTGCACAGGCCTTCATGAATTTCCATTGAAAAATAAATCACCACCATGATCCGCTTTTCTTTGTGTCCATGAGAAGCTCTGCACAGGAAGGAAAAGACAAAAGAGAATGAAAAGGAGATTCCCGAGATGATTGACTTGGACCCAAGTTCCTTTAGGCTGGATTGCTCCTGTGGTAGATTGGATGGTTGAGATCTCTGTTTGGAGTTCTTTAGCTCTATGTCTGTGTGAGATGGGACAGAAAGTCTTAGCCTGGTTCCCTCCTTGTACTTACATGATGATGCTACAAATAGGGCAGGAAAGCTGAGACTTTGACTAGGATCTGTCATGTGGAAGGGAAAAGGCCATAATTCCTGCCCTCTTTAGTCTAGACTGCTACCCATAGATCACAGCCCTGTGCCAATTTATACCTTATTATAGGTGGAGGGTGGAGATGGGGAAGAAGGCAAGCCTTTTGGAAGGGTGGAAGAGGTTGATAGAAAAAGGGAAGCAGACAAATGAGAATTCCCTACATGGCTACAGTTGTATAACTATTCCCACAGATCAGATTCTCTCTCCCATGACTTGTCTGCATCGTCTACATTGTGATATTCTCCCAATCCCAAAGGGAGTGCAATCTGACCTCTGTGGGGCCAGGGAGTGTTTCTCCATGTACTACTCCTGAATGGGAATAAATGGTGATTAAAAAATTATCTGAGGGTCCTGATTACTCATTGCAGTCAAACACCAAGACAAGCACATAGAGATAGTTATCTGCAGATTTTATTTATACTCGAAATATGGGCTCATATATGTGTGTCTGTGTGTGTGTGTGTGTGTGTGTGTGTGTGTGTGTGTGAGAGAGAGAGAGAGAGAGAGAGAGAGAGAGAGAGAGAGACTAAAGATTCAAGTTGGACACCTTCTATATAATGTGAATACAAAAAGATGATAAGTACCGTGCATTTTAGAGAAAGCAGGAGAGGAAGATAAGAGCATGTAAACCAGAAAAGGAAGATAAGGATTCTGTATCAAAAAGGTCAGGGAACTAACCAGTCAAGCTGAATTTGAAGACTGTACAGTTGGGAGGGTGGAATCACATCCTGTCCTTTTTTTATCATAGCAGTGTCAAGAAATCAGAGTCAAAATGTCTGTCCCATCATGGTCTTTCTCTTATCATAGGATTAGCTAGAGACTTGAGTTAAAAATTTTCTTGCCACAGAAAGAATAAATAAATCTATGAATTAAAAAAAATGCTGATTAAAAGTCCAGCCTCAAGTGCTAATATTTTTCCTTGTGCCTTGGTTACATTTGGTCTCAAAGAAACTACAGAAATGACAAAATATGTGACTCATTCTGGTTAAGTGGCACATTTCAGGAAAACCTGAGTTCAAATGCTGCTCCATTTCTTATTTTATGACCCTGGACATGTCACTCGGTTCTCCTGAATCTCAATTATTCTTTAGGATAGGAATGTTTGAACAACTTGGAGCAAGTCAAATTTCCCTGCATCTCATTTTCATCACCTAGAAAGTGAGGGGATGGGACTAGAGGGCTTCTGAAGGACTTTCTAGTCTTGATTTCATAATCCCAAGGGTTGGGTTGTTTTAGAATCAAATGAGGATTGATAATGGCTGCTGGTTGTCCCATGTTCTTACCAAGCATCTTGGTCACAGAGAATTAATCGGCAAAGTCTGGATCATGCAGGTGAGTAACTCAGGACCTTTTCTCAAGGGTCATTATTCTAACAAGCCATCAATAGAAGGATGGATAGAATGGTTTTACATACATCGGTATGTACATAGAAATATGCATCATATGCATAGATAGATAGATGGATGGATGGATGGATGGATGGATGGATGGATGGATGGATGGATGGATAGATGGATGGATAGATAGATAGATGGATAGATGATAAATAGATAGCTGAGTTTAATAGTAGTCATCTCTAAGGTAGGGTCAAAGATGCAAGAAAAGAGGAAAATAAGTTACATGATAACTTTATTATATTTAAAGGAATAGCAAATTATAAACTATAGGTTTGCAGTTTCATATACAATCTTTTGTCAATTATCTATGTTATAGAAATTCTTGTTTTATTTCTTAAATTCAGAATAACTAAATTTTTTTAAATAAAGAATATTCATTGAGTGCTAGACACTGGGATACAAACAGAGGTCAGATTGCACTCCCTTTGGGATTGGGAGAATATCACAATGTAGACGATGCAGACAAGTCATGGGAGAGAGAATCTGATCTGTGGGAATAGTTATACAACTGTAGCCATGTAGGGAATTCTCGTTTGTCTGCTTCCCTTTTTCTATCAACCTCTTCCACCCTTCCAAAAGGCTTGCCTTCTTCCCCATCTCCACCCTCCACCTATGATAAGGTATAAATTGGCACAGGGCTGTGATCTATGGGTAGCAGTCTAGACTAAAGAGGGCAGGAATTATGGCCTTTTCCCTTCCACATGACAGATCCTAGTCAAAGTCTCAGCTTTCCTGCCCTAGTTGTAGCATCATCATGTAAGTACAAGGAGGGAACCAGGCTAAGACTTTCTGTCCCATCTCACACAGACATAGAGCTAAAGAACTACAAACAGAGATCTCAACCATCCAATCTACCACAGAGTTTACATTCTCCTAAGTGAATCAACTGTGTGTGTGTGTGTGTGTGTGTGTGTGTGTGTGTGTGTGTGTGTGTATGTGTGTGTGTGTGTGTGTTATATGACTCCCAAGGTTCTTCTAGCTTCAGTGTTGCCAAGGGCCTTGGAAGTGTTTGGGGCCTCCCCTCACAGTCTATCCCTCTCATCATCTCCAGCTTCCCAGCTATGTAGGAATTTGGAGTCATTTAACCTTATTTGCAATTCCATGGAATTGTGTTGTCTTTCTGTAGACAGCCACAATGATATTTCATCTTTGCAAGTAAGTATTCACTTAGTACCTACCCAAGATATGAGCCAGAACAAAAAGCTGAAAAGGACAAGTCCTTTCCCTCAAGGAGTTTACATTCTATTGGAAGAAAGCAACATGCATGCAGACAAGAACATAGAAAATAATGACAGCAAAAATACAAATTTCTTAAAGACACAGGGCAGGTGCCAACCACGAAGAGGGCCAGGAAAGACTTTACAGAGAAAATGGTCCATGAGCTACTTAGGAGCACCAAAAGCCTGGGGCAGTCTATTATCTGGAAAGTTCTCTGCATCTTCTGCCAGTTTCAGGATGAAGGTGCATTAGAGCTCTTGTTTATTGATCTGTGCAAGGCATTGTCCACAACAATCTTCCATCTTTGGAAATTTAAACTGGGAATCTGGCAGGACTCAAGTGGGGAACATGGAAAGAAACAAGAGCTCTGGGGTCAGAGGCCAGAGTTAAAGTCCCATCTCTCCTGATTACTATCCAGGTGACTTCCTTGGACTTCAATTTCCTCAATTATTAAAGGAGAGTACTGGACTAGGTGACCCTTCAGGTCTCTTCTAGAATTTGTTCTATGATCTTATGACTATTTTTTTAGCCACCGAATGTGAGGACCTGGATGGACCCTAGAGATCTTTTAACCCTCCTTTAGATGTGAGGAAACTGAGACCTAGAGAGAAGGATCACTTGGCTCTAGATGGATGATTCTTTGCTCCATTTCCTCTGTCCCAGATGCAGTTGCTAGTCCCAGCCTTGTCCAGTTCACTAATTGACTTTCAGTTATTTTTTGGCCTTTCTAAAGTCTTTTGATTGGGTAAGACATGTCTTCCTAGAAATAAGATATCAGAGAATAGAAATTTTTCATTTAATTTAACTGAAATGTGGTAATTGATTGACTGGCTCACATGATATTCTCCTTTATCTCTCTATGTATCTGTGTATCTATCTATCTACAATCTTTCTGTCTTTCTGTCTAGTCTTCCTGTCTACCTGATTTTCTATTTGCCTACCTATCCATCTATCCAACCATCCATCTATTCATCCATTCATCTATTTTTCTGTAAATTGCTTTGGCTGTATCCACCAGCTACTGTCTGGCTGAAAGGCATTCTCTGTCATAAAGTTAAAGAAAGGCTGGGCTGGGCACAGGATTTGGCACTGAAAGGTTCTTTGGATAGAATAATTCAAGGAATGTCAAAGGGAGCAGGAGGCTGCAATCTAAGGTGGGGGAGGGAGGGAGAGTACAAAGAAAACAATGACAACAAAAGGACATGCCCCTCATAGTTTGGTTGGAGGTTAAGATGGTAGAGAAATAAGACTGGCGGGAACGGAGGGAATCCTTGAACAAACGCAGGAAGTCTGGCCACAATCATGAATGTGATTGAGTCGCATGGGGAGGAAATGGGGAACTACAGTGTGGGGATAGGAAACCCAGAGAAGAAAGCCCGCTGGAGTCCGGCCTTCAGGACAATGGAACTTGGAGCAGCCGTTGCAAAGAGTCTAAATATAGCCTCACAGGGCAGATGGTGGTTCAGTAAAGGAAGGGCACAGGGAAGTTGCACCCCAATATTACTGTGCCTGTAGACCTGACTCCAGTTCATCGTCTTAGATCTTAGAAGTCATCTAAGGAGTAATTCCTATCCACAGCTGTTTTTGTTGCTGATGTTCAGTTGTTTCCATCATGTCTGACCTTTCATGACACCATTTTGGGGTTTTCTTGAAAAAGACACTTCAGTGATTTGTCATTTTCTTCTCCAGCTCAGTTTACAGATCAAGCAACCAAGGCAAACAGGTTGAAGTGATTTGTCCAGGGTTACATAGCTAGAAGTTGAATTCATGAAGATGATGAGTCTTTCTGACTCCAGGGCCTTGGACTCAATCCACTGTGCCATCTAGCTGCCCTCCCCCACAGCTTCTAATGCTCCACAATTACTTTCCATTTATTTTCTATTTATTTGAATGGATGGACTAAGGGACAGACAAATGAAAAGCCAGGGGTTAAGTTCTCTGAAGGAAAAGCACAGAAATGAGACATCTCCTGGCTTCAAGAAGGTGATGCCAAAACAAGAATGAATGAATGAATTAATTAATTAATTAATTAATTAATTAAAGAGAAAACAGTGATGAATTGCTTCCTAGGTATGTGGCACTTTGCTCAATGCTGGATATACAGAAAAAGCAGGCAGTCTCTGTTTTAAAGAATTTTCAATTTCTAAAGGAAATGACACATATAGGAGGTTTCAGCACAAGCACAAGTGTTCAGGGAGTTCTGCAGACGTATTGGATGAGACCATGAAGAGAAAACAGATCTTGCAGACAGGAAGATGCCTATCTTGGCAGAATGTCCTTTCACCACCCCAGACAGGCAGTATGACCTTGGCCTAGTAACTTCCTAGAGACTCTCAGTGCCTGAAGACAGGCTGCTTCTCCAAGACTGGAAGCACTGCAGGGTAGATGTTGATCTGAATTGACAGAAGACCCTCCTTGGCAGCTTCCTGGACCAAGGAAGTCCTACCTAAGAGGGAGGAAAGGTGGATCAAAGTTTTACTTTGTTCAAAGTTTCTCCAAGAGAACAAAAGATCTTTGCAGGCAAGGGTAATTTTGTCTGTCTTCATATTTTTGGTCCCTAGGATAGTGACTGGCACACAGTAGGGGTTTAATAAATGTCTATTGATCAATTGGTCTCAGCTCCCTCACCTCCAAAATGCAAAGGCTTTGGGGCGGGAAGTGATGGACAAGATGATCTCTTTGGACCTGCCAGATCTGGATCCCATAGGACCAGAAAATGGATTCAAAAAGTCACAGAGGGCATATTTGGAGTTGGAAAGGATTTTAAAGGTTCTCTGGTCCAGAGATGTCAAAAAACAGGAATACAGGCCCCCAGAAAGCTCCCAAATCTCTCAGAGCAGCCAAACCAGATGAAAACCCAATCAATAGAATACAGATAACACTGATTTGTGTTTTTCTAAGTCAGTTTGCTGCCCCCAAAGATCCTTATGTATGGCTCCATTCATTTCTATTTGATTTGAGTATCATTGATCTTGTCTAGCCCATTTAATTGACACATGAGGAAAGTGAGGCCCAGAGAAAGGAAGGGATATGCCCAAAGTCTCTTCCATCAGGAAATGCATCTGGCATCCTCTCAGGGATACAGTCTGCATACATCTAAATTGGACCAGGTAGATATGAGGGGATGGCAGAGGGAGGGAGAACTGACACCTTGGATCCTCCAGAGTCTTTGAGGGTAGCAGACCCTGGGCTCAGCCTTGATCATTTTCTATTGGTGAATGGGAGTCAAGTTAAAACATCAAAATCCACTCATTCATGCATTTAAGGAAGACAATAATCTCTACCACCTCAGAGCAGCCCTTGGAATAGACCTGGAAACACCTTGCTCTAACATTCTAATTATTTCTACTCTGGGGTAGCCAGGAGGTAGAGCAAGGATCTTGGAGTTGGAAGGAGTTTGAATCTGGTCTCAGACACTAGACTCTTACTAGTTGTGTGACCTTGGGCAAGTCACTTAACCCTGATCACCTCATATCCAGGACCATCTCCAGTTCTGATTCATATCTGGCCCCTGAACCTAGACAGCTCTAGAAAAGAAAATGAGGCTGGGGATGTACCACAGCCCCACCTCACTTAAATCCAATCCACGTGTTTGTTATGGCATCACCTCCCTGATGTCAAGGTCTTCGACCATGAAGGACAAGCATCATTATTATACTCTGTGGTCAAAGAAGCAGGAAAAAACCCACCTAGCAGCGCTCAGCAAAGGGCAACCAGAGACTGCTGAAGGAGTGGAGCTGAGGGGACATGAGGTCTTGGCTTCCCAGACTCAGACCCTGCAACCACCAGGTGACAACATCATGTATATATGCTGGGTCTGGAGACAGATAGACCCGAGTTCAAATTCAGTCTCAGGTACTTACTAGCTGTGTGACCCTGGGCAAGTCTATTTGCCTCAGTTTCCTCATTTGTAAAATAGAGATGAGAATGGCACTCACTTCCCTGGGTTGCTGGCAGGATCAAAGGAGGTGCTACTTGTAAAACATTTAGCACATAATAGATGCTATGCCAAAATATGCTAATATTATCTGCTGTTTAAGTTTCTGTGTAGCCTTGGACAAGCCCAGCTCTCTGGGCATGACCTTCTTTATCTATAAATTGATCCATTTGCATTGAGATCACATCTTTGACCTGGAAGGGATTGTAGAGGTCATCAGGACAAATATTTTATCTTATTAGATAACTTGTAATTAGATTTTACTTTTTTTAATGATCAAGCTTTAATTTATCTCCTTTTTACCCTTCTTTCTTGGAAAACAACCACAAAAATAAACATGAAATCCTTCTAACCAATATGCATAGTCAAACCAAAGCAAAATATTCCCTCTTAGGAAACTGAGGTGTAGTTCAAGGTCAAATATGTAGTGAGTAGCTGAACTAGAATTTGAATCCAGGTCTCTTTCCATTTGGGTTGCATTCTTTGCCTCCTGGAAAGATCACATCAAGCAATGGCCGGATAATGATTTGCCTTCCATGGAAAAGAATCCTTCTCATGGGGTGGAGGCAGCTAGGTGGTGAAGTAGATGGAACATTGGTCTTGGAGTCAGGAGGACCTGAGTTCAGATCCAACCTCAGACACTTAATAGTTGCCTAGTTGTGTGATCTTGGGCAAATCACTTAACCCCATTGCCTTGCAAAAACTAAAAAAAAAATACAAACCAATAGCCCCCCCAAAAAACAGTTTGGACTGTGTAGTTTCTGAACTTCTAGCTTTAAAATTGTATGACTATGACCCCTAATCCCCCCCAGTTCTCAATCTTTGTCCCCCAGGATTTTTCAGTCCTTGGCCAGGTTTCCAAAAATAACCAATTAGCTGAAATGAATTTTTATCTGAATTTTTATCTCAGAACATCTAGATTATCCTATGCCAAGCTTATTTGGGGTAAGGTAAACTACCCAGAAACTTCCCTAAGTATCAATCTTCAACTGGCCTATGAAATAGTTTCAGAAATTGGTGGTATTTATTCAAGCTAAGGACCTCAGATTGGGAGACAAGTTGGGAGTACACTCTGCAACTCATTCATAGATATCATCTGGGCATACCTGAAGTGATGCCATGGGGAAGAGAACATGAGAGCAGGGAGAGGAGGATCAGGCTTTAGTGTCTGGCTATAGGGATATGTCCACTTATCGGGCGTGAGAGGAGACCTGAACTTGGAGCTTCCTTAAGGTCAGATCAGCCAATTTTGAAAAGATAACAAATATACATGAGCTCATTTGCTCTAACATTTCTCTTAGCTGCTGGCCTATTGGACTTGCTGTTTGGAAGACCCAAGTTCAAGTCCCATCTTAGACACCTATCACAACAAAGGACAAGTCACAACTTCTCTGCTCTGTTTACCTTATCCATGAAGTATGTGTATGGGGGTAATAACACCCAAAGTAGGTTGGTCCCAGAGCTTTTGGAAGGCTCAAAGTTACATCTGTAGCTTACTTTGAAAATTTATAGTGTTATATACATGCCAACTGTGGGTGCTCATAGGCTGCTATGATGTGAGGTCTACAATGTGGGGTGGGGGACCTCAGACATCATCTAGTGTCATCCCCACATTTTATAGATGAGCAAATCAAGAACCTTTGAAGTGAAGTGAAGAAGCTTGTCTAAAATCAGATGAGGAGAAAGTGATAGTTCCAGGATGTAAACGTTGGCTCCTGATTCCAAGATCTACCTCAATTTCTACTAATGATATTATTATCATTGACTTTTAAATGAGAATTCTAGTTCTTCTCATCTTATATGCAACTAAGGATGGGAATAAGTCATTATCCTGCAACGTCCTTTTATGTTTGATGATCAGTGAATAAAATGACTGCTTTTTTAGCCAAGTAAAATTATTCTCTTTGTTCACTACAAGCCCTTTGGAGACAACCTCAGGAACAAGCAAAGTAATTTTCTCCTGCTTCTGTGAAGTTTAGGGGTTTGATTTCTTCCAAGAGATCTCTGTGCTTTGAGAATTTTTCATCCTCCATATTTGGAAGGTCATAAGTATTTGAGTGCCATAAAGACAAATGGAATGAATGAATCAGTGAATGAATGAAAGTATTAGTTTGTGCGTTACCTGAGGGCAGGAACATTTTGCCTCCTTTGATATACCCAGCACTTCATACATGACCTAGGACTTAGCAGGCACTTGTTTACTGATGTTTACTGATCTTTGAATGAATGAATGAATGAAAAAAAAGCATCTATTGGGTTTGTATACATCCCAACCACTGGGGATACAGATAGAAAAGTCAAACAGTTATTATTTGCAAGGAGCTCACTTTCTATTTGATATATGATAAATGTGTTATTCCTGTTGGTAATAATAATGATAATGGCTCTCATTTATGTAGGACTTCAAGGTTTTTTTTGGGGGGGGGGGGGTTAGGTTTTTGCAAGGCAAACAGGGTTAAATGGCTTGCCCAAGGCCACACAGCTAGGTAATTATTAAATGTCTGAGACCAGATTTGAACCCAGGTACTCCTGACTCCAGGGCCGGTGCTTTATCCACTATGCCACCTAGCTGCCCCAGGACTTCAAGTTTTGTCAAACACTTTCCATGTATAAGCTTGTGCAAACCTCATAACAACCCTTGGAGCTATGTGCTACCATTATGTTCATTTGAAGAATGAGCAAACAGAAAGGTTAAATTTGCCCAGGCTCATAGAGCTATGTCTGAGACAGGATTTGATCTCAGGTCTCCATCACTCTCTCCTTTGTGCCAATGAACTGCAACATTCATTAAAGCACAATGATTGCATTGGGGTAGATCTGTGTTATTTGCAAGTAATCGTGGGCAGTTTGTTTGGCCATGATAAGGTCTAGACACCAGTGCAGTTGATCTGGTGAATTCTCTAGAATATTTGCATTATTATTGGGCATCTAGTTTGCACAGTGGTTAGAGCAGCAGCCCTGAAGTCAGGAGGACCTGAGTTCAAATCCGGACTTGGGCACTTAATAATTACCTACCTATATGACCTTGGGCAAGTCACTTAATCCCATTGCCTTGTAAAAAAAATAATATTTATTATGAATACATTAGGAATTTATAATCCTTAAATTTATTACAAGGGTAGTATTTCCCTCCTGCAGAATCTAGTCATCTAAGATATAGGGCAAATGTAAACTTCTTATAATCTACAGTAAAGTTTCCACCAGTTTTTAAAAAAATCTGCATTAATTAAGAAAACCCTGAGAAATCTGCTATGGACAATGCCACCCACATGCAGACAGAAAAAATATAGGGTCAGAAATCAGAGCAAAGTATCCTAAGTTCACTTTTTTAAAACTTTTTTTATGTTTTTTTCCTTTCTTTCCTCTTAGATCTAATTGCTCTTTCACAAAATGACTAATATATAAATATGTTCAACATGAAGGTACATGTGTAATTTTTACCAGGCTGTTTATCATCATGGGGAGGGGGGAAGGAAGGGAGGGTAGTAGAAAAATGTGGAACTTATAAATTTGCAAATGGATGAATATTGAAAAATTGCCATTAAATATAATTGGAAAAATAATCTAAAATTTCAGTTAAAACATAATCTGCATTGATGAACGAGTCCAGGCTCCTTAAAGATGTCTTTCTTTCATTGTGATGACAGCTAATATTATTGTTCCTCTGCTCTTTTCTTAGTTCATTTGTCATTAGTTCCTGTCAGATTGCTATTTCAGGGAACCAACACATAGGTAGAAGGGAGCCTGCATCTCACCAGAATCCACCTTAGTGAGAGGCAGTAAAAGTGGGCAGACTTGACTTTCCCAGGAGAACTGAATGACATCATGGCATGTTGGGTGGACTCTGGTATGTGTGTGTGTGGAGGGAAGCTCTCCTGTGTGAGGATGTCATCATTACATCTGGACATCTCCCAGATGTACAGCCCCAAACAAGGGCAAGTCCTGGAGCAGAGCAGAGTTGGAGATCATGGATGGAGAATGGGTCTGGTCTTCTGTGAAGACAGGTCATTGAGGCTGTTGAGTCAATGAGAATTTGTATCTGTGGATGAGTTCTGTCCTCCTTTCCTCTCCCCACCTCCACTCCATCCTCCAACAGATCCTTAATACCTTTAAAAACATTATTTGACAATAAAACTGCACAGACACTTTGATCCAGCAATACCACTATTGGTCTCTATCCCAAGGGGTCACAAAAGGGGGGAAACCTCAGAAAAATATTTATAGCAACTCTTTTTATGAGGGCAAAGGGGATGCCCATCAATTGAGAAATAGCTGAACAAATTGTTGTGATGTAAGAAAGGATGAGCAGAATGCTCTCAGAAAAACCTCAAATGACTTACATGGACTGATGTTGAGTGACATGAGCAGAACCAGGAGAACATTGTACACAGTTACAGCAATACTGAATGATGATCAGCTATGATAAACTTAGTTCTTCTCAGCAGTCCAGGGATCAAGGACAATTCTAAAAGACTTGGGATGGAAAATGTCATCCATATCCAGAGGAAAAACCTATGGAGTCAGACTATTATCACTGATTTATTTATATTTTCTTGCCTTTTTTTTCCCTTTTTCTAGTCCCCCCACTCCTTGTTCTAATTCTTCTTTAACAGATGACTAATATGGAAATAGGAGCAAAATGATGGTAAATGTATAACCTATATTAGATTACTTGCTATCTAGAGTGAGGGGAGGGAAGGGCAGGAGATAGAAAACTTTACAAACCTGAATGTTGGAAATTCTCTTTACATATAATTAGGAAATTTAATTATTTTTAATCATTATTCTGAAAGGGATTTTATGGGCTTCAGGAGACAGGAAAGGCATGGCACAAAAAGGTCACTGGGCTAGATGGTTTCTCTGTGTCACTGTCCAAAGTTAAATCTAGACACAGAGTAGAAACTTTAGAAATATTTGTTGAATCATAAATAAATGAAGAAAGGAAGGAAGACTTTGGATGAAAGAGATGATGATTATGCACAGACAGGATTGCAAATACTAGATAGGGAAGGGAAGGGGAGGAGAAGCAACTCTTTGCAATTATGTCAGGATTTGCTTTTCACTTAAAAGTCTTTGAACAAAAACATAATTTTAAAATACTCTTAGCAATTTATTTCAGCATTAAAAGGTTATTTTTGTCAGAGGCTACATAAGTCTCAGTCCCTTTCCAGGAAAAATCTTTTCCAACTTCCACTAAAATATTGGGAATGAACCACCACTTCTGTGGGTTTGGGTTCTTGGGGTTTTGTTTTTCTCCAACTTTGTTCTTAACCTTGTCAAGAAACCCAGAGCATTTTGGCTCCGACTTATCCACCTCAAACACAAAGATGGTGAACAGTGGGGACCCACTGGAGCTCATCCTGTTGGATCAGTCCCATCCGCAGGGCTTGTCAGTGGTGGTTGTTGTTTTCAATGTCCTGGTGGCTGGCAGGGCTGGGATCAAAGCTTCAAGCAGCAGATGCTTCAAGGAAAAACCAACAAGACAATCCTGTAGATGCTGACGTGGTTTTCTTTTTTAACTCAAAAGACTTGAAGGCTTGAGTCCCTAAGACCTGAGATGGATCATCTTGACGTGGTAAGGCCCAGGACCTTGGCTCTTTTCTAAATGCAGTAAGACTGTATTCCATGAGGTCTTGCACCAGTGCTGGCACAAAGGAGGCCTGTTCCACTACTGAGCCTCTCAGCTAGTTGCCCATTCCTTACTCTACACCTGAAACACCAAGGCATACCTCAAACCACCACCCTGCTCATGTGATTGTTCAGTCATTTTCTATCATATCCAACCCTTTACGCCTCCATTTAGGGCTTTCTTGGCAAAGATAATGGAGTGACTTTCCATTTCTTTCTCCGGTTCATTTTACAGATGAAGAAACTGAGGCAAACAGGTTAAATGACTGGTTGAAGGTCACACAGCTAGTGTCTGATTCCAATTATGACCTTCTATCCACTCTGCTACCTAGCTGCCTAAGATTATTCTTCCCAAAACAGACTTTATCCCATAATTCCCTGGATTACAAACTTTAAGTAGTTTCTTAAGACCCCCAAAATAAGGATCATTCCACTTACTTCCATAGCATTTTTGAATATTTTTTTTAAAAATTCAATAAAAAAGGATATAACTAATTACCTTACCCCCTCCCTACTGCCAGTACCCTCAAATCTGAACTTCCCTATTCCTCTCAAAGGTACCCCCTCTTTCTGGAATTCCGGTCACAATCTTGGTGTCACCTTGAATCTCAGTCACACTCACCCCCATCCCATTTATGTTCATCTCAGTCCTTCTCCCCTCCCAGCATGCCTCCTATAGATGCCCTTTTCTCCACTGAAACAACCACAACCCTGCTCCCAGGACTCCCCACCTCTTACCGGAAAGACCAGTGATCGTGTGTCTGCAAAGGAAAGGCCCCATGACTGAGTGACAAAATCCAAAGTTCAAGGGATCATATCTCTGGATTCTGAAGGAATCTCAGAATCCACCCACTCCAACTTCCTCTTACTCCTAGGGCAGGTAAAGGCCCAAAGAGGCTAAAGGTCACAGACCTGAGGCATGTAAGGCCAGGACATGACCTAGTGAATGTCCTATCAGAGGTAGGATTTGAACTCAGGTCCTGTGCCTTCAAAGTCAGCCTCTTGCAAAGAGCTGAACTTGGACTCCTAAACTTAGGATCTGATTTCTGACCCTTCTTAGTGTTGAACACCCCCCCCCCCCCCAACTCTAAGCTTCTATTTCCTCTTCCCACCGGTATTGCTCATGATACCTATAAACCTTCCCTGGAAAGCTTGTTGGGAGGCTCAGATGAGATCAGAGCAGACCAGACCTTGGGAAACACTGAAGTGTTTACATTAGGGTCTGGCTGGTATTCTTCTTCTGGGAAGGGCCTGTCATGCCACCCCCTCCCGGGGAGCTGGATCCTCCAGTTTTTTAGAAGGGATGTCTGACCTCTGCCTGAACAGCTTTCCAAGCTCTCCTGGAAGCCTCCCTTCCCTCTTTGATGTCCCTGAGCATTTATCAAATTTATCTTTTGCTTTCAAAGGAGCTGCATCTGTGCAGGGCTCTGCCTGAGCCCGGGCCTCAGAGGTGAGCACATTCCTCAGCCCCATCTCCTCATGCTTCACATTCCTGGGCAGAGACACATGGTACTCAGGAAGAAGACTGCTACCATTAGGCAAAACTGGGCTGCAACTGGGGACAGAGAGAGACAGAGACAGAGAGAGACAGAGAGAGAGAGAGAGAGAGAGAGAGAGAGAGAGAGAGAGAGAGAGAGAGAGAGAGAAAGGGAGGAAGAAAGGGAGGGAGGAAGGAAGAGAGAAAGGAAGGAACAAAACCATCCTAGGAGGTGGGGTTTACTGTTATCCCTAAACTTATTACAAATGAAAAAACCTGAAGTAAATTAAGGTTGTGACTTGGCCAAAGTCATGCGGCTAATAGGTGTCTGAGGCTAGATTTGAACTCAGGTCTTCCTGATTCCAGGCTCAGTGCTCTATGAACCCTGACACCTTGCTGCATAATCTTACAGGATATTCCCAGTAATCATGTGAAACATGTAACATATATAAACTTTACCCCATTTTACAGATAAGAAAACTGAACCTTAAACAGATTATTATATACTACTCGCAACTCATGAGTGACGAAGTGGCACTTGAACTCAGAACCTACCTAGGTCCAGGCTTAGCCCAGGTCACTCCCCAACTGTAGCACATGTTACCTTCAAGTTTCCTGGATACAGGACATTTACTGGGTCAAATAGAATTCAGCATTTACAATTGTAGTAACTGATGCTTTTGGCTTACATCTTTTATTCAAAGTTCCATGAACACATTTTAACCATGATTAGATATCAATGGAATTATGTCTTATTATATTTTTCATATTGTATGGATTTAGAAGTGGAAGAGGCCATATTGTCCAAGACTTCACCCTGGGGGAAGTGAATAGCAGGCAGCTGAAATCATCTGCCCCAGACCACCCAGGGAGTAGATCTTAGCTGCCCCACTCCAAATTCACCAATTTTTCCATTGACATATTTTTACTTTGATACAACAAATACACTAACCACCCCCTCTCTCAAAAAAAAAAAAATAAGAAATAAAAGGGACTTTCTCCAAAACCAGTTAAGCTAAAAAGGAGCTGGAACAGTTCTGACGGATGGTCCGTGTCACTTTCCACTTTGGTCTTTTACCGATTATAAACAGAAAGGAAGGATGTCAGCTCCGAGTTTAATAATTCGCTATGATCATCCAATCTATTTTCATGCTCCAGATCGCTGGCACAAAGGAGCCAGCGAAGAGATTGTCATCTTCCCCCATGTATTTAAGTATCTTTATGTAGACTCAGTCAACAATCATTTATCAAGTGCCTACTGTGTGAGGCAGAGGGATCTATCAACAAATTGAGTTTTTCTAGATCTTTAAATTTTATTCCTGCCACTTCTGCAGATGGAGACATTGAGTCATGGAAAACCCATTCATGATTGTAATTCAGCAAGGAAACTCAGAAAATCATCTAAATCCTGGGGCACCTTTTCACAGGTACTATCAATAATTATAGGAAGGTCATACTAACGATCACACAGCCACCAGGGAAGAAGAACATGCCTTGATTGTGCTGCCAGAAGAATCTCTTAAGTGTGAGAGACAATATCTCCTTTGGTTCTCTTGAGTAGTAGATTCTAAAAGAGACAAGGACAAGACAAATGATTATCCCCACTTCATAGATGGGGCCTAGGAAGGGCCTCATGAAGAAGTGAGGGCAGGGAGGGAGAGTCTGAGAGGTCAAGGAGAAGCTGTAAAGGGTCACAGGACTGTTGAATGTGAACTAGAAGATTCTAGACGTCATCTCTTCCAATGCTCGCAGTTGACCACGGGGAAAGTGAGAGCCAGGGAGATTCAATGGCTTTCTTGTCCAATATCCCATAAGCTGTAAGTGATAGACTGGTATCACAATCTACATCCTCTGGTCCCAAATCCATTTCTCTTTCCACAGTCTCTGTAAAGTCATGGAGTTGAGAGACAAAATCTCTGGACCAGGTGCTAGGGCACAAATACAGAAAGAATAGTTGACCACACCTCCAAGGGCTTCCTTTCTCCCAGGTCAAACAACATAAGACAGAGACAGAGACAGAGAAAGGAAAAGAGAGGGGGAGGGGGAGAAGAGAAGAGAAGGAGAAGAGAGAGAAACAGAGAGACAGAAAGAGCGATAGAGACAGAGAGACAAAGACAGAGAGGAAATACAAGGCAATATATATATATGTAGATTCACACACCACAATCAGAAAACATTTTTAGAAGTGAGTTTCCATTGAAACTGAGCTTTGGAAGGAACTTGGGGGTCCTAAGAAGCCTCTACTGATGAGCAGAAGGGGTCCTTACCTCGAGCAATGTGCTCAAGAAACAACCAGCAGGCCCATAAAAATCACAAAGCCAATAAGAATAAATCAGCCCAGGGGAGAGAACCAGGAGAGTCTCTCTGAAGCTGGGGGCCAGAAGCGGGTCAGATATGAAGACCCCTTGAGTCATTTCAACCACACAGGAGGCAGCAGGGATAACACAAAAGGTCAGAGGCCACAGCCATGGGGAATTCAAGAGATGACGTAATCTAATCACTAGGGCGGGCACTGCCTCTGGTCTCTGGGAATAGAGTTTTCTTAAACTCAAATCTTGTCAGTAAAAGAGACAGATGGGAAGAGATCAGCATGCTCATTGGCTGCATTAGCGCTGCACATTGGGCCCCAGCGTTGTGGAAGGCTGCCTAGAACGTGTGTCCTGGTGACACTGTGTCACTAATGCGATAAATGAGTCCAATGATCTTAGCATGTGGACATGGATCGGAATGGCCAAGGGGCTCCCCTTCCCCATCTCTCTCTCTGGTGTTCTAATATCTGGGTCAAAATGGAATTATTGGATTTTTGCAAAGCAATGGGGTTAAGTGGCTTGCCCAAGGCCACACAGCTAAGTAATCATTAAGTGTCTGAGGTTGGATTTGAACTCAGGTCCTCCTGACTCAGGGCCAGTGCTCTATCCACTACGTCACCTAGCCACCCCAAAATGGAATTATTGTAGGGAAAGTAGATCTTGAAGCTTCCCCACATCACATCAATGCTGTGTTCTGGGATATTGGAATAAATCACAGGATGACTTATTGAAGAAAGCAGATTGCTCCATTGGATGGCCAGCCTAAAGGCAACATTTCCATTATCCCATCTCTGCATGTCCAGCCTCTTTATCTTTGTGCAGGCTGTGCTCTCTCCAGCAATGTACTTGCTCCTCCCAGATGCTTTTCTATAAGACCGACCCCCTTCAAAGCTCCATTTTAGGGTCCCCCTTCTCTGAGGAGCCTTTCTCTTCACCCATGCCAGTGTGATGTTCTTATTGTTTTTAAAACTCTGTATTTATCTGTGTCTATATGAAATAGGCAGCATGGTCTAATGGTTAGGGCTCTGGACTCAAAACCAAGACCTGAATCTTGGGATCCTGGACAGATCATTTCAATTCTCTGTGTCTCAGTTTCCTCTTTTATAAACTGAGTGGTCTAGCCTTGTCCTCAAAGATCCCTCACAGCCCTAAATATCTGATCTTGTGTTGTAGACCCTGTCGTCCCCCGACTCTCCTTGAGTGTAGGGACAGTCACGTTCTTCTATTTGCCTCCCCAGCACTTAACCCAGAGCCTGTCACGTAGTAGTGAAATAAAGGTTTGTTCTTGAGAAAATGAAGCAAATAGATGCTTTTAAAGAAACCATTCCACTTTTTGTTTCATTTTCTCCACTCTGGGAAGTCAAATGAAAGAAACATTTGGGGGAATTTTGCAGCCAAGGAGATGGACTCCAGCTTCCCCATACCCTAAGTCTTCAGAATTGGAGCAATTCTTAAATTCAGTCAAGTCCCCTGAGCAATTAGCTCTTAATGGAGGGGTGGGGGAGGGAGCATGCTTGGCCTTCTCATTCTAGTGTAATATTTTCATTTATCACTGATTCATACAAATATTTGGGAAATGCACAACCATCCAGTTGGCCAGCAGGCAGAGCAGATGGCTGACTTTCCCAGACAAAGACTGTCCTCCAGGGAATTCTGAAAATCAAATAAATAAATGAATGAATAAATAAATAAATAAGAAAGTAAGTAAGTAAATAAATAAATAAATAAATAAACGTGGCTGTAATGATGGTGGGAAGAGCGTAGATCACATAGAAGTGATCACTAACTTGTGACCCTGGGAAAGTCACTTTATCTCTCAATTCTTTGGTTTAGACTAGAGACTTCTGAGGTTTGGAGTTGGAGGACCTGTTTCAATAATGGCTCTGTCATTTAGTTCCTTTGTGACCTTGGGCTATCACTTCCCTCCTTAGGCCTCAATTTCTTCATCAGTAAAATAATGGTTTTGTCCTTCATTCTCCAGGAAGACCATGACATCAGAGAGGTGATGCCATGACAAGCCCATGAACTGGATTTGAGTGAGTGGGGGCTGGGCTGTCACCAGCACCACTTTCTCCTCCAGAACAAGTAGAGGAGAAAGTCATCAGTAAAATAAGGGGGCTGGACTATATGGCCTTTAAGTCTTATTTCTAGACTACGTCAAGATTCCTAGGGTCCCCAGTTGGGTATATTTTGCTAGTATGTGAGACACAGAGTAGCCCTGGCTATCTGGGGATCGCTTCCCCTCTTCTCCGGTGATTCACCAGCCTCCCTGGCCAAGTCTCTGTGTAGCTCTGTCCTCTTGAGTTCAGTCACATTCTTCTAAGAGTTCAAGAGGGCTTCCATCTTGCCAAGAGGCCTCTGCTCAAACACGCCCTTGGAAGTGGGGCTGCTGTGACTCAAATACTCGACAGCTATTCTTGGGATGTTCAGAGGGCTGGAGAGGAGCCAGGAATTGCCAGGGCTCTCAGAATTAAAGGAGAAAATGTGGCAAAGAAGGAAGCAGTGATGCTGCCTCGCCTTCCCAGTCTTGAAAACAATCATCTGCCCAAAGCAAACCCCATACTAACATTGGGAGGCACCAGAAACCACTGGCAAGAGCTTACCCTTGACTAATGCTGATTTGCTAGCAGGACCTCATTAGGACATGCTAGCCCCACCTGGTCACACCCAACACTCCAAGACTAGCTCCATGCTTGCTGGGCTTTTCTCCAAGTCAACTCCCTTCTAGTCAGAAGTTTCTCCTATTGGAGAAGGTTCATAATCAAGAATGTTTTTTAATCCAAGCAATTAACTGATTTGCTTCAGTTTTCACATCTGTGGGCATCAGTGATGAACCAGACTAAGGCCATAATATCTCCTCCCCTAGAATGAACTACAGTAATATTTCTTCCCCCACCATAGCTCTCTCTTGACAATACAACTCTTGCCTATTCTTCAGGGTCTGGCTTAAATTCTCTTTTCTCTAGGAATCACTGGATTATAGACTTTGGGATGGAAGGATCCTAGATTCAGACACAGAGAGCTAGATGAGATGCCAAAAAGACCTGCCCTTGATCTCATCAGTAGAAAGGAGGACCCCAAGCTGAGCCTCTGGCTCCAAATCTATGACTTTTCACAGCATCCTTCCTTGCCTCCTATTTTCCTGATCCCCTCAATGGCCCCACACCCATCACAAAGGCTCTGCCCTTCTTCCCTTGGAGTCCCCAGAATCCTCACTTGCCCTGTCTTGGGGTACCTTCCATGCCAGCTTTGTATTATAGTGGTAGCCTGGTGAAAACAAGATGCACTAGACTGGAAGTCAGCAAAGCCAAGGCTTGGATCATTCCTTGCACCCTCACTAGCTGTGTGACCCCAGGCAAGTCCCTTAACCTCTCCAGGTCTTATCTTTCTCATCTGCACAATGAAGATAATGCAGCACTTACCTCACAAAGTTAAATGGAGGATCCAATGAAGTCATGCTGAGAAGCTGTTTGGCTAATTTTTAAGTACAATGTAAATGGGCTCTATTCTCATTTAATCAGCATTATTTGTTTCCATAGCTCAGCACTCTCCCATCTCTCCCTCACATAGGGAGATGGGATCATAGAAGTAAAGTCCAGAAGACTTGGGTTCAGATCCTACCTCTGCCACTTCCTTCCTGTATGATCCTGAAACAGTCACTTAACCTTTCTGACCCTCAGGTCCCTCCCTTGTAAAAATGGTGAAATAACACTTGAGTCCCAAACTGGCAGGTTTTTAGATACTGGCTATAACGTGTTAGAAAGGATCAGTGATTATTCTAGCACTTTGCATACAGCAGGTGGTTAGCAGATGCTAAGTGAACTAAATTGATCATCATATCTTTGTGTGAAGGGAGAACAACTTAATTATCTCATCCCTTCTCACCGGCAAACATGGAGAACAGGACTTATATATAGTCGGTGCTCAATAAATGTCTATGCACTTTTTAAAGTTCCATAGAAAAAAAGAAATAAATTAATCTTCTGTGGAGGGTAATATAGGAAAAAAAAAACTTCTCTCAAGACAGAGGAAAGGGGGATGGCAAATTTGTCTAAAGGGAGGCCAAGCACAGTGTACTGCAGTTGGAAGATGACTAAAGGGATTGTATAGGGATCTGGATTTGAATTCTACCTCTTTTTCAGTCTGGGGTATTTCGGTCAAGCCCCTTCTCTCTCTCTCTCTGGGTCTCAGTTTTCTCATTGTCAATATGCGTTAAGCATTCACTCTGTCCCAGATCCTGAGAGACAGCTGGGGAAACAAAGCTAAGAAGAAAACAGTCTCTGCCTTCTCTTCATTCACCTTCTCTAGAGATAGACCATGCTTAGACAACAGAGAGGGGTCCAGCACCATGCAGAGAAGGGAGAGTGTGGGATCCGGGAAAGCTTCAGGGAATCCTGAGACCTTGAGGAAAGAGAGGGAGAGACAGCCAAGGGAGGGAGGGTGGCCCAAGAATCACAGGAGGCCCTCTGGCTCTAAATTCCAGGACTCTTTTCAAGGGGTGCTGAGGAATGAGGTTTGGAATTTATGTCGTTTGCTTTTGAGACTCCCAGGAACTGCATCAAGGAGGTAAAATAAAAGGAATCATCAAAGATTGGGCAAAGCATCATTGCTAGGATGAGTGAAGTCAACCCTAAACCCTGAGAGGCTGCTGTTCCTTGGAGGCTCATCATTTGTGGGAAACAAGACTTTTGAAAGATGGAATGGGGCAAGAAAAGTCACTGCCTCCTCCCCTTGGACCTAGAGATCCCACTTTAGGAACTCTATCTCAAAGAGACAATTGGCAGGGAAAAAAGACGCATAGATTCACACACTCAAACACCCCCCCCCACACACACACACACAATGTTCCTTGCAATAGTATTGATGATAACAAAAAACTAGAAACAAAAATAAGAGCTTAATATTCGGAGAATGGCTGAACAAAAGATGATTGAACTTAAGGGAGCACCACTGTGCTAGAAGGATTAACAAGTATGGTGGTTGCAGAGAAGCACAGGAAAGTTTATATGAACTGATGAAGAGAGCAGAAGCAGATGAATAAAATATATAATCACTATGATATATATTAACATAAAATGTACAGATCATAGTTAATATACATACTGTGATTTACTTAATGACTAGAATGGACTTTGCTGGTGCTGCTTCATTTTTGAAGAAGACTGATGACACTGACTTGCATGTGAATTGGATTCCAGTGAGGCAGATTGGCAGTGTTGATAGTCTCACTCTTGTCCAGTGGCAGGACAAAAGTCAAGATCAGAGATGTCCCAGGATGCAGTGGATGACCTTGCCATCTTCAATGACTAACCAAGATCTAAGCATGCCACAGAGCCTGCTTCCATCGGCTTCACGGATATAGGGACAAATTGTTCTCATCCAACAATCCCACCAGGAACAGTCACAAGTTTAGGGTAGACATCTCCTTAACTCACTGTCACGTACCCTCCACCTGGTTTAGCCTGTCTGCCAAGACAGTTTATAGGGTGTAACCGCTGTGCATGCTACAGATTCTTGGTGCCACAGGTAAGAGATGGGTAGATACCAAAGGTGAATGAGCAACCCCAAAATGGCTAGGCAAACCCTCACACCAGAAGTGCTAGTCCACCTGAACACCCCATACCTCCCACATACATACTGTAATACAGAGAATGAAGTTGAGTCCACATTGAGAAGCAACAAAATTGACTCCTTACAGTGGTCTATACTGAGTTACATGCTCATAAAATAAAGGACTGCTCTCTCTTATAAAGGTGGAGAAAAGAACACTGAATTCTGAATTAAGTGATGAGGGTTCAAATCCCGACTTCCCTAATTTCCTGATCCTGATCTGATCCTGAGTCAAAAATATTTGAACTTTTCTAGACTCAATTTTCTCCTCTGGACAAAGAGCAAGTTGGATTCTGAAGTCATAGGATCATAGATTTAGAAAGGGAAGACATGATTGATCATACAATCCTCTCCCCTCCCTTTTCAGAGGAGAGAAACTGAGGCCTGAGGAGGCTAAAGCATGTGCCTGTGGTACAACAGCTAGTAGATGTCTGAGGTCTACATCTCCTGACTGATGGTCAATTATTTTGTTTTCCAGTTCAGAATTGGAGATCTTTTTCCACAATTGATTGCTAAACAATGTTTTTCACCATAAATGTATTTTATTAAAGGATGATGTAGGTGTTTGTGGCCGAATATCTGTTAAATGCAAACAAAAAGTAGTTATCTATTGTTCTAAAAGGTAACTGTTTTTTGATTTCAACAAATAACTCCCTTTTTTAGGAGATTATGGCCAGAAAACATTATCTCATTTTAACTGATTCTCTGAAATTGAGGCAAGGACTCTTGTACCTGTTTTCAGTAAGGAGAGTGAATTCTGGAATGTTGAAGTGACATACATGAGTCACATGAGGTCACAACATTCACAAGCAACAGAGCCCAGATTCCAACTCAGCTTTCACCCCATAGTCCCCGCACCCCAAGAATAGACAAGAAGGGGCAAATGGAGTGAATATTGGATAACCCCATCCTATAGAAGAGGGACAAGATAACTGATAGGAACGACAAAATTCTGGGCCCTGGTGACAAAAGGAAGCCTATCCCATAATCTGATCCAGAGTTAGAACCAGGGAGACCCGAGTTCTCATCTCCCCTCACACATTTCGAAGCTTGGCATGTTATTTCACCTGGTTCAGGGCTAATGATCTGCTCCTTCCCTCCCTTTCTGGAGCATAGACTAGAGAGGCAGAGTTCAAAGCAGACTTGGACTCAGTGGCCTCTGATACCTCTTGGAACTCCTAACCAAAGTTGACTATACTTATTCTAATGACTAGGTGGAAGCTTGGGACCCCCAGCTCCATTGTTAGGAAATGGACCTCTTGCCAAAGAATTTTGGGTTTCAATTCAATTCAGTTAGCAGAGAGATCGTCTGGTCCAAACTTCTTATTGCACAGCTGATGGGCCAAGTGATCTCCCCAAGGTCACATGGTGAGTCAGTGGCAAAACTGGTAAATTCCAAGGCTTTTTTGACTCCGAGAACAACAGGATGGCACTTTCCTAAGCTCTGATTTTCCTCTTTATTATTTCTGTTACCAGAATTTGCTGAAGACTCCTTAATTTTGTATTTTATTTGCTACAAAATAAACACATCAGAGCTCCTTCTAGTGCCTATGACTTTGGGGAAGGATAGGAGAATTTCCACATGATGTCCCATGGGCTCACTAGCTGTTATTCAGTTTCCTTTCTTGGAAATGATTCCAATCCATTGTCTCCTGCTATCGAAGACCTCTGTCCAGATCATCTTTCTCAAAAACCTATTCTAATTATGAATAAACATTATCTGGATGTGTTGAAACTCTGATCAAAGAAGAGGAGTCAGCTCTGGGAACCTAATAACAATTTATCCCCTCTGCATCAAAAGTCTGAGCTAAGTGCAGACACTGCCCTTCAGCCAGACCCACACCTCAGCAAACCCAGACAAGGTCTCCCACTGGAGCCTGGGAAATAGGAAGACCAAGAACTAGAAGGCACCTGGATAATCCTCTCATCCAAGGCATCTTAACCTCCGGATCATGGACCCATTTGGTGGTATGATCAAGTCTATGGGCCCCAGCTCAGACAAATTTTTAAATAGTTGAAGGAGATTCTAAATTGCAATAGTGAAAATAAAGATGCATTTTCCCCAAAATTCACAAACATCAGGAAATAGGCCCCTACTCTGGTCTACTCTTCTCATTTTATAGAGGGAAAAAAAATAAGGAAGCCTCAAGACATACCATGCCAAGGTCTCAAAGGCAATAAATCATTAAGTTCAAATTTGAACTGAAGTCTTAGATCCCAGGTTCCTTACTCATCATAGTCAATTCCCCCATCTCAGGAGCTAAAAGGTTTCTGATAAGACCCTGTTGATAACACTCATGGAGATGATTTCATTTCAGATGATTTCAGAATAAACTGGAAATACTTACATGAACTGAAGCAAAGGGAAGTGAACAGAACTAGGAAAACGTCGTACCCATTATTGTTCGATGGTCAACTTTGAATGACAGGTATTCTTAGCAATACAATAATCCAAGACCATCACAAAGGATTCAAGATCAAAGATGTCATCTGTCTGCAGAGAAAAAAATAACATTGTCTGAATACAGACTGGAGCATACTACCATTTTTAATTCTTTCTTTTTTCCTTCTTTCTTTTTTGAGTTTTCTTTTTCTATTTTATTTTTGCAAGGCAATGGCATTAAAGTGATTTGCCTAAGGTCACACAGCTAGGTAAATATTATGTGATTTGAATTCAAGTTCTCCTGATTCCAGGGTCAGCGCACTATCCACTAGGCTACCTAGCTTCCCCCTTGTTTTAGTTTTCTAATGTGCATTTTGGGAAACCTGAGATGCTAAATAGATTTCTTTCTTGGAAATGATCAATTCATTTTCCCCTGCCAACAAAAGCCTCTATCCGAATCATCTTTCTGAAATATTATTCTAATTATGAATAATCATTAGCTGGGTATGTTGAAATTCTGATGCTGGAAGAGGAATCTGCACAGTTTATTAACAATTCATCCCCTCTGCACCATCGGACTGAGCTGGGGGGAGGCATTGTCTTTCAGTCAGACCCACATCTGAGCAAATCCAGAGAAGGCCTCCCATTGAATGCTGGGTAGGAAAGGACTTCTGCATACAACCTTTTATTCTTAAGGGGTTTTTTTTATAATGAGGATCTTGACACATGCAGTGTTCAGAAAAATTGATCATTATTACCTCCCTTGACCTTAAGATTGGGGAGGAGGCTTTAGAAAGTAACTTTTTTGACAGAGCTCTATCATCCTGGGGGCCTCCAAGATATTTCAGGGGGTCCATGTAACTAAACTACTTTCATTTAAACATTACGACATTTTCATTTCTAACAATGTAAATATTGTTAGCTATAACCTATAGAAAGAAAAGTGCTTAGGGAGAGATTCTCAATATTTTTTCAAACTTTTAAAATAATATTTTATTTCCCCTATTACATGTTTAAACAATTTTTAATATTTTTGAGTTTGGAGTTTCAAATTCTATCCTTCCCTCTCTTCCCCTCTCCCTGAGACAATAAGCAATCCAATTTTCAAAGAGGACCAAAGACATCAGAGGATGATGTCTTGACTTGAGCATGCTAAATTGTATGGAGTGAAGCAGAGATGCACAAAGTCATCAGAGTACCGGGGTGAGACAAAAGTCCACACAATCTGTACTGATGAGAGAGAATTCAGAAGAAGGCAGCCAGGATGAAGAATGGCCTCATGTTTAGCCTAGAAACAAGAACTCTAAATGGGGGGGGGGGGAGAAAAACATGGCCTTAAATCTAGAATTGGGAGGGATTTCAAAGACCACCTGGTTCAACTTCCTCATTTTCTGATGTGGAAACTGAGACGTACAGAAGTGAAGGGACGTGGCACAATCAGATGACAAGGAAGAGGCAGAGCTCACATTCAAACCCAAGTCTTGGGATTTCCAGTTCTGTTCTTCCTTCCTTTAGCCCTGTTGCCTCTATGTTAATAATCTCCTAGAAGAAAATGGCCATTCTTCTCTTTGGCCCCTGAAGGCAGAAGTCAGAGCAGCTGGAGCACTTAGATTGAGTCAAATGTAGACTTGACATCCGGAAAACTCTCCTAGCAATTACAGCTGGCCCCAAATGGCCCGGACAACCCCTGGAGGAAGTGGGCTCCTAACCCTCTCACCAGATGTCTTCTTGCAGAGATGGGATGACCCCTCAACAGGTGTGTGATCAAAAGGAATCTTGATCAGGAATGTTTTACACTGGAGGCCACCCAGCGATGTCAGGCCTTCTGGGGCTCTGGGACTCTTACATGGCCTTTACCAAAGGAAGGGCCCTCAGGAGTCCTCAGTCTTAAATGAGCCCCTGGGGGGGGGGGGGGGTCAGTGAAAACACACATGTGAGCTTCTGAAAGAGGAGGGACTGACCCTGGACCTTCAGATTTTAAACTATCCTACTCAGATATGATAGAGTTCTTTGGGATGGTCATGATCAAGAGGCTCCTAGCAAAATGAATGCTTCCCCCCCAAGGGAGAAGCAGACCTGCCCTGCCAGATATGCTTATCTAAACTGATCTAGTTATGGGGTGATGCATGTTTGTCCAGCATCAGCTACAAAGAACAAAGGTGTTGGGGTTTGTTTCAATTGCAAAGGAGAGTTCATTTCAAAACAAGTTTCTGTTTCACTGAGGCATATGCAGATGACAAGGGATTGCAGAAATGAAATTACTGGCAAGACAGGTGCTAGTAAACAATGAATTTCCCTTCATCTCCCCAACCACTCCCCATAGGCGGCCAGTTCTTTTCCCATTCACCCCACCCCTTTCCTTTTCTCTTCCTCCCTCCTCCTCCCCCTCCCTTCCTTCCCTCCTATTCTTCTATTATTTTCCTTCTCTCTCTCTCTCTCTCTCTCTCTCTCTCTCTCTCTCTCTCCTTCCTCTTTTTTTCTCTCTAGTACTTTTGAGGAAAGCTAAATCCAAATAGTATTTGATCCTGACACAATATTACTTTTAATAAGTTCAATGTTCTCCTGGTTCTGCTCATCTCAACATCAGTTAATGAAAGTCTTTCAAGGCTTTTCTGAAGTCCCATCCCTCATGATTTCCTACAGAAAAAAAAGTCCAATGCATTCATACACCACTAATTTGCTCAGCCATTTGCCCATTGACAGATATCCCTTCAATTTCTAATTCTTTATCACTGCAAAAAGTGTTGCTATGAACATTTTTGTACATATGGGTTTTTTACTCTTTCTTATGAACTCTTTGAGATACAGACCTCGTAGTGGTATTACTGGGTCAATGGCTACACACAGTTTTATTACCCTTTGGGCTTAGTTCCAAATCGCTCTCCAATAATTTTGGATCACTCCACCAGCAATGCATGAGTTTCTCAGTTTCCCCACATCCCCTATAACATTGATCATTTTCCTTTTTTGTCATATCGACCAATCTGATAGATATCGTATATTGTTTTAATTTTTATTTCTCTAATAAATAATAATTTAGAATGTTTTTTCATATGATTATAGATAACTTGAAATTCTTCAACTGAGAACTTCCTGTTTATATCTTCTCAACATTTATCAATAAGGGAATGCTTTTATTTTTATAATTTTTAGTCACTTCTCTGGATATTTTAGAAATAAGTCCTTTATTGGGCACTAGTTGTAAAAATTGTTTTCCTACTTACCACATTCCTTTTTATCTTGATTACATTTGTTTTATTTGTTAAAAAAAACCTTTTAATTTATAATATTCAAAATTGTCCATTTTACATTTTATAATGTTCTCTATCTCTTCTTTGGTCATAAACTCCTCCCCTTTCCATAGATCTAACAGATAAACTCTTCCTTGTTCTTCTAATTGGTTATGATACCATATTTTATGTTTAAATCCTATATCCATTTTGACCTTATTTTGTTAAAGGATGGGAGATGCTGGTCTATGCATAGTTTCTGCCATTTTTTTTCCAATTTTCCCAGCAGTTTTCATTAAAGAGTGAATTCTTAACCTAGAAGTTGGAGTCTTTGGGTTTATTAAATAGTAAGTTACTCTATTCATTTACTGCTGTTTCTTTTGTACCTCATCTATTCCACTGACCCACTTCCCTATTTCTTAGTCAGTCCCAGACAGTTTTCATGACTGCCACTTTATAATATAATTTTAGATATAGTACATCTAAGCTATCTCCTTTTGTATGTTTTTCATTAATTCCCCTGATATTCTTGACCTTTGTTTCCTCTGCATGAATTTTGTTAACATTTTTCCTAGCTTAATAAAGTAATTTGGGGGATTTTGATCGGTATATCACTGAATAAGTAATTTAATTTAGATAAAGTTGTCATTTTTATTATATTAGCTGGGCCTAATCATTAGCAATTGACATTTTTTTCCAGTTATTTAGATCTGACTTTATTTGGGTGAGAAATGTTTTGCAATTGTTTTCACATAGTTTCTGAGTTTGTCCTGATAATTAGTCTCCAAAGTATTTTATGTTGTCTACACTACTTTAAATGGAATTTCTCTTTTTTATCTCCTGCTGCTAACTTTTGTTGGTAATATATAGAAAATGCTGATGATTTATGTGAGTTATATTTATTTTATACATTTAATAAAATACTTTTGAGGATGTCCAAAAGGATCCATGACACATACCAAAAGGCTAGTGTTCCCCAGATTTAACCCATTTAATGGATAACCACACTAAGGTGCAGTAGTTAAAGTGACCTTCTAAGTTGACCTTTCAGCTTCTTCCAACTCTTGAAATGGAGATTTGGGAATTGTCTGGCTAGTGCACATAGATTGCCCTCCCTCCCCCCAACCCTACTCCATGCTCTAGCCCTAATTCTAGCATAGTTACTCAATAAATATACGGACCTAACCTCTTCCCATATCTTTGCCTAAGTGACACTTGGCCTCATGTCACCACCTGTACATAGATGGAGAAGTAGTAAACCCATAATAGCACCCGCTCCTTTATTCTCTAACATCTAAAATATTTTCACAATCTTTAGTAAGATGAGCAAAATGGGAGAATTATTCCAGTATCCAGCTAATCACTTCAATAGTGAATGGATCTGTCCCTATTTTCAAAATGAATTCACACACACACACACACACACACACCCTTTAACCAACACATACTTCAGCTTTCTTAGAACTTGTGGATGCCCTTGAATAATTTTCATGGTTTCAAATTTCATCCCCTTACAGTCAACCTGGTCATGGTCTACTCTAAATATAGTTCTCTGTCATCCCAGGTCTATGGTCCTTCCCTGGGCCTGCCATACCAGTTTGGTAGGGCCCATTGTCCTCTGACAAATGTTTCAAGAGCTCAGGGTCACGTCCATGATGTGATGAGGCATTAAGGGAACTCAAGGAGCTAATCCCTGGACTTTGAGCAAATCCTACCCCAAGTGATCAAGTTGTTTTGGTTGGAGTTCTGATCTTTAAGGAGAATCTCTACTGGATCATTAGTCAAGAATATAACTAATCTGATAGAAAGCATTTTTCACAAGGAAGAGGAGAAAAAGAGAGGTAGTGGACCTTAAGCCCCCAAGTATAAAGACAAGCAGGCTAAACTATAAGTTTGGGACCAAAAGATTTCAGACTACCCTCTACCTATAATTTATTCTTTCTTCTTTGTGCACTTCTTTTCTTCTATAACACAACCTCTTAAATGTTTCTAAAAAAGTCACTAAGTTTTCTCCTACCCCAAACCCTTTATCAATTTTCCACCACATCAGAACTATAGAGAGGGGTATTGGTGAATGAATCTCTCTAGTCAGGTACATTTCTTTTACGTCTTTGTTTTTGTTT
The DNA here is from genome assembly GCF_037893015.1 of Macrotis lagotis. Taxonomy (NCBI): domain Eukaryota; kingdom Metazoa; phylum Chordata; class Mammalia; order Peramelemorphia; family Peramelidae; genus Macrotis; species Macrotis lagotis. Next base: position 268,440,933 of record NC_133662.1, on the reverse strand, counting down.
TTTTTGTTTTTGTTCTTGTTTTTAGGTTTTTGCAAGGCAAATGGGGGTAAGTGGCTTGCCCAAGGCCACACAGCTAGGCAATTGTTAAGTGTCTGAGATTGGATTTGAACTCCTGACTCCAAGGCTGGTGCTTTATTCACTAGGCCACCTAGCCGCCCCTTCTTTTATGTCTTAATAATGCTCGAACTATTGACTCGGTTCTCTTAGTAAAAAAAAAGAGTACTTCATTAGTGGTCTTAGAGCTGTTATTTGTATAGCTGATTAATCAAAACAGATCAATTGAAACAGGAAAAATAAAAAGAGACTACTGAGTCAAAGTTCTTAAAAATTTTATGCATCTAATTGTTACATATCAGTTTAAATGGAATAGCAAGTAGTAAATAACAGATTTGCAGTTTCATCTTTTTTATTCTGGGCTATAGAAATGCAAGTTTTATCCCATACATTAAAAATAAAATAAAGAAAAAGAAAAAAAGACAGAAAAATAGTTCTTTTATTCTTTTATTTACCAAGTCTCCAATATGTTTCTCAGACCCCCTTATCATCCATCCCCCATTTCAATCCTCACAAGGCTACCACCCTAGTTCAGGACTCATCACCTGTTCCTGGGGCTATTGCAAGAGCTTTCCAAGTGTCTCCCTGTCTCTAATCTCTCCCCTCTCCAAATCCATCCTTCTTATGGTTACCAAAGTGATTTCCTAAAGCATGGCCCTGACCCAGTCATTGCTCTGTAGAAGTTGCTTCCAATTACTTTAGTCTAGAATAAAGTCTCCTATAAGATATTCCAAGTCCTTTACAGACTGGTTTCTGATGAACTCTTGGGGCTTATTCCTCAATAATCATTTAATGTATTTTAAATTCCTGACAAAATGGTCTATTACTGGCCACCAAAATGTTCTTTCTTCTTACCTCAATTGTACTTCATAAAATCCCAAATTCTTTTAGGGTTCAGATTGAGTGATGTCTCCTAAATGGTCCCTGTACTTAATCCTCTTTTGCTGAAAGGTCACAGAGATCAAAAATGGTCCTCACCTACCATATTTCAAGACCTCACTCACACCTCGTTACTGTACTGGAAGTCAAATGGTGGGCAATGGAGGGCAATCTGCCATGCAGGGTCTTCCAAGGACTGCCTACAGACTTTGGTGGGGAGCTCATTTTTCATAACTAGTTCCTTCAGCAAAGCATATGTCCCAACCAGCCATCAGCCTGTGATATTTGTGCTTCCATTCATTAGCACTTAAATGTCACTAGGCCCAGGATGTTTGACTAAGTTCATTGTTGTTTTCCCTCTTCCAAAGGACTCTGGAATCTTATGGAGATATTGTAGGAGGTGCCTTCTCTAAGAACATTAAAAACATGATAATGAATTCAAAGAGGATGGATGCTTGGGGGAAGCGAGAACTGCAAAGAAATACAATTCCAAAATCCTCCTGCTTGGCGCAGAGATGCCATGAAATCATGTCTTGATTATTGAAAAAAAACGGAGACCCTGGAAGCAATGGAAGTTCTCTTTACTTGGGCTTGTCCTACTTTTTTGGAAAGTGGTTCTCTGTTTTTGACTCTCGGAAGGGTCAGAATTTAATAGTCTAACCACAACTCCTTAAAATTTCTTTTGAGTTCTTATGGTTGCTTTAACTTTGATGAATAAAGTTTATATGATGATTCCATTCACAGAACTAGAAGATATTTGAAAGGAAATGATGTGGAGGATCTTGATAATTGGCTCATAGCTTTTGGTGAATGGATCAGCTACTGCTAGGTGGTTGACTTACTGATTGACTTCATTGGATTGACTTCTGTGAGCTGCCTTCTGAACTAGATTGGAAGCTCCTTAAGAGGGATTCTTTTTTTTTAGATTTTTGCAAGGCAAATGGGGTTAAGTGGCTTGCCCAAGGCCACACAGCTAGGTAATTATTAAGTGTGTGAGACCAGATTTGAACCCAGGTACTCCTGACTCCAAGGCCGGTGCTTTATCCACTACACCACCTAGCTGCCCCTTGAGAGATTCTTGATGAAAGAGATTCTAATGAATATAAATATCTTGATAAAAAAAGTAAATATCATAACAATCAGAAGTATCCAGATGGATATCACAAGTCCTCAAAAGAGCAGTGAGGTGCCTTGGGACATTAAAGGATCAAAGATTTAGAGCTGGAAAGGACCTTTGAAGTGAATGAATCCAATACTATCAAAGGATGAACCTGAGGCCCTGAAGGGTGAAGAGTGCCTGAAGCAGGATTTGAACTCAGATATTCATGAATGAATGAATGATTTCCAAAAGTCATAATGATCAAAAGTCCAATCCTTTTTCCATTATACGTATCAATCAATCAATCAATCAATCAATCAATCGATATTAATCAAGCCTCTTCTAGGTGCCAAGCCCTAAAGTTCTGGGGATACCAAAAAAAGGGGAGAGCAAAGGAGCTCACAATGAAAAGGAGTAGACGACATGCAAACAAATATGTACAAATCAAGCTACATACAAGATAAGGAGGAAATAATGAACAGAGGGAAGATACTCATATTAGAAAGGGTTGGGAAGATTTGAACTGAACTTCTTCAAACTTGGAGATTCTGTGATTCCACATCTGTGTCCCCCCCAACATCTAAAGCAGTGTTCTCCACATTCTAGTCATTTAAGATATTCTGTTGAGTAAATGATCTCTCAAAGATCATAAAAAGCTGAAGATAAAAGGAGTCTAGATGAGTCTTTTCCAAAAGAAAAGGCCTTTGAGTATTCAAGATTGTAAATCTACACACATAGAGAAGGCCTATTGATATCAAACCATTCATTGGTTGTAATGTCCAATAGATCCTCAGTCTTCTCTCTGTCTCATCTCTCTTTGTCTCTGTCTTTGTGACTGTCTCTCTCTCTCTCTCTCTCTCTCTCTCTCTCTCTCTCTCTCTCTCTCTCTCTCCATGTTCTAAAGTGCCTAGATTTTATTCTGATTGTTTAGGTCCTTTCCAAGGTCCCTGCCCTCAGTAAGTTGAGCCATCTTGACATGACTCCCCAGGACCACCAGACAAAATGGTTGACCATCCATCCACCCGCATGAATCACTAATTTTATGTGGACAAACACCCACAATCATTGTTCTTCCCTTTTGCCTCTGTCATGTCATTACTCCCACCACCCCTCAGAAATAGCAAAGGGAAGTGAAGAAATCTGGACCATGGTGACTCACAGAATCATAGTTTGAGTTCACCAAAGCTCTCCAGACACTTGTTAGGAAACTGTAATTTATGACATCAATAGAAGAGGCATCAAGATGGGTTCAAAAGAGAGATGGATATTTATTAAAGAGATCATTGAATTCATAGTTTGCCTCTGCTGATTCCTTGTTCTGTGACCACTTCATGTTTCTAAATTTCACTCTTTTTCATCTATAAAATGGAAACCATATCTACATTACCTAACAGCAGGGGTGGGGAATCTTTTTTTCTGCTAAGGACTATGTGGATATTTATAATGCTTCAATCAACTAGGGGCAGACCATACAAAATAATCATCTGAAAAATTAACCATCTGGATTTGGTCCAACATTTAATTAACTCACCTTAGATTTATTGAATTTCAAGTCCCAGCTCCAGACTCATTGATTTCATGGACCTTCTATGACCCATGGGCCAGACCTTCCCTGTCCCTGACCTGCAGGGTTGTTACCAAATTAGATAAAATACCATACCAATTTGTGGTAGCTGCTTCCTGGGGACTTGGTTTTTGACAGAAGAGGCAAGCTAGCCAATAATATTGAGTAATATACTATTATTTTGCCCATTTGGACTCACATAAGAGCAAGTACTTTTATGAAATAATCTTGGAGAGAGCAGATATAAGGAAGTAGTTAAAGGGCAGCTCTCTAGTAGGGGCTTACAAGCTATACTTTTAGCAGAGCACCCCAAAAGGATACTCTAGAACCTGGGGCAGCAGACACCATCTGGAGATCCAAGCAGGGAACTCAAGGACACATTGGAAAAGCATTCCAAAGAGAGAGCTACATAAGGACAAATGGGGAGACAAGGAGGCCACTGTGTCTTCCAATTTCCCAAAATACGCCCATCAACCAATTAACAAGCATGTCATAAGTATCTACAATGTACCTTCGGCAACTTAGCCAGATCATGGTATCTGACATTGCACAATAGTTGGGGCCAGTCCAGGAGAAGGAATGGGATTGACAAAGCAGTGACAGGTGACTTGGAACCAGAGCCAGGGAGTTCTTATATTTGACAGGTCAATTCAATAAATATTTATTAAATCCGTACTATGCAAACATTAAACTAAACAATAAGGAATACAAAAAGAGGCAAAAAAACAATTCCTGCCCTCAAGGAGCTTCCAATCTAGTGGAGGAGACCCCAAGCAAACAATTCTATACAAAGTAAGTTATGTACAGGATGACTAAGGAAGACATTGGTATTAAGAAGGAGTTGGGGAAACCTCTTGTAGAAAGTGAAGTTTTAGTTAGGACTTAAAAGGAAGCCAGGGAGCTCAGACATGGGCTCACAGGAGAAAGGACATTCCAGGGGAGTGGGGCAGGTAGAGGAAACACTTGGAGATGAGAGATGATGAGTCCTGTTGGTGGAAGAGTCAGGAGGCTGGTGCCACTGATCCATGAACATGTGTCAAAGAGTAAGGTGACCCCATACAATCCATCTGATGCCAGATGCAGAAGAGGCCCAGGTATGTCCTCTGAGGTCTTGGACTGTGTGAGGCTCAGGTTCTTTTCACTGATTTCCTACCTCTGATGCCATAGGCAGATCAGCACTAGAGAGCTACAGATCTGGAAGCTTCAAGGAAGGAAAATTAGTGCTATGGAGTGTTCCCCAAAAGAGAAGGGTAGAAGGAAGGGCTGCACAGATGGAAAGAGATTGATTCAAGAAAGGCCAACCCTAGAAAGTCAGAGAGTATTTCAGAGTCTTCCATATTTGTCAAGAGGGTCATAAAACAAAGTATTCCTTGATATGTGTCTAGACCACTTCAGGTTCATCTCCTCCTTTTCCCTGCTTGCCCTACTTGGTAGCCCCTCCCTCTTAGGTGTTTTATGTTCATTTTGTATTTCTCTTCTGTTTACTGTTTTTAAAAAACTGCATCTTTCCAATAGATTATAAGCTCCTTAACCCTTGACCTCAGGTATTAGCTCACTCTCCTCTGTGTCACCAGCAACTAGCATAGAACTGTGTATACAGTTGGTGCCTAATAAAAGCATGTTGATTGGCTGATTACTTAGCATTCATTCACTGAATATTCATTATTGCTCCCTATGTCCCTATTACTAAGTGTAAATTATTTTCCATTCTTCTATTTGATCAATTTATGCTTCTTGTGTCTTTCCTAATTCCTCCAAGTCACATGTGCATACACACCCACACCAACACATTCACACATGAACATACATGCATCCAATCAGAATTATCATTTATTTATTTTATAAATATTTATATGATATGTGTGTCATCCCTTCTTCCCCAGAATGTAAGCTCCTGGAAGGCAGAGGCTATCCTTTCTATATATACCCAGTGCCTTACAATTGTTAAATAAATGCTTGGTGATTGGGTATTAAACATATAGTACAAGGTAGTTGAGAGATCAGAGTAAAGTTGGGAGGGGGGTTCAAATCTTGCATTCAGTGAAGTTTTGGAACAGATGACAACTTCCCTGGTGTAGGTAACTGCAACTGTAATTTATGGCATCAATAGCAGATGCATCAAGATGAGTTCAAAGCAACCTTTTCCAATGCAGATTGGCACCTTCTCTGCCTTAGAGATGTTGCTCAAAGTATTTAGAGGTTAAGTGACTTGACCAGAACTTTATTGCTAGTCTAGTTCAGAAGACTTGAACCCATGTTTTGCAGACTTTGAAGTCATTCTTCTAACCATCACATCAACTTGCTTTTCTGATGGAATTTTCCTCTTTTAAATTAAAATTTGCACAATAACCTTTCTCCACTATAGAAATACAACCCCCTCTGGCTCTTTCCCATTTATGCAGAATATTAGAATTTGTGTCCTTGAAGAATATTCATTTCCCTCCTGGATTTTTGACCTAGTTACAAGTTGAAAGGGGAGCAGATAGAGCTAAACAAAGGGAAGGAGGCATGGGGATGGTAGCTGAAACAGTAGTGGGGGGGAGCATTCATAGTCCCTTCCCCATCATCCTCCCTAGATCCCTTGAGTCTGAAGACTTCTCTAGGACCTGGTCTCATCTCTAGGACAGAGGAGCCAGTCAGGAAGAGGTTAAAGTGAGTGTTTCTGAAATGAATTATGCATTTCCTCTGAATCCCTGAGTTTGAACATGGCTGGTGGCTCTGCTTTACATACTTAAGAAGAGATCCTCTTGAATTCATGCAACATAATGAAAGCATTAGTATTCCACATCTGCAGTTCTGATGCTCAGAAAAGCAAAAACAAGGGTACAAGAAGGATGCACTTCTGGGACTGGATTTGCATCTTGGTTGCAAGCTGTGGCATGACCTTTTCCAATATTCTGAACCTTAGTTTCTCTACATGTATTATGGCAATAAAAATTCCTGTAATTTCTATAGGACTTCAGCATCTCTGAGGGCTATTGTGAGGCTCTGGGGAGATCATCAAACAGTTTGTAAATGTGAGGGTGCTATGGATTTGACTGAAATTATAACTGTAGGTGTAGTAAAATAAAGATGACACAGGGCCAGAAGTGACCTTGATTATTCTTGAATTGAATGAATGGGGTTGGCCATTGCCTGCACACATAGGGTGGAAGATGCAAGTTTGACCTCCATGAGTTGGGGCCAGAGTCTGGGAATTTCTCTGTGTGAATCTCTGTTCTGATTTGCCAGATGGATGACCCCCAAGCAAGTTGCCCCACCCTTCTGAACCAATTTACTCATCTGTAAAATGGAGATAGTCATAGTATTTGTTCTTTCTACTTCCTAGGATGGCTGGGAGCCAACTCAGTAAACCTTTCAATGTAGATCCTTGTCCTGCCTGGGAAATAAATGGGAGGGGCTCCAAGTCCCAGATCCAGATCCATGCATTGAACGATCTGGTCTCAGATCACTTTCTTAGTGTGGAAGTCTCTGTTGCTTGCTTGGATCATGAAACCAACTTCCATTTACATAGGTTCTGACTTATATAACACAAAATTCAGGAAGGAGGCCATGCAGAATATTCCTCCTTTCTAGAAAGAAAAAGAAGATTTTTTACATATAAATGTAGGCTTTCCAACTGGGACGAACCTCAAAGATCATCTTATTAGAAGACTCCTTAGCCCTTTGACGATCTCTTCGCATTTATGAATGTCTCTTGGTAATGTTAAATACATAAAATCAAATACATGGGAATAAAAAAGAAAGACAATGATTATAAAATCATTGTCTTTCTTTTTTAATTCACAGACTTTAAGTTTCAGTTCAGTTTAGACTCAGTTCAGCCATGTCAGATTCATTGTGACCCCATTTGGGGCTTTCTTGGCAAAGACGTGAGAGAATGGTTTATCATTTTCTTCTCCAGTTCACTTTACAGATGAGGAACTGAGGCAAACAGGGTGAAGTGTCTTGCTCATGGCTAATTTTACAGATGAGGAAACTGGGTTCTAGACAGAATTTGAGATCTGAAAAGATTCATTTATTATCCCTCCCACCTGGTGGGTTTGGAAATCAGTTGCCTGGGAAGCACAGCAAGACTCTAAGGGGGTGGGGTGAGACAGGGAGGAAACCACAACTTTAAGAGCAAACAGAATCAAAGTCTTTCTTTTGTATTTCTTAATGAAATAAGTAGCATTTCTTCAACTCTTTCCTCACCAATTCAGTCCTAGGTGCCTCCATTGCTCAAAAATGAGCAGGAAAGGGACCTTATTAAGATTGATTAACCAAAATCAATGGATGGCTGGTTTCCAAGGGCTGCCTTCTTTCTCCCTTCCTTATGTTGTCTCTAGAAGGGAGAATATGTCTAGCTTCCTCTTCTCCTGGGAGAGAAGCTGGGAGGTCCTACAGCCAAAGGTCTGACCTGGAGTCAGGAAGACACATCTCCTTGAGTTCAAATCTGGCCTCAGAAACTTCCTTGCAGCGTGTCCTTGGATAAGTCATTTAACCCTGTTTACATCAGTTTCCTCATCTGTAAAATGACTTGAAGAAGGAAAGGGCAAAATCTCTGCCAAGAAAACCCCACAAGGTCTCAAAGAACCAGACGTGATCGAACAATAACAAACTAATGCTTAATGGTAGGATCATTGAAAATGACTTCAGGCCAGTGTCACAAGGAGGTTGATGTTGCCAAATAAGGAGAATTAAGTGAGAGGACATACGATGAGGCCTACGATAAGCTGCAAGAAAGGACAGGGTGGAAGATGCCCCCCCCCCATATGCTCACCTACCAAGGACCTAAGCCCTTAGGCCTTGACTGTGTGGAGAGGGACACATGTTCCAGCCCCTCCAGCCAGGAGTCACTGGACCCACAAACACAGCCTGGAAAAGATCCTCTGAGGAGCCAGGTTAGTTCTGGCCTGGTCTGAAGGGATCTGGAGAGTGTGAGCATTTAGTCACACGATCCATAAGCATTTATTAAGCTCCCACTGAGTCAGCCCCTGTACAATGTGCAGGTGATACAGAAGAGGCAAAAAGCAGTCCCTACCCTCAAGGACTTCACAGGTTGATTTATATTCATCTATTTAAGAAATTAAGTTTCAATTATAACAAACTAGATTATAAATGTATATTCATATTCATATATTTAACAAATACATACAAAGCAAACTATGTACAAGAAAAATAATGAACCGAGTGAAGGCACAGCCCATAAGAGGCTTCCTGAAGAACACTGGGAGATGAATGATGAAGCTGGAGAGCTAAATTCACTGGGTGGCTCCACCATTAACTAACAAGAGCCATCTCCTCCATCTCATTTTGCTCATCTGTCAATGGGTCCAAGTGGGTTGCCCTATCTCTCCGAGATCCCTTCCTTCACTCTGTGCCTCTGTGGGATTTCCCTCCACTCTTCTCAGGGGAAGAGACAGCAGAGCACCATGTTTAATCAGGGATCCTGGTTTAGGTTCCAGCTCTGTTACTTGGAGACCCCCAGGAAGTCACTTTGCCCCTTCTGGGCCAAGGAAAATGAAGACCTTGGTCTAGACAATGACCAAAATCCCTTCTAGCACCAAGCCTTTGGGTGCTGACCAAATGGCACCATGATGGTACTTGAATTAACCAGAAAGAAGTGGCAGCCAGAACCCAGAATAGGGTGCCAGGGTACCGGGAGTTTTCTGGACCTTTACCTCGAACTCAGAGATCACTAAGAAAGTTCTTAAAATAAAGGGCTCATAAAAGCATACTGCCATAATTGCATCCTGGCCCGTGAGCATGGCTCAGGAAGTTTTCCTAAGAATAGCCAGGGTGTGACCCTGAAGACGAGTTTATTCTGAAAGCCCTGACTCCGCCAGGCCTTGGCCCTCCAGAAGTCTCTCCTAAACTGTGATTGATGATGAATCAGCACCTAGTGAAGGACTCCCATTCCTTTATGACAAGAGGAAGGTAAACAAACTTCCCCAAGTGTCCTTTCTCTTTAAGTAGAAAGAGGAACACAACTCAGGACTTTTGACCAAAGTCAGAAAGGGAAAAAAATTAAATTCAAAAATTTTTTTGAAAATTCTAAAGGAAAGCTCCCTGGGGAGGGGGAGGGGGGAAGGAAGCAGAACAAACAGCAATGTCATACTAAAAGTTACTTTTGATATGTAATGTCTGACGATTTTGTTTTCAATGTCTTGGCCTGGACTGGGGTAGAATGCAGGCCTGGAGGTCAAGAAAGCCAGAGGTACCTCCTGCCTCTATGTCCTACCAGGGGACTCTGGCATCTCTTCTCTCAGGGCTTGGGGACAGGGGTTCTTTGAACCCCTTTGCCTGTCAGTTTGCTGAAGCCTCTGGATCCCCTCCTGGAAACATGTTTTTAAATGAATAAGATAAAATGTAGGAAGGAAACCAATTTTATTGAAATATAAGGCGGGGAGGAAGGCCATAGTCTCTAGTTCATGAATATCTATACGTTCTAGATAAACGACTTTCTCCATTGATGGAGGAAGCTTCCACACCGGGAGTTCTCTGCATGGACAGAATCCTGAATCTATAACATCAACAAAACTGGTCCTATAATTACCTGAAACTGTTCCAATACCAGAATTGTGGTCTTGGAGAGAGAAAGGTCAGTAGTGCTGCTCTGATACAATGCTCCTATTTTATATGAGGAAACTGAGGCTCATCCGGCCAAGGCAACCACACAAGACAAAGACTGATGGAGTTGAATCTGGAGATCCTGGACTCACACCTGAGCCATGTCACATGATCCGGCCTCAACAGCCTTATCTCTTTAATGAGGAGGGTGGATTCTGTGATTTCTATAGTTCCTCCTAGCTCTAAAACAATGTTTACTTCCCTGGATCTGTTTTCTGTTTGGTAAAATGAGGGGGCTGGGCTAGATGAGCTCTAAAATCCCACCTAGATTGTGGTCTGGCATCAAAGGAAGCAGGATCTGAACCCAGAAGCTGTGGTATCAAAGCCATTGGACTTCCCATGAGCACAGGCTCCCTCCCAAGCATTTCAGAAAGGATGCTTAGAACAGAGTAGCTCAAATGGGAAATGACAGCTGACAATTCTTCTGGAGACTTCTCAGATCATACTTACCTCCTACCTTCTGGTCAAAGAGTAGCGGGAAACTCTCCCAAGATGCCTTAGGCCACTCTTTTAAGATCAGCTCTAGAAGAGAGACAAACAGAGACAGAAAAAAAGAGACAGAGAGACAGAAACAGAGAGAAACAGAGAAACAGAGACAGAGAGAGCTAGAAAAAATAATATTCATCTAGAGCAACAAAAAGTTAAGAATATCAAGGGAACTGATGAAAATAAAATGTAAAGAAAAGTGCCCTATGTCTCCCAGATCTAAAACCATGCTAGAGACAGAGACAGAGAGAGACAGAGAGATGCCCAGATACAGACAAGACACTGAAATTCAGAAAGACAGAGATAGAAATAGACATAGTTCCAGATTTCTGCCACTTGATCCTGAACTTTCCACCCCACCCCCACCTCAATTGCATTTTCCATCTGGGTTTCCCAAACCTCATTTCTTTCTGGAGCTGCCTCCCACAGATCCCCCCCTCTTGAGTCCCTGAGCAGGATGACTGAACATGGGAGGGCAGCTTGGCGGAAGGGGAGACGAAGGAAGAGTGGGGCCTTATGTACACAGAACAGTGATTGGGAGCTGAACCCTGGAGATGCTGCTTAGATTCAGAGCCTTGGCGCTTTCAGGATCATCTGGTCCTCGTGTCACATTTTCCAGTTGGGGGAAACTCTTCCTCACCTTGAGAAGTTGAGGGATGTGTCAGTCACCAATCAGTCAACAAGGAATTACAAACCATTTACTGTGCTGTGGGACTGTGATAAGAACCGGAGATGTAAAGAAAGACACAAAACAGAGTCCCTGCCCCCTCCCCCACCCCAGGAGTTCACCATCTGAGGGAGGAACAATATATAAAAATAATGGCCTCGTTTGAGTTTCTGCAGGGACTTGGGTTAAAGCAGGGACCAGAACTGAGCTCTGGGGGCTTAATCAGAGGATGTTCTGTCTCCCCTCTGTCCCCGTCTCCCTGTTGCCCTTTCAGATTTCTGTCCAAGAGGGCCCCCCAAGAGCCCCACCATCCCCCTCCCCTCAATGATATATCCAGGACCCAAGGACACTTGGAATCCTTTCTTAGAACATTCTAAGTTGTTAGATTGGAAGATAGAAGATAACTTGTAGGTCAGTTATATCAACCCCCACATTTTACAGGTATGGGAAAAGATTTGGAAAAAAAAGAGAGACTTGCCAAAGTCACACAAGTAGAGTTCATATTTGAACCCAGGTTCTTGGATTATACAGAATATAGAATTAAAATCCTTTTATTTTTCAGCCCAACAAGCAATATTTTCATTAAACACAATTTGGGTCATGCTATTCCTTCCTTCAGAAGCCTTCCGTGCATCCCCATTTATGACAGTAATGTTTGTGCTTTGTTCTCCTGAAGAAGACCATGGCATGATAATGCCATGATAAGCAAGTGTATTGGATTTGAATGAGGGAGCCCTGTGCTGTCATCAGCCTCAGTTTCTCCTCCAAAGTCATCTGGTTCCAGTGGCCAGATGTGAGTCAGGATGTCTTCAGATGGTCCTGGATGAGAGATAATCAGGGTGAAGTGACTTGCCCAAGTCACAAGCTAGTAAGTGTGCAAGGCCAGATTTGAGCTTGAGCTTGGGTCCTCCTGACTCCAGGACTGGCCCTCTAGCCACTCTTCCTCCTAGATGTCCCTCATTAAGGGCAGTATTTTTCAGTAGAACTCTTCCTTGGTTTTGAGGTCAGAGGAATGAGATTCATAACCAACCTATGCTGTTTCCTACTGAGTGACCTTGGACACAACAATTGATGTCCTTCACCTCTAGTTTCTGGATAGCTCCTAATGGCTCTAGACCTTGGATCCTATGAGATTCATCTAAAATTTTAACTGGGAACTTTAATGTGATTGGGCAGCTCCCTCTCATTCTACCCATGGTAGACTTCACTCCCACAAACTGGAACCAGTCCCCAAACCACCCTGAATGCCTTCCTAACACTTGGTCTTCCTCTGACTGTTCCCTGAAGGTGGGATACCTCTCCTGGGGTCCTCCTCCAAAGCTGTTCCATGAGGCTTCTCAAGATTGACCCCACCCAGCCCCCAAAGCTCCTTAATCATGTGTCTTGGCTGATTGACTGATTTATTTACCTCTTTCCTAAATTTCCTGAGGTCTTTTCCATATGTGAGCCTCTTGTTCAATGGCAGGAATAACTCATTCCATGGTCCACATGTTGTGTGAAAAAAATTTGGCTAATTGGGATAACATGATCACTGTCTTTCCAATTTAACTTTCCTGCTTAGATTGGATGGAGGGACCCAGGGTTAATGTAATATGTGTCCTTTGGGTAAAGCTGCCTAATGGGGATTGCCCTCTTTTATTTGTGTTTCCTCCCTACACGTTAGGTAAGAGATGATGTAATAGGTAATTTGAGTCGAGAGAAGGGACTGGATCTTGAGAGACCTAAGGAGTGTAGAAATGACAAGATCAGGCAAATGATTTGTGCCCATAGAGGAAGGAAGGGACCGACTGAGGCTAACTCTGAAGGCTCAGTCCTCACTTCTATCAGATTCAGCCAGGCCCCTTTTCTCCACTCATGTCTGCTTTTTTCCCCGACTCTTTTAATGAGCCTCTAATTAGCCTTCTTGCTTCAAGTCCCTTCCTGCTCTCACACCTCTTCTCGACACAACTGCTGAAATGTGAATAATAATCATGATAATAATATTAATAGCAAATATAATGAGAGCTAGCATCTAGGTCATACTTTAATGTTTGCAAAATATTATTTCATTTGATCGTTTCAACAACCTTGGGATGCCAGTGCTAATAATAATAATAATAATAAAAATAATAATGAGTTAAAATTAATGTACCAGCTCCTATGCTAAGCGTCATACCATTACTATTATCTCTTTAGGTTCTGACAACAACCTTGGGAGTGGGGTGTCATTATTATCTCTATTTTACTGATGAGGAAACTGAGGCAAAAGAGGATTAAATGACTTGCCCAGGATCATACAATTCATCATATTTGAACTCACTCAAATCTCTATGACTCTTTATCCACACCATCCATTTCACCACCTTGCTGCCCCCAATTTTACAGTTAAGGAAACTGAGGAAGATGATCCTACAGTTGAAGAAACTGAGGGAAAAGGAGGTTATGTGACTTACCCAGTTCACATAGTTAGTGTTTGAGGTAAGATTTTGAAACTAGATCTTCCTCACTCCAAAACCAGTGCTCTGTCCATAGAATAAACGGGCCATGTCAGTCACTGCTTCAAGCTTTAGCAGTTGCCTGTGGCCTCTAAGGTAACCCAGAAACTCCTCAGACTGACATTTAATATCCTTCATAATGTGATTCTAATTTACATTTCCCATCTGCTTTCAATGTATTCTCTTCCTTACTTCAGTTACTTCCATTCTCCAGTCAAACTGGGCCAAGGAGATGTTCTCTGGATACAACATCCTGTCTCCCTGTAGTGGATGTCCTTGGAACCTCCTAACCTTCCCAGGATCCTTAATCCTTCATTTTTCAACTCTATTTGCATCCTCCTAAGGGAACCCACACCCCCTAGCTCTTAGGGCTCTCCTTTTCTTCTTACAATGTTGGAAATAGTTATCTTTGCCAGTGTTGTACCTCTACCCTGCCCATCACCCCAGTGGAATTTAAACTCTTCGAGGACAGAGAATGTACAGAATGGGGGAAATGTATCATTTATATTTAAAATGGATTTCAGATTTTAGGGAATGAGAAGTTCAATGCCTCTCATTGATGGAATATGACAGTCACACAATGTTCATTAGAAATAGTACTTCACTTATTCTTTCGGATATTCTACCTGAGGTCAACACTGGACTGAAATCCTCTGAATATGTGATGTGATGTCAGTGATGGAGAAGTAGCAGAAGACAAGTATTCCTGAGGAATGATGGGCAAAGATATCAAATGGAAAGGATCCATAGAAAAGTCACTTTGGAGCCATCTGAGATTTTCAGCCTGGGGGATCAAGGGGCTTTTTAGGACACATGAAAGGTAAGATGAAAAACCTGCCCCCCCCCCAATGCTCCATCATTCTTTTTCTGATAAGCAAAGAGCAATGTTATATCCAAGCGGGGTGACCACTTGGTATCTGTGCAATTTTAGGTAAATCACTCCCTTCCTTGGTTCCCATTTCTACCTCTACAAAATGGAGGGGTTGGACAGAGTGATCTCCAAGATCCCATTCGGTTCAACACTGACTCTCAAGTTAAGGGGCCTGATTTCCAGTCTTGCCTCTGACATCTAACCTGGGTTACATTGAGCCAATGACTTCACCTCTCCAGGCCTCAGGAAAATGCAGATTGGTCTCCCGGCCCCTGAGATTTTCTCAGCTCTGGACCTATAATCTCTAATAGATAAGAGAAGACAGACCCATCACTCTAGTGTCAGCATCATGCAAGCCTCACTAGAAGTGGCCTCTCCTTTGCAAGGCTACATGGGGCATTGTCTGCCCAAACCTGTTTTTGTCTCAACAACACGAACACTTTGCTATGTGTGTTGGGGGTAGGGCAAAGGGAGGCACTCTGGATTTTAGGACAAATAATGAGGAACAGTGGGGGCCAAACTAAGCTTCTTTTCTCATTACCTGCACTGAAGTCACTAAAATTCTCTGCAAGTTGTTTCTTGCCCGGATTTTGAGGCAACCAAGTCCCATTTGAATATTTACTGGGAAAAAAAAATGTTTGTGTAGGAGGAATAGGGCCCAGTCAAAATTAAGGCAGATGGATCTCTTCTTCCAAAGTCTCTTTCATTGGTTGGGCATCTCTGAATTAGACTATTAGCACCTGGGTCATACAAGCTGAACAAGAAAGAGGAGGGAAGGATCCCATTTCCCTGTTGCTTTTGGCAAGTCACTAGGTCTCAAATGTCTTGGTTTTGTTTGTTCATTTGTTTTATTTTGCCCAGGGAAACAATGATTATTTAATTCTTTAAATTCCCCAAAACTTAGAAGTCTAAACCTTCCCTTTCTGCTGAGATTGGCGGATTCTCTTTATTCACTCAGTCCAGGATCATACGAAGAGACTCAATACTGGGCTTCCAACCAAGGACCTCAGTCTCCATGTGGAGTAGTCTTGTCCCTTTGGATTCCTTTAAGACAAGGGAGCTCTGGAAGGTCTTAGTTGCTGGCATGGGTGTGAGTTCTGTCCCATGGATATGAGTAGTACTTTGTATATTATCGAGAAAAACACATCAGGAGGAAATGGGTTCAGCTGATATCTTAGACCCCTACAGTTGGGAGACATGGACAAATCACTTCACCTTTCCAGGCCTCAGCTATAATAACAAACAACTCAGTCCGGTGCTTTATCTTTGCAAAAAATCAATCAATGAGCAAACCATTACTAAATATCTCATAAATGTCAGAGAAGGGCTGGGAACATCATCGTCCTCTCGGTATTTACAGTCTTACCAGGGAGACTCTGGGTATATATTCAGATTTATACAAAATACATTAAACTTTTTAGGCAAGAAGACTAGGCAGGGGAAGATCCCTCCAATGGGCACAGTGTCTAGAGGACTAGAGCAGGGGTCATTGAGTTCCAGCCCTGCCTCAGATCCTTGTATGACCATAGACAAATTACTTAATCCCTTTCAATTTGTTTCCTGATATGTCAAACAGGTTCAGTATAGCATCTACTTCACATGAAAGAGTTCTCTGGAAATCTTAAAGCACAATGTAAATGTGAATGATGGAAAACAAAAGGAGAAGGAGAAGAAAAGGATGTAGAAAGTGGGATCTGAAGTGATTTTGGAAGGAAAACAGGATTTTCAAGAGCCTTAAATGAGGAGTTGCACATTCCAGTCATGGGAAACAGCCTGTGCAAACTCTTGGAGATGGGAGATGATGTTTCAGACATGAGAATACAAATAAAGCCTGATTGGTTACAAGGCTGTTGGGATACTCTAGGACAGAGCTGATAGGGATCTAGACTACAGTGAAGGCTGTGTAAATAAAAAGAAGGGAATATATTCAAGAGATGGTGTGAAGGCAGGAGCCACAAAGCTTGTAACCGGTTGGACACGAGGGTTGAAGATAAATGAAATGACAAACCTGGGTAACAAGAAAGATGGGGGTGTCCTCAACATGAATAGGGACTTTCAGAAAGAGAGATTTCTCTTCCTCATTCTTGCCAAGAGGAGAATTAGAGCCACAATGGTCATAGATTTGTCTAGGGTTAATGGCACAGAACATTCCTCAAATCACCCCTTAGAGTTAAATCAGTTTGGGGAGGGAAGAGGAGATCATCATCTCTGGGTAGAAAGGATGGTCATCACTGGGAAGTCACCTAGCGAAGCTCTAATTGTTCTTTCTAACTAAAGGTAGAGTTTCAGAAGCTTTAGCACAGGTGGACAGTTTGGCAAAGCCCTAGGTGGCTCACCCCAGCAATAGCTCTTTGGAAAAGTGATGATTTGTAGAACAGGAGCAAACAACATTAACAATGAGAGGCAGCACAGCACAGTGAATAGCAAGGCCATCTTCAGTCATGAAGTCCTGAGTCCATGACTTATCTCTTCCATACAGGGTTGTGAGACTCTGCCCAACATTTAACCTTTCAATTAAGAAAAACTCTACAATTATATTGTGGAATGGTTACCAGACTGCACTGGTAGAGGGAGTTTCCTCACCTGAAAATTCCCCAAATCAATGAAGTCCAGGATCCGGTCCAAACACAAAGCATTTTCTCTTTTGCAGGTACAAACTGTTGCTGATAAATATGGATATTCTCTAATATCCCCATTCACATCACCGGTCTGATCCCCCTGAACCACCTCAAGTAACAATAACAACACCTCCCATTTATTTAGAACTTGAAAGTTTACAAAGATTTTAATCATAGAAACACCACCTGGGTGACAGAGGAGCTTAACAACCATTTTATAGATGAGAACATTGGGGGGGGGGTGTCCAAGTATTTAAATGATTTGCCAGGGACTTCAGTTTTGATTTAGTCAAAATCATGTTTTTCTGTCTTATTTTAACTAAAAAGAACCACCTTTCTGTAGTAAGGCCTAAGCAGTGGTGGAACCTTTAAAGGTTTCTCAAGAATAACCACAGAAGGGGCAGCTAGGTGGTGCAGTGGATAGAGCACTGACCCTGGAGTCAGGAGGACCTGAGTTCAAATGCGACCTCAGACACTTCATAATTACCTAACTGTGTGACCTTGGGCAAGGCAATTCACCACATTGCCTTGCAAAAACAAAAACAGGAATAATCATGGAAATATGACCCCGCCCCGCTGGACAATGGAGTCCTCCATCTTGTAACCTGGGTTTTCTTGAGCAGTAAGCACATTCACAACATATGAAACATTTTCCTGCAGAAATCTCAGCCTAAATAATGCATGAATATGGCCCCAGAGCGATAGTCTCTTGTCAGCAGAAGAAGCTAAAGGATGCTGACAGAGTGGATGCTGTTTGAGACAAGTAGTTAACACCTGCGAGACCTTTCTCCAGATGGGGCACCGCTGTCGTGGGTCCCACCAGAGTCACAGAATTACAAGGAAACAGAATAATTCAAGGCGAAGAAGGAGTTCTGTAAAGGAGCCTGGCATGACCAATAGTGTGCTGGACTCATCCTCAGGAAGATCAGGGTTCCAATCTCGTCCCTGGTACTTTAAAGCTGTGTGATCAGGGGAGCGTCCTATAGCCTGGTCCAAGCCTTGATTTCCCCATCCATGAAATGGGGATAATGATCCCTTTGTTGGCAGCCTCGTAGTGTTGTTGTGAGGTTATATTTGTGCAAAGCTATAAAAATGTCACCATTAATTACGCAGACAGTCTGCCCATAGACAGAAGCACTGACTAAGCTCCCGGAACTTAATGCTTCGGAGAATCATAATTTGCAGCGTGAATGAGGTCTTAAATCCAAGAGCTCTGAGGGTTTTATAAGCAGCTCATTAATGGTCATAGGTTCTATTATTTGAGTAGGAACAGGTAGTTATGGAGGGCGTGGAGAACAAAAGGAGGACTGGAAAACTTCGGATAGGTCACCAGGAACCAAGGTCACCCCCACATTTGTAGTTCTTAGAAAGCATTCTTGGGCTTCAAGGCCCCTCAGGTTCTTTCTCTTTGGGGGAGTTAGGTGGGGTTCTCCTAAAAACCCTTTCCAAAAGGAAATATGGCATAGGAGAAAGTATGCTGAACTTACAGTCATGAGACCTGGGTTCAAATCCTCTCCTACTACTTACTACTTGGCCATTTAACTGTTAAATAAATGTTAATTGGGTAGGGTAGGTAGTGCAATGGAGAGAGTACGGACCTTGAAGTCAGGAGGATGGGAGTTCAAATCCAGCCTCAGACACTTGACTCTTACTAGCTGTGTGACCTTGGACAAGTCATTTAAGTCTGGTTGCTTCACATCCAAGGCCATCTCTAGTCATCCTGATTCATATCTGGCCACTGGACCCAGATGGCTGTGGAGGAGAAAGTGAGGCTGGTGGCTTAGCACAGTATCCCCCCTCCTTCAAATCCAATTCATGTGCTTGTTATGGCATCACCTGCCTGATGATCTTCTTCAAAAGTAAAGGACAAAACATTATTATCTACTGACCAACTTTGGGAAAGCCACTTCCCTTTATTGGGCCTCAGTTTCCTCATATATAAAAGAAGGGTCTTAAACTAAATGACCCCCCAAAGGTCCCTTGTAGTTTTAAATCTATTACCCTAAGTCTAAATATATATATTCAAGGCCACAAGTGGAGCAGGGAGAATGTTGTTGTTACTGTCCAACTCTTCTCCCTGGGCAAACTATTAATTTCTTTCAACCTTGGATTCCTCATCTGTAAAATGGGGATAATCAGTGTGTGTGACAGAAAGACAGACAGAGAAACAGAGAAAGGGAGTGTGGGTGAAAAAGAGATGAAAGGGGAAAAGAAAGATTTAGAGACAGACAGGAGAGAGAGAGAGAGAGAGAGAGAGAGAGAGAGAGAGAGAGAGAGAGAGAGAGAGAGAGAGAGAATCATAATGTGTGAAATGTTATGAGAATCTTCAAGTGCTCTCTACTCTACACATTCTGCTCAGATCACTTTGCCTCAGTTGGAATAAGAATGATAAGAAGATCTACAAAATACCTCACAGGTATAGCATGTGGTTCTCACATCATCCCTGTGAGGTAGATGTGACTATTATTCTTGTCTGACAGGCTGAGAGTGAGGCCAAGTGGCATGCCCAGTGTCACTCAGCTGATAAGTATCTGAGGCATGATTCGAATTCAGGCCTTCCTGATGCTAAAATCTCAAAGGACTAATGAGGAAACTTGATCCCCCACCTCCTAGTACAGAGTGAAGGTCTCAGAGGACAGATCGAGCCAAATTTTTTTTGGACAAGACCAATATGGAAATTTGCCTTAATTGACTATACATGTTTGTAACAGAGTTTTTTTTTTCCCCTTGTTTCTCCATGGCGGGGGGGGGGGGGGGGGGGGGATAAAAAGTTAGATGTCAAATTAAAGCAAATGAATTTTGAAAGAATTTTAAATAAGTTGAAATAAATATTAGGGAGTTAGACTAGAAAAGCCCTAAGGTCCCTTCCAAGGATGATGATTATGAAGAAAGGAATTTTCATATTATAAAGCAATTTGAGATAAACGTACACAATACGATTCTGCATTTGAGGTGACATTCCCATCTTGGGGTTCCTCAGCTCCTACCTTCTTTTCCTCTGTTTACCAGAGACTCCTGTTTCTAACTCCTCACAGGCATGAGCTTCTGTAGCAATTTGACTCCCAGGCATCCTATCACCCTCCACGGGCCTCCCTGAGCCCTCACCAAATGCTCTCCAAAAAAGGACCCCAACTAGAAGAGACCTTCGAAAAGAAGGCCAACCTCTTCCTTCTACAGACAAGGAAACCGAGGCACAGCCAGGTGAGGTGACTTGCTCTAGGCTTCATAGACAGAACTAGGATTTGAATCTTCCTTTCCAGATTCCCAGACCATAAGCCTCTTCTGCTATCTTTCCAGGGGATGTCAGAGATATCTTTGAAACTGAGTTGGGGGGTGGCTAGGTGGCACAGTGGATAGAGCACCGGCCTTGGAGTCAGGAGTACCTAGGTTCAAATCTCAGACACTTAATAATGACCTAGCTGTGTGGCCTTGGGCAAGCCACTTAACCCCATTACCTTGCAAAAACAAAACAAAACAAAACAAAAAGAAACTGAGTTTGGAGGAAAGGAAGAACAAAAGTGGAAGCGGAAGGTACCGGAACCCAAATCCCATCTTTTCAAAGAACTGACTCATGGAAGAGGGACATGGGAATCCAACCATCTTGGCAACATCCCTCCATAACCCACGGAGCGGCTCCTGACTCCCCAGGGATCTGGCCTTCCTTGGGTCCATATGAGAGTGTCAGTGATGTCCTATAAGCAATCCATGTGAACTGGGGGTCAGCTCCTTCCCCTTCCTGTGGCCTCAGTCCCTTCCACTCCCCTCTCCAGGGACCTTGCCAGAAACATCCCCAGAGGCAGCCACTGCAGCCTGAATGAAGGTTGGCCACCAGGAATGATTCAACAGCTCCGCATGCCCCAGGTCTGCTGGGCTATAATTAGAATTTACAATGGGCTGCCCAGACCCACCATGTCTCCCTGAGCCCGCCTCTCCAGGCCAGGCTTGATGAATCACTCTGCCACGCTTTGAGTTCTCTGAAACCCCAACAAATTCTTTCCGTGTTACTCTGGGGATTAAAAACAGAAGTCGCGTGCTAATGGAAAAAGGTAGAATCTTTTAAATGAGCTCTTGGGAGAAGTGTGTGTGTGTGTGACAGAAAGACAGAGAAACAGAGACAGAAAGTGTGCATGAAAAAGAGATGAAAGAGGAAAAGAAAGAGATTTAGAGACAGAGGGAGAGAGAGAGAGAGAGAGAGAGAGAGAGAGAGAGAGAGAGAGAGAGAGAGAGAGAGAGATTAGGGGGCAAGGGGAGAGTTCTCTGGGGCATTGGTGATACTGGACAAGACCATAGGCCTTCAAGTTGGGGCTTTCCATGGAAAGTCCAGGAAACAACTGAGGTCAGACAAGGCAACAGCTAGCTGAAACACTGGTAAAAACTGCCATTCCTGACTGTGCCCTTTTGCTATCTTGGAAAGAAGAGAGGCCCTGACATTTAAGATGTATCCTCCCTTCAGTAGATTTAGAGATGAAATGCCTGCACTTGGGGGATGGACCTTCAAATAGCCAGAGGTAGAGTGGGGCAGGGGGTAGATCACTGGACTTTGTAAACAGGAGGATCTGAGCTTGAATCCTATCTCAGATGGCTATATGACCCTGGACAAGTTATTTATCTTGTCCAAGCCTCAGTTGACTCATCTAGAAAATAAAAGCTAGTATTTATATCATGCTTTAAAATTGTCAGGAAATGGGACAGCTAGGTAGGGTGGATAGAACATTGGCCCTGGAGTCAGAAGGACCTGAATTCAAATTCGACCTCAGACACTTAATAATTACCTAGCTGTGTGACCTTGGGCAAGTCATTTAACCCCATTGTGCTATTAAAAAAAAAAAACAAAAACAAAGGATTTTCAGGAAATTTCCAATAGCAGTACCTCCCTTGTGGGATAGTTGTGAGGATCCAATGATATTACACGCATAATAGTTTGTACCCCTGATAACACCATCTTGAGTGTCCCCAAAGTCTTAGTGCAAACATCATCTTGTATTGATGTCACCTATTGCTGGAGAGATCTAATGACCAAGTGGACAATGTACTGGGTTGGGAGTCAGGAGACCTGGATTCAAATCCCATTTCTCTGTGTGATCTTGGACAAATTACTGTACATTCCTAGACCTCAGTTTCTTCATCTGTAAAATAAGGGAGTTGTATTCTGTGACTCCAATAACTCTTCCTAGCTCCAAATCTAGGAAACTTGGAACAACTCTCACAGGATGGGCCTCCACAGAGAGAAGAGAGGCTCTTGTTGTGAGGTACATCATGGTGGGAATTTGCAGAGATATGTGTTGGATCAGAGAGCAGCTGAGGTCTCACTCTACTGCTCTGGACCCAGGAGCCTGTGAATACCACCAATTTCATATAAGTTTTATAAATGACTTTGCATCATGTGAGACCCAGACCAACACTCCTAGAATGGTATTAATATTATTCCTAGAATAGAAGGGAAAAGTGCAGAGGCATGGCCAACTTGCCCAGAGTCTCAATGTCATAGGGAGAGCAGGCAGAATTAGAGCTTGGTTCTTCCTGTCTCTGGTCCCCACCCCCCCATTAGAATCCAGCTCCCAATGCCATTCTGAGAAATAGGACTGCAGTCAGGAGGAAGACCTCACTAGAGGCAGTACAGAAAGGAATGGGGCTGTGGAAGCCCCCTTCAGTGATTCAGTATACAGGGTCTAACTCCTGGCCTTTAGGCCAGTAGGAATGCAAGAAAGGAGAGAGTCTTTGGCTTCCCAAAGGAGCTGCTGATCCTTACTGGTCCATGATAAAGTATTATGCTTTTGTTTTCCCCTCACATTTAACACTGTGCCTCACATTTAGTAAGAAATCCTTGGTGCCTGACTAATTGATGGATCCCCCTAGGAAATACCCCACTGCCTTCTGGTAGATAAGAAATTCTGCCCTCGGGTAACTGGGCAGAGCTCCTGAGCTCCCCTCCTCGCCCCAGAAAAACCTCTAGTCTGAGGACAGAACTCCACACTTCCTTCCTATCAAACTTGACGTTATTTTAGCTTCTCTAAAAATCCACTCACATGCCAATTAAAAGACCATCTCGGCCAACCCCTCTGTATCCACTAATCAGATTCTCACAATTCGAGATGTGGAGGGAGGTTTAATTAGAGATAATTGAGTTCAACCCCTTCATTTTACAGATGGGAAAACTGAGGGCAGCAAGGTCATGGGATTTTAGGAACATGGAATGAAACCTAGAAACTATCTTAGAGGTTATCTATCCCAATGCTCTCATTTTAAAAATGGGGAGCCTAAGGCGTATGGCAATCAGACGATGATGGATACAGAGATTAAAATGGCCTTCAAGTTCAGACCCCTCATTTTGCAGATGAAGACAATGAGACTTAGGGAGGTGCAAAGAGGCACAAGGTCACACAACAGCAGCTGCTTTGAGCCAGGTCTTCCCGGCTCCAACTCACTCTTTCCCCAGCTGTCTACAGCTCCTCTGGGTCCGCCTTCCTTTGATGCCATTTCTCCCTTTGAGAAGTTCCAAATCCTTTATGGATTAGAATAACAACAAAAGCAACCAGAATCTCAGCACTCGTTCATTTTAACAACATTCCTTTGGGGGAGCTGGGATTTAGTCTTATGCTCAAGGGCAGAAAGAAGATAGTTTAGTAAGGGGGGAAGCTGGCCGACAAAAACGTCCAGAGGAGGAAGGAGTCAGTGAGAGCCTGCATTGCTTGACTCAGTCTGCCCGTTTCTTATCAATTCTCCCCCCAAAACAAACAAAAATAAAATCTTCACCATGTATTGTTGTGCAGAGGTCAGCTGAAAAAATGAAGCATGTGTGTTGGAGCTCCCCTTCCAATCTCTCTCCCACTGTCAGCCTGGCTTCAGAGCTCTGAAGGAACTGGGAGTCTGTGGGTTTCCCCTAGTGTTATGGCTGCAAACCCCCATTAATGTGTTCTCCTGTCCAGTGATTATCTGCTGATCTCAATTAGTTAACCAGACTTTATCAGATTTCAGAAAGGAGCATTTACCAAGATGATATAATAAGGAGAAGGGCCATCTCCAATCATCTGGATCTATATCTTGCCACTGGATGCAGATGGCTCTGGAGGAGAGAGTGAGGCTGATGACTGCACAGCACCACTGCCCTCCCCCCCCCAATCAAATTCACTTGTAAGTCATGATATCACCTTCCTAACTGCCATTGGTCCTCTTTGATCACAAAGGACAAACAACAATTTTGGAGTAGTAGTAACTGTCCTATTGGGCAATGCTCCTTTCTTTCTCCCTCCCGTCCTCATTTCCTCCTTCTTTCCTTCCTTCCTTCCTTCCCTCATTCCTTCCTTCCTTCCCTCCTCTTCTTCTCCTTCCTCCCTCCCTCCCTTCCTCCCTTCTTTCCTTCCCTCCTTCCTTCCTTCCCTCCCTCTCTCCCTTCCTCCATTTCTTCCTTCCTTCCTTTCTTCCTTCCTTCCTTTCTTCCTTTCTTCCTTCTTTCCTTCCTTCCCTCATTCCTTCCTTCCTTCCCTCCTCTTCTTCTCCTTCCTCCCTCCCTCCCTTCCTCCCTTCCTTCCTTCCCTCCTTCCTTCCTTCCCTCCCTCTCTCCCTTCCTCCATTTCTTCCTTCCTTCCTTTCTTCCTTCCTTCCTTTCTTCCTTCCTTCCTTTCTTCCTTCCTTCCTTCTCTCTATCCCTCTTCTCTTTCTGTCCATATAGGAATCATACCCTTACCTGAGGACACTGCTCAAAGGAATATAAATTTTACTCACTGAAATCTCACAAGACATTTTAGATGTTTTTAGGCTAGATTTATTTTTTAAAGACCATGCTTTAAACCCAAATCATTCTGACTGATCCTAATTCAAGTCTCACTTATTCATTGTTTGGGTTCTGATGTCTCAGAGTGAGTGGAAATAGCAATTATTTGTATTTTGGTCTTCCTCTCCCAGATTGATTTTTTTTTAACTAGGTAAAAAAGGCCACTCTTTGCCTCATTTCTTACCTAGCCTTAATCACTAAATGGCATTGCCTCAGACAAACTGAGACCCAGGAAAGATCTTAGCTTAAAAAGACTCAGGTCTCCTCCTGCATTCAAGGCCATCTTCTTTCAAACTGATTCATCTCCAGCCCCTGGACCCAGATGATCTGGAGGAGAATGTGAAGCTGGTGGCTTTGCACAGCTCCTTCTCTCTTAGAGTTGATTCACTTGCATGTCATACCACCACCTCCCCAATGTCATGTTCCTCTTTGAGAAAAAACAATAGCATCATAAGAAGAATGTGTAGAAAACATCCCATGAAAAATTTATGTCACATTATCCAACCATTACATATGGAGGCCCAAGAAAAATTCATTGAAGATCAAAAGAGATGCATGATGAAGTAGCAGCTCACAGCTCCTAGAAGTTGGGAGTCATGGAGTATTTATGGAGCTCCCCTTAGACCTGGTATGGTATTTTGCTGGGATCTTTAAATATAAACAGGCAAAAATACTACCCCCTCACATAAACACACAAAAATACATACATACTATATATATATTCCTGAAAATAAGCCTAGCATGATTTTTTGCAGAATGCCAATAATATAAGGTCTACTTCAAAGATAAACCCCAGTTAAGATCATCAGCCAGATGGACACATTTAGGACATCCATTGCAACATTGAATTATAAAATAAAATATTAATATATCATGAAATTTAAATAAGTCATAATGACATTCATACTTAAAATAAACGATAATATAAATTATAATCAAGTATTGGTAAAAACACGAGTGGGTCCATTGGGACAAGAAGCAAGCGCTTCTTAATGAACTCAAAACTATTACAGAATTAAACAGAGTACAGACAAAACGTACAAATAAACCGCATACCTGATAATGTCTGAATAGACAGCCCCACCTCTAATCATCACCAAGGGCAGGAAAGATAAGATTGAAGGTGTTTCAGGCATTTATGATCTCAAATATGAAAAGTCTGGTGTTCACACATAGATCTAAGGAAATTGGTCAATTGAAGGCTGCCACTTGTTTTGGGAGGTGGCCAAGAGGTCTGTTAGTCTGGGATTCAGTGGCACGTGCCACTCTTCCTTGCAGAGAAGAACAGATCAAATAATGATTCCTGCAGGAATGACGACCTATCTCCAGACTCTTGATATTGCAATAACAAAACCCTTCAAGAGTCATTTGGGCATGGAAATCAGTGATTACACTGAAAATAGAATGGAGAGAAATCAGTGTGGAACTTTTGTGAAGAAGAGCCTGTGAGAGGTGGGGACTTGGGTGAAGAATTCATGGGATGAAATCGCTGGTAGCTATGGCGTCAACGCCCTACAGGCGGGCCACATGGACAAGAAATAGGACAGCTCTATGGATGGACACGAGAGAGTGGGGCCAATGGTTCCACAGGAAATGGAGTCACAAGAAATTTGGGCCATAATTTGGAGTTTGGAAAGTTATGATGATGTTCCAGAAGGAGATGATGTGACTGTATTTGAATAAATGCAGATTGTTGTATTTAAAAAATGAAACATTCCCTGAAAATGAGCCCTAATATATCTTTTGGAACAAAAATTAATATAAAACCTGTATTTTATTTTATTTTATACGCAGAGACAAAATAAGATTTTCATAAAAAAAAATCACTGAACTGATAGGTTTGAATTATAGTGTTGTCACCAATTTCCTGCCAGAAATCACATTCTGCTGCTTTTGTTTGGTGTGGCTGGGGTTCCTGGTGCCTCACTGATAGGGGAGGAGAACTCCATGCAGAAGGTCAAGGACTCCCACAGTTTCCAAACCATTATCAGCAGTCCTGTTTCCTATCAAATCAGACCATGGGATGAGATGATTCTGGAAATGGCAATGAGAAGGATATCTTTGCCCAACATTCACTCACTGTAATCAATGTAATATGCAAGTTATAGCATCATTGAGAAGATGATGTGGTCCTCTTCAATTACAAAGGACAGAAATTACTACTGTTTACATCTATGCACACACATGTCTATCAACAAGAATATAGATATGTCACATGTGTGTGAATTCACATGTATGAATAGACATGCCTCTGATCACATACAACAATTAAAGGAATAAAGGCTGGAATTTTTCATTCTGAGACTTTCAATCCAATTTGTCAAAAACAGAAATCCCACACCTATTAAGTTAGCCAAGGCAGGACTCTGTTAACAGAGAAATATGGATGACACTTGTCTCCTTGCCCTGAGATGCCTGGTGTTGCATTGAAGTATACCGAGTATGGCTTGCTTACCTCACTCCAAGAATGGGTCACTGACTAAGAGAGAGTGGCAGACCTGAGGTCAGGATTCCAGATGAGAACTCCTTGCTGGGGGGTGAAGGACATAGCAGCCCTAGGTGTCTGGCCCCTCCCTTGGAGGCATTATGGACCTTTATGTCCCGGAGGGTTATGTCCCTGTCCAAAGGGTTCTCTGAGTCCCTCAGAGACATTTAAGTTTTAGCAGATCCTAGCAAGATGAGAAGGCTTCGAGAGAAGTCCCATCTGTCATCTAAGCCCCAACCTCACTCCTTTAGCAGAAGCAGCATTCAAAGTAGGACAAGCCTTGCGGAGATGTTTGGTCCTGTATCATCTCAAGGGCCATCAACTGACGAGAGAGCAAACTGTAGAATCTGCTTTGACTGAGTAGGATCTACACCAAGAAAGCCAGAAAGTACCCATTTAGTCTGGGGAGACAGGATGATACTCAGGTGTGTCCTTTAAAGATTATTTTGTTTGCCCTATGTCTTTCTGAACAAATTTTATTTGTTTGGCTCTTAGAGACATTCATAATCTTGGAGTGACAGTGAGTCATTGACCTGAAACTCTATGGAGCTGATGAAAGGGGGAGGGATGTAAAGTCATGGACCTAATTCTGAATCCAAGTATGATCTTCAGCCAATTATTTCATGTCATGGATTTTTAAAAAAGCTATTTGGCCATTTAAAAATAGAGAAAACAGAGTCTTTTCTAATCCTTTAAGAGTCATGTTCTCTATGGTGACAACTAATGAATGTAATCGACCAGATCTGTGATGTTTTCCATCTTGATGATGTTCATTGAGGAAACGCCTTTTATCAATTCAGATCAGTCTCTTCTTCTCAAGCTCTAATCTTAGAATGATTCTGGAATGTGCTATAGTTAAGGAACATTTTTTTAAAGTAGTTTTTCCTCTTTCCCTACTCCCATAGAGTCATTTTAACAGGAGAGAATGTGGGGGATGAGTGGAGAAAATGCATTGCCATGAGATGTCTTATGCTCTCTTAGCTCCAGACCCAACTAGTTTTCTTCCCCGGGTCTGGTTCTCACACATTCATGTACTGAAATGTAGAAAGACCATTAGGTCTTCTCAGGGGATATTTAAAATGCTTGCAGGACATACTTCTTGGGGGGCTCATAAATGATTCATTTGAAATCCAATTTCAATGGATGCATCCATTCCAGCACAGACTTCTGAGATGAATTCCCACTTCCCACCCTGGGCCCACTCTCTCAGAATTTCAAATTTAAAGCATCCCTCCTCTTTCCCAAAATCTCTTTCACAGCATCATAGATTTAGAGCTAGAAGACTCTAGAAGCCATCTTGTCCCATCCCCTCAATTTCCAGACAAGATTTAGATCCTGCTCCTTAGCAGTTATCTAAATGTGGGTGGCCTCATCATCAAAATGAGGCCAGTGACACATTCTATACCTTCATTGGCAGTAAGGGACTGCAGAGTTAGACCTTTATTCCTATAGAGATGCAAGAATTCTTAGGAGCCCCAGCTAGCAGCTGTAGAGGGGGTAGAGCAACTCTGCCCTTCCCTTTCCTACCTGTTCAACCTTGGACAAATCACTTCATAAGCATGGGTGGTGAAACTGGGACTCGGTTTCCTCAATCTGTAAAACCAACGGCTTGGACCAAATAACCACTGAGGTTTTTTATCCAGTTATCCTCTGTCATCCTCTGTTGTCCTATTGTGAATTAAGGCTCTTTCTTGAAAGAAATTAATGAAATTAGCAGGTCGATGTTCCCTGAGAATTAAATACATATATTCAGGCTGACTCAAAAGAAGAACCATGGAAAGATATTCCCACTTAAGCCCTTTGGAGAAGTAGGGGGCCAGGAGGATGGTATATTGCACATTCCCTCCCAATTTTTGTGATGCATTGATCAATTGTGCTGATTTTCTCCCCTTTGTTCCTTCAACTTCTTTGGAGATTGTTTGCCTTTCAAATATTATTAGTTATATAGGATGGCTCTCTGAGGAGGGATTGGAGATGCATCCTGGAAAGAATTTTGGCGGTGCAAAAGTGGAATCATCAAAAACTCCTTTTTAAAAATTAAAACTCCTTTTTAAAAATTAAAGCAAGACCCCCATAGCTTACTCAAGTTGGCCTGCTTGGAATTATCTATCTTCAAGGTTCAGCACAATTAAGAGGGAAGAACCCATTCCTGATCCTCCCATGACCCCCACCTTCATTTTGTAGTTACTTGGTATATTTTATGTATTCATTCATTCATGTTTCTGTCCTGTACAGTATGTCAGTCAGGGTCATTGTTTGGATTTTGTCTTTCTGCCCCAGAACTGAGAACTTGATGCAGGTGCTTGTTCAGTCATTTAGTCATGTCTGACTCTTGGTGACCCCATGGACCATAGCATGTCAATACTGTCCAGGGCTTCCTTGGCGAAGATTCCGGAAGTGGTTTGCCTTTTCCTTCAACAGTGGATTAGAGCAAACAGGGAAGTGACTGCTCTGGGGTTATACAGCTACTGCGTGTCTGAGGTTGGGTTTGAACTTGAGTCTATCTGACTCCAGTCCCATTGTTCTCTTATTGAACTAATTTGTTGCCTCCCAGAGCTAACTAAATGATTATTGAACTTGTTAAATGGGATTAGATTGGGTCCTTACATACATGACCAACTGCCCTTGTTTTCTGCTCATTCATTCATGCCTTTGAAATATTCTTTATAACATTTCTCATGGACAGTCATTGTGATTCTGGGCTACAAAACTATCTACCCCCAGCATGGAACCTTTGGGTCATCAGTAATTGATTCTTCATAGATCCTAGGATCCCATGAATCAAATAGCATCACTAGGAAAAAGTCGGCTTAAAAGATGGGGTTTGGGGGCATCCAAAAGCTTGGCACTGTGGAAAGTACAGCCAGTATGCAGTATGACCCTTTCTGGGGCTCACTTTCCTCATCAGTAAAGAAAATGGACCAGGGGTCCTCTGAGGAAGGTGCAATGAAAGAAGTTGTGCCAGTTAATTGTTCAATTTTCTACATCAGTATTTATATCTCAGAAATTATAAAATATTACAAATTGGTCCATTATTTGTTTTGTTGATTTCTAAATTTTAAAAAGTGATGGTAAAATACTGGTGATGCAGATTTTAACTTGAAGGTGAACTATCCATTCTTTTTTTCTGCAAGGTAATAGGCTTAAGTGTCTTACCCAAGGTCATACAGCTAGGAAATTATTAAGTGTCTGAGTCTGGATTTGAACTCAGGTTCTCCTGACTCCAGGACCAGTGCTCTCTCCACTGCACCGCCTAGCTGCCCCAGTGAGCTACACATTCTTGAAAAAGCTGGATGTTAAATACTTATAAGCACACTACTGCCTCTGAGGTCTTTTCTAATTTTAATCTCAGCTTCCCGAATGGAATCAAGCAGACCCCTCTGGTTCTAGTGAGGCTTCCCAAACACCAAGGATGATGCCAGACAGTCACTTAAGGTTTTGAAGGTTTCTTTATTAATAATGTCTTGGGTTCTTTTAGCACTAATTCTGTTGAATCCAAGCTTCTCCAAGCTTCTCCCTCTCAAACAATTTCAGTAAGCAGAGGCCTTCAGATTTCTAAGCCAACCCCTTCTGTGTAATAAATCAAGCCCACATTCCTAATTTCAAAAAGGGAGGCATAGTCCACTGGAGGAGGTCAGCCCTCCCCTGTCATGGATGTCTGGTTGGCCCTTCAGGGAAGAAGGAACTAATGAAGGGTGGCCATCAAACTCTTCTGGGGTTCAGGCCAGGTAGGTGCTCCCAAGTCCAGATCTTTATCTCCCTCTCCCTCTACACTCTTTGATCTACAGATTATCTTAGGGTTATCACAAAAACCTAGTTCTTCTGGTGCTTAGGCTGCCGCCTGTGTGGGAAATTTTTCATCTTGAAAAGATGGAAAAAGAAAAAAAAGAAAGAAAATGAAACACATTCTAGTCTCCAAAGAAGGTGGCTGTGAGGTCAGTTTGGAGATAAATTTCAAGTTGCTATTTATAACTGGCTTCCTGGGCCTCCCTCAAGATCCAGCCCTGGATTCCCTACATAGAAGTGAGGGGGGGGTCCTTCACCTCCTTAATAGGTCTCCAGCTTGTCTATAATACTGGAGCTTAAATTATGGTTCAATAAAACCCATACTTAAAAGCATGTATTCTAGGAACACAAGGACTTTGGGTAGAATAGAGTTGATTTTTTGAAGATTTGGAAAGCTGAATTGAAAGCAAAAGTCAACTGAGGGAAGACTGGAGACATGAATAAGAAACTGGGGTGGGGAAAGCACTGGGTTTGTTGTCAGAGTGAAAATTCTTGCTCTGACTTGAACTAACCTGTCTGAGCCTCAGTTTCCACATCTTTAAAATTGAATGGTTAGACTACACCAAGATCCTATGATTTGGGATCATTTTGTAGCAGCTGAAAACCAAGGAATGGCATATTTCAAATGGGAGCACTCCAATGTCAAGCCCCCATGCAGATGTCTATGTGGCATAGCATAATGGAGGGGGAATGTCAGAGGTCCCAAGTTCAAGTCCAGCTTTTTCCATGTGACTTTGGATAAAGCAGGTCACATCTTTCCATCTCAGTTTCTTCACCAGCAAAAGGAAGGACTTCACCAGCTGACTTCCAATGGCATATCACAAAATCTATAATGCTATGACTTTCATGTCAATTCCTGGCAGAATTCTATATTGGACCATTAAAGGGGTGGTTTGTGAATACTTCAGAAGAGAAGCAGCAGTTGCTACAGCAGGTTTGTGAAGATCAAATCACAGTCCTTGAGATTATTAGACCAGAGGAATGTCATCAACAGGGTAGAGATGGATTTTAGCACCATTGAATAAATACCTCTCAGAATGTACCTTTGGGCAAGATGGGGGAGGCATAGAGTGATCATGAACGTGCTAGCCTACCATGAGGCTGCATTACAGTCGGCCCTTAGGGCAGGCCAGCACACCCCGCATACACACTCTGCCTGCCGATGTATATGATAAGACAGTGAGATGAATTCAAAACAGAGTGAATCATTAGACTCAGGGATGATTACAAAATCTCTTTTGACTGGGAAGGAGGTTGCTGGGATAGCTGCCTTGACCCTGCTCTATTCATCAATTTTATCAGTGACTTTGAGGAAAGCAAAAATGGCGTACTTGAAGCTTAGAATGACAGAATTGGGATTAAAAAACAGCAGACCCAAGCAAAAGGTAAAACCTCATAAAATTAAGCTAAATGGTTATCAATATAAAGTCTTATAGTTAGATTTTAAAAAAATCAACTGTGGAAGGTCAGAAAGAAGATGGAATGGGAGTTAGACATCAGTTCATATGGAAAGGACCTAGAGGTAACAGAGGTGTATAATATGAACCAGTAGTTTGATGTGAAAGCTAAAATATGTAATATGGTCTTGGGCTACATCCAGATCATGGGAGATGATAATGTCTCTGGTAAGGCCATGTCTGCATAATTGAGTTGCATCTTGGGCTCATATCTCAGGAAGAACTTTGGCAAAAATAGAATGAATCCCAGAAGGTGACAAACAGGATGGCAAAGATTCTCCAGTTCATGTGGTACTATAGCCACCCGGTGCTTCAAGTCATGCCCCCTGGGGTCCAGTACCCTTGGGAATATTAGAGGTCATCCATGATTGAGGTGGAGGTCTGGGCTGAGTGACAGGCCCTAAAGAACCTCTTTGGTTCTACAACTGAGGTAGAGACTAAATGACCTCCAGTTGCACCCTCTACCATGCGTGGCTCCATTCATTCATACTACTAGCAGTCATTTGGTATGGAAGAGGACCGCACCCTCCCAACCAAGTGATTGGTGGCAAGAGTTGCATAAATATATTTATAATAGTAAAATGTAAGCTGTGTAAGACATCCTTCTCACCTTCCTTTACCAGAAACATTGCACCCTATGATCTGAGTGATAGTAAATAGGACTATTAGAGATGATCTGGCTTCTGTGGGAGTCTATTGACCTTAAATTGAATCTACTTCCTCCCCTATCAGTGAGGCAATGCCAAACATTCATTTCATGCTTTGGTTCAGGTTGTTTTTCAGTCTGAAATTTTCTCTTCCTCCCTCCCTCCCTAAGTACTTTCTACCCATCTTTCAAGGTCCAGTTCCAACCCCACCATTGCAACAATTCATCTGCCTAGTATAAACTTCACAAGGGCAAGTACTATTCTCCTTTCTTAGTGATCTCAATGTGCCCAGCCCAGTGGCTGGCACCAAATAATCTCTTATGAAATTCTTGTGCATTGGATGATGGTCTCTTGTTCCATTCTACCTGAACCATCCTCTTCTCTCAACTCCAAAGGCCATGTTTGTGTAGACCCATGCTTTAGACTTTCAGCCCTGCTACCTTGGGCTGGTACCTGCCTCTTTGGTCTGGTCACCTTATCAATTGATTTGCTTAGAAGATGCTAGGGTACAAGGCACCATGTTGAGAATTCCTTGGGATTGCCCTTCATTGATTAGTTTCTCTCTTCTTCTATCCATTCTCTACCAGCTGATGAGTTCATGTTCCCAAAACACAAGCATAGCCCTGTCCTTCACTTGCCTGTGCTGATGCTCCAAGCCATTCATAACCTTCCATTGCATTTGTTGGTATAGTTTTATATTTATTTCTCTACATTCTAACCCTTCCTCCAAGAAAACATAACCTCCTTGATGAGAGGTATGCCCCATAAGGACTTTGAATGAATAAATGAATACCCCAGGTCTAAGGAGAAAATTAGTAAGAATATCTCTCTTAAATTTGAATCCCATAACTTCTTTGAGGATAGACGTACTGATTTATTTACACATAGTTT
Organism: Macrotis lagotis; assembly: GCF_037893015.1. Classification (NCBI taxonomy): domain Eukaryota; kingdom Metazoa; phylum Chordata; class Mammalia; order Peramelemorphia; family Peramelidae; genus Macrotis; species Macrotis lagotis. The sequence goes on along the minus strand of NC_133662.1, from coordinate 268,406,572 downwards.
TTCACATTTTACACTCAAAGTGAATTAGCCCCTGGCATGAACCATCAATGGAAAAGTTGTTCTGATGTCATGAGCGAGTGTGGCTGGAACAGGTTTTTCTGGTCATAAATACCCCTCTTGCTAGGATCAGCAAGCTGCTGTGGCAACTCGTCCTAATTAATAAGTATTGATTGACCTCTTCTGGAATCAAGACCCATCACTGACAGGTGGATGATTTAAACAATACCATTGGGCAGAGAGAAGGAAGGCAGAAAGTGGGGGCTTAAGTCATCAAGTCATATAAGTTTTTTCCTTCCCACACATTTCTTTTTAATCTGATAATAAGGTGATGTGGGATTTCATATAATTTGAGAGTGGGAAAAAAAAGATCTAAAAGTTTGGATAATCTAATCTCCCTCCAAATTCAAGAATACTGAATTCTCTCTCCTACCAGTGTGCCTCTGCAGGGCATGACCCAAGTGCAAGTCTGCTTTTCCTTCTCAGCCTGCTCCTCAGAACCCTGACACCCACTTCCTCCAAAGGATCAGTCTGAGCATCCTTTCTGATTCCCTCATCTGTTATTCCTTTTATATGTGACCTGGAGCGGTTACTACTGAGGTCTCTCCTAAAGCTCAAATTCTTCAATTTGGTAATTCAGATTTTTCATCCCATCTATCTTATAACCACGCTGTATTTCAGATGTTATGTCTGCTCATCTCGATCCATAAATGGGATTTCCCCCCTACAAAGGAGAATTCACAGTCCTCCATCACACAGACTATTTCATGTATGTCTGGCATAAAGCAGGAATAATAAAATGGTCTAAAAATGCTTTTTGAACAAATGAAAGAATTCCTTCTACAAATTCCCTTCCAGGTGGTAATCAGTCCTCTGTCTGAAATCTTGCAGTAACAGGGAGCTCAGTATATAATGAACATACTACCCCACTGTTGGATCTGGACAATGCTCTCTCTGTCTCTGGCTTTCTGTCTGTGTGTTTTTTCTCTTTTTTTTCTCTGTCTCTATCTCTCTCAGCTTCTATCTTTCATATATATTTATATATATTATAAATATATTATAATATAATATATTATAAATATATCATAAATATAAATATATATGTGTGTGTGTGTTTACATATGTAGGTTCACGGACATGCATTTTATATCCACATACATTCTTGTGCATATTTTTTGTTGTATGCATACATTTGCCAATCATGTAATTTCACTGATATGCCCATTGAGCAATGCAGGTTATCATCTCCTCTACAAATCAGAGTTGTAGAGAGTAGAGCATCCAGAGGTGATGTGACTTGCCCATGGTAACATGGTCAAAAGGTGGGGAGAGGGAAATTACTGATTGAAGAAAACAAATTCGGGTTAGGAGATTTGAACCCAGGCCTTCCTGATCCCAGGGCCAACTCTCTATTTGGCAAGGCTGACTCTCATCCATCTATGTCACATTGTTTTTGAATCATTACCTCTGCCATTGTAAAACAACCAGAGCTTTTTTTAGACTTGTTCTTCAAAGAAATGCCAGTAGCTAGACAAATACATCAACACTGCAGGGAGAAAGGCTAGTGTTTTATTTTCAGCCAGGGATTTTTGCCTAGATACTTACCTGTTCTCCCAGAGCTCCTTCTCCTACAGACACCTTTGCTGTTAGACATTGAGACAGATTCATCAACCCACATAAACAGTCTCATAAGACCTTGGCCTTAAACACTTCAGGCGGGCTAAATTAAATACAATTAACCAGGGAGTCTAATGAGAAATCTATCTAGTAGTTCTTCTTTTCATTAACTTTTAGCCGACTTGTCGAGAAAATGGATGGATGGATGGCATTGGGGAAGAGAAACACACAGAGAGAGAGAGAGAGAGAGAGAGAGAGAAAGAGAGAGAGAGAGAGAGAGCAGAGAGATCCTGTGGTTAGGTCCACACATTAGATTGAAGGCAGGACCCTAAAGCCTGCAATCTCAAGAAGATTAATATCAAAATCACCATCTCTAATCTATTTATCATATTTTTCTTTTTAAAAATACATTTAATAATGTCTTCGGGTTTCACAACAGTTGTCTTCCTAATTTGAGTTAGTTTTGTGACAAAGTTTTTTTAAATACCTGTTATAGAAACCTTATTTGACAAAGTATCCACTATGCCATCCTCTCTGCCATGAGGTTTCCCCCTGGAACATTTTGGATTTCTGAGTTAAGATTGTGACATACATTGCCAACCTTGCAGCATTTTGTTAATGCTAGCTATTACTCACCATTATCCTAGTTCAGTCGACTCATGAGTTGACCCATCTTTAAAACTTTTTAATCATTTTGAGTTAGAAGTGCCAAGGTGATGAGTAGCCTCATGACTGAGGCTGGGCTTCAATAACCCACCAGCACTGTGCCTCCAGCTGAGGATGACGAGAGAGGCTTCCATGTCTGTGGCCATTAGCTATAAACATAGCCCAGCAGCATGGGTCACTGGGTGATGAGTTGTCTTTGTTTTTGTTGTTTCATCTAGAATTACTCGTGAAGACTGTGTCATTAGAAGGCTCGAGGTTGCTTCGCAATTGGAATTCACAAGCATCTGCCAGTCAGAACCAGAATTCATAAAACCCAAATCTATCATTTGGGGAAATTAGTAGTTGAAAATGCTATCTTACTCACCAAATTCTTAAGGCTATAGTTTTAAAATGGAAAGTGTTCATTTGCATCTTACCATGCAAAACACACATGACCTTTTCTGCTACAAGTGATATGGTCCCATAGAGATAACATGGAATTTTGAATCAGAATATATCAGTTCATTATCTGTCATTTTTCAGGGTTTTGACCTTAAATAAGTCATTTGACTTTTCTGGACTTCAGTTTCTTCATCTGTCAAATGAAGAGAAGGTTGTACTAAATGGTTTCTCTGATTTCTTTCATCTCTATATTTAGCATCTAGGATCTACCCACTCTAATGAAATCCTCCAATATTTGAAGTTCATCTACTGGAGAAAAGGTATCTGGTCAGGACGGGCAGCAGCATAAGAAGGAATAAACAGTAATGGAGTTACAAAAGGAACAAAAGTAAAGCCATATAGTACAAGCCATTCCTAGACTCATTCTCTTTTTAGGCCTGTGTATTGACTTAGCTCTCCTTACATTTGGATCTAAAAATAATACCAGCTTCAAGGGAATAAGGTGGAGAAAAGCATGACTTGTCATTTATCAGGAAAAGTCCCAGTGTTTAAATAGATGGTGAGTTCAGTGTGAGTCCACAGTGGGATTTGGCAAGCAAGAAAGCAGATGAGAGCTTATGATTCATTAAGAGAGCCCTAGTGTCCCTAGTCTTGGAGGTGGTCTGTGTTTGGTTCTGGTTTGGCCACATTGGAAAGGTTCTATTCAGTTCTAAGCGGGTAGGAAAAGAAGGGTATTGGACAGTTGGGCAATACCCCGAGGAGAGGAACCAGGATGGTGAAGGGCCATAGGATAATAGATTCAGACCTGGAAGGGATCTTAGAGAATATCAAATCCACCATTCCTTGTTTTATAGATGAGGAAACTGAGGCCCAGAATGATTAAGTGACTCGCAGGTTAGTAAATGGCAGTTTGGTTGATTGGTTAGTCGATTGTGACAGAGTCAAGTTAGTGTCTATGACTGATCAGACCCATATGAGCTTAGAATGAATGCTTTACCTCAGGAAAAGCACAAATAGTCCATGTGAATATTTGGAGTGAATTCTCTATATTTGCGCACCTTATAAATATGGGGTTGTAAGTTTAGGTAGTAAATGGCTAAGGAAGGATTGAACTTATGTCTTCCTAAAATCAAGTCTAGTGTCCTCAATAAATCCCAAATTTATGTCAGCTGAGAATGGATGGCAGGAAGTGGGATGCTTTAGCCTTGAGAAGAGAAGACTGGGGTTGTTGGGCTTATTTTAAAGGGGGAAGGTAGAAATGAGGGGGTGATAGTCATCTGTGTATTTAAGGGACATTCCATGGAAAGATTAACTTGCTTCTATTTGTTCTCAGAGGAGAGAACTAGAGAATAATGAATGGAAGGTGCAAAGGGCAAATTCAGGATGAAGGGTCAGGAATGTTTCCTGTCAAACAGAGCTGTTTCGCAGTGGGTCAGGCTACCTCAGAGATTACTGGGCACCCCCTGCCTGAAGGTCTTCAATCAAAGGCCAGGTGCCATTTATTGAATGCCTATAAAGTGTCTCCTTGTTTAAGTAGTAGGTGGACCAAATGCTGCTGGGGCCTCTGCCCATTCTGAGACTCTGTGACTCTTGGGGAATCCATTCTGGCATCCAATCCATTCTCCAAACCATTCTATTTCCAGAAAAAATGGTCAAACATTTCTTCCCCTATGGCGCACTCTCCTTTTTCTCTCTCACTAAATTGTAAGTCATTTTTAAATGAACCAAAGAGGAAAGCAGTAGAAACCAGTGAAGTCCTCAAATGCTTAAGGAAGAATCAATTTTCATTTGTATTTCACAGAAAATGCTAGCATGGAAGTTAAGCCCTAAATTTTCTCATCTGACATGCAGGGAAGTCCTTTTCATCCAAGGGTTCAAAACCCTTTTGGCATCCCTTTGGTCAACAGTCTGGAGAAAACTATGGACTGCTCAGAGTTACGGTTCTAAATGCATATAATAAAATCAATAGGATTACAAAGGAAGCACAGTGATCAACTTGTATCTTTATAAAAGTTTATATACGGTGGCTTCAGAGTCCCTGTTTTAGGACTTTTCATCACTGCTTTTTGAGTTCCTAAGGGATGGGGGATGGGGTACCACATAGATTGATGAAGAAGTGATGGGGCCTGGTATTGAGGTCAGATGCCTTCACTAAAAGCCAATGCTATGGAACCAGTGTTTTTTTATATTTTAGTTATCTAATGAAACATCAGCATTGGATATAAGAGAGCCAATGCTCATCTACTTTGTCATTTTTCCAATTTATCTGGATTTAACATATCACACCAGCACCTCCATTCCAAATAGGTGATTTCTGCCATCTTTGGTTGAATGCTTCACTCCTCATAGAGGTCTGACTTCACACACTCACACACACACACACACACACACACACACACACACACAAACATCAACACATCACAAGGATATTGAGGATTGGTTCCAAGACACATCTTCCCATGAGGTCATTCAATCTTCTCTTCTCCAGGCCAGCCCCCTCCCAAGATGGAAACCTTTGTCCCCCCTCTTCTAGGCCTTTCCCAATACCATGGGCCCATTCTGTTTCTGGAGTTTATGACCAGGTTGCACCAAGTCCTGTTTAGAAAATGGACCCCAATTGAAGTTCCATATTATTACCCTCCTAGAACAGCAAGACCAGTGGGTCATTAAAAGTTACCTCTCTGTGACCATGGCCATCACTCCCAACCAACCAGGACTAACCCCATATCTAGCCTTTAGACATCAGTCTCTTCTGGGTGAGTGAGAATTAGTCTGCTGATAATTCTCTATTTAAAACTTATTTTTAGCTTCCAAGGAAGTCTCTCTGTGTTTTTTAATTGAATCTGTCACTTTGACATTAAAAAAAGAAATGGCAAACTCTTCTTTCCCATTTTGCTTCAGACAAGAGAAATGACATAAGAATCAGAAGTCATCTTGGTCTCGGTTTATGAATTTCACCTAATGAACTGTTTCTGGCATGCTAATAGTCTTCCTATATTAAGAGATGGCTGGATTTAGACGCTAGACTTTAAATCATAAAATTAGGAGGCTGAGTGGAGAACACCCCATCCCCTTCGAAGCTCATCACATATAACTCTTCCTAAAGAGGGCCTTTCCTAGCCCCCCAGCTTCAGGTCCTCCCCCTCTAAAATGACCTTGTGTTTTACACTCACACACCACACATACACACACATACACACACACATACAACATAAAGACACAAAACACACATACACACATCACACACATACACACACACATTTGTGTGCTTATTTTAATATCTATCTAAGCCCCAGATCATCACCTCTTCCTCAAACTGTCTCCGTGACCCTGGGTAAAATCTGTTTACCTCTCAGTTTCTCAGACAACTCACCAAGACGAATGATTCAAAGAAAGTAGTTCCTTGCATTGAGAGAGGGTCTTGACTCTTCTGAAAGCCCCCTAGAGTTATAAAAGCAAAAGTCCAGTCCTTACCATTTTCAAAAACCCAGACCTGCAATTTTGTTGTTTTAGGGAACTTCCAGAGGAGGAAACTCCCTCCCCCAATGCAAATTGGAATCTGTTCTGCAGTTCGGAGTCTTAAAAAAGTTGCCTGAGTGGGGAATAAGCTTTTTATGCTGAGAAAAGCCCTCATTTCAAATGTGATTTTGTTTGATTTTCACATCATCCCTGGAATATTGATGCTGATGTTATGTCCTTTCACAGAGGAAACTAAGGCAGACAGAGGTTAAGTGACTTCCTCAGGGTCACACAGCTAGTAAGTGTGGGAGACTGAAGTTAAATCCCAGTTATTCTCTTTGATGTTCTGCCCACTGTACCACCAGCTGCCTCACCTGGCAGTTTAAGTGGGTCCAGAAGAGGCAGATCTGACTTCAAAGTTGCCCAAACTAGCACCTTAAATTTATAAAAAGCTTTACTCATTTTTAATCTTATCTCAGCCTTCTAAAAATACAGTGAGGGGGATATCTAAAAGTTTTGTCTACCTTTGCTTCCTTATTTCTCTGTGTTTCTCTGTCTGTCCCTGCGTCTCTGATTTTCTTTATTTCTCTGTCTCTGTCTCTCTGTTTCTCTCCATATCTCTCTCTGTCTCTCTCTTACTTGAGATGTCACATGAAAAATCAATGGAATTTCTCACAAACCCTTTAGCCTTTAATGTTTCTATGACCTCACTTATGAGTTAACTACTAATGCTACTAAATCACAACCATTCTACGAATTCTAACCCTGTATGACTCTTTTACATGTTGTTCATCCCAAGGTTCATCCCACTGTTTATCTCAAGCCACTTACTCTCTTTTTCACTTGGGGCAAGGTCATTCCCTTTCTGGACCTCAGTTTCCTCTGAAAGATGAGGGAAGGAAGGGTGGATTAGATGACTTCTGGGCTCCCTTCTGGTCCTAGATCTTTGCTTCACAAGTTTTGTCTCCCCCATTTTTATGGATGAGAAACTAAGGTTGACATAGATGAAATGACTCATCTACTGTCATAGTTAGTGAGTTTGGGAGGAAAGAATGGGTCTTTTTGAGTGTAAGTTCAGATTCTGTGACTATTTTTTATACCTTTCTTCCCATATAATTCTTTATTAGTAATATGGTACAGCCTTCCTGCTGCCATCTTGCCCTTCCATTGTCCATTTGATGAGTTTCAGCTTGACTTCTTCAGAGATTGTAGTGTTCACGGTCAAATAGCAATATAAAAAAATATCAATGCCTTAAAATAAGTTTTTGTTTCAGCAAGAATCTTGGGGTCATAATTGCCTAGCCATGTGACCTTGGGCAAGTCACTTAACCCCATTGCCTTAAATAAATAAAAAAAATTTAAAAAAATAATCTTGGGGTTTTCAAAAACATGGTACAGTTTTCAAAAGGTAATCAAGTCTGGTTCCTTTCCCCCTTCTGTTCAATCCCAGACCCAGTTCATTGACCATTTGAAGTTTCTATCTAAGATTGTTGAACTATTGGACAAATTCTATGAGTTGTTAATACAACTACCTATCACTGCCATGATTATAGGCACTCCTCATCCACTTGGTCTTTCCTGTGTGAATAGTTAGACCAAACGCATCTCTACGGTATTCTGGACTTGGAGGCTATCCCAGAAAAGTCATCCATAGATAAATGTTTCTGGAGAGGGTCCATATACTCAGTTAAAGAGAGCTGAATATAAAAAAGATTTTCACCAGATTAGGAAATCATCTTCTTTTCTGTTGCTTTGAAGATTTGATTTCAAAAGAACCTGGTGTGGGATGGTCTCTGATTTCATTTACTATTGGCAACTACTATTCCTCAGCAGAACGTCCACAATCTTTAGAGAACAAACATTTCTTAGAGGTTTTGAGGCAGAACACACTCCTGCTCTTCAAGCCCTAGAATAGTATAGAACCTATTAATTCGATGCTTAATTATTCATTCTGATTTTTCTTCATTTTAAAGAAATTTAAATCAGAGGATGATACAACAGAGATTTTTTGAGAAGTTTATCACTATAGGATTTTATTTATGTTCCTGTTAAACACTTGATGAATTAGGAATCAGAGATCTAGGACTTCATTTTTCCAGTTTTTGTACTTACTACTAATTTGCCTTGATCAAGTCATTTCCATCTCAGGTTTCAGTTTCCCTTGCATCTCTTGGATCTGGTGATTTAATAAAAATTGGCCTGATATTCTACAGCTCAGGAAGCAGCATAAATCAGGTCCCTTGGAGAAGAATTCTGACTCTGGAGTCAGAATGCTCGACTTCAAACCTCATCGCTATTACTTCCTGCCTGTGTGATCTTGGGCAATTCACTCGCCCACTCTGGCCCTCAGTTTCTGTAGTCTGTTTTTCTTTGCTGTAAAGGAAAGGTTCAACTGGGGCTGAACCAGGTGACCCCAAGGTCCCTTCCAATTCTAAAACAATGGCTCTATTTTCCTACAGCCAGCAAGTCAATCCTCCGGTGTTTGTAGTGGCTACCATGTTGGATGTGAAAGAAGGATGCCTATACTTAGATCCTGGTTCTGGAGCCTCCTCACTGTGGAATCCTGGACAAGTCTCTTGACTCCTCTGAGACTCCACTGTAGCACCTCCCTGCAGGACTGACACAAAGCTCAGGTAAGAAAAATAGACATGGGTATTCTCATATTTCATATATAATGGCATATTGGTACAATTATCTAAATTCACTCCACAGGGGGAGCACTTGGGGCACCCCTTTATCAGTCATGGAGTCCCAAGAATAGCTTCTCTGTGAGTTCTCATCTGCTCCACATGTGAGTTGGTGAGGTTCAATGAAGTGTTTGCTTATTGTTTATGCAACCAGAAGGCAGAGATGGTTCAAAGCCAAACAATAGAACAGCACACACACACACACACACACACACACACACACACACACACACACACACACGGCTCTTTCACAAAGACAATACAAACCCACATTGGGGACATGCATGAGGGGCCCACATGGGAAGAAGATGGTAAAGGCACAATTCATGCCTTAGATCCCTTGATACGGGTGATGATCTCCCCCCAGTTCTTCTCTGACCCTCTCTTTTACTCTCTAGATCCCCTACTGCTTAACTGCAAATGAATTGGAATGAGAACAAAAGACTAGAGAGGAAAGGAAGGAGTCACCGGTTTCCCATTTCTTCACCCAAATTCTTCTCTTTATTATGGAGATCTGTCAGCCCAAAGCCTAATGACTTTGGGGCTCTATTTTGACCAGCAAAATTTCAATTTCCCTCCCCTAGGGACATTTCAATTATTTCTAAGAAAACTTTTTTCTTATATCCCTGTGTTCAAAATTGCATTTAACTTATCTAGTGCACACATAATTTACCTTAATATACATGGAATTTTAAATTATATTATATTATATTTATTATATTATAATATTATACATATGTATGTATAGTATCCAAATATATATGTGTGTATATATACATAAATATGTGTAGAGAGAGGAAGATAAAATTCACTTTGACATGAAACCTGCAGTTTTGATTTTCTCTGGACTATTATGTGTATTAAATTTAATTTTAAAAAAGATAATACGCTCCTAGAGCCAGAGAAAAACTTGGTGGCCATTCTATCAAACTCCATCAATTAACCTAGGAGGAAAGTGCTTCCCAGAGAAGGTGGGACTTGGTTAAAGGCACCCAGAGACCTCATCATAAGGTCAGGATCCATATGGCTGTCCTTCATTTTCCTACTTCTGTTCTCACAGGTTTCAATGATTTCAGAAGTCCTCCTTCTCCTTTCTTTCTTTTAAAAGAAATTCAACTAGGAAACAGTTCCCAGAAGTTCTATGATGTGTCTAAGGTGTCATAGTTAATAAATAGTAAGCCCAGGATTAGACTTCAGTTTCTCTGACTCTGGTTGTGAACTGGACAATCAGCATTTATTAAGAGGCAGCTGGTGACACAGTGGAGGAGTCAAGAAGACCTGAGCTCAAATCCTATCTCAGATTCTCAGTAGCTATGTGATTCTGGGCAAGTCACTTAATCTCTCTCTCTGTCTCATTTGTAAAATGAGAAAACCCTGCTTTCCAGGGTTGTTGTGGAGATCAAAAAATGAGATTTTTTTAAAGCATTTTGTAAACCCAAAAGAAGGAAAGGAAGATGCAATTATTAAGCACCTACTGTACCAGGCTATAGAAATGCTAGCTCTTTGCTAGCATAAGGAGGCCTCTAGGGTCCCTTCCTTTCCAGCCTTAAGTCTGTGGCTCCATGATCTCTAGTATCAATCTTGGAACCTTCTACATTGGTGACAATGGTGCAAGATCCCTCTGGGTAATTTGGGAAATCTTTTCCAGCAGCTTCTATCACAAAACCAATGAATGGGGTACCCATTGTTTTTGAATTCAACTCATAGTAAAATGAATCTCCACTATCAAATACATTTCCAAATGGGTGTTCCAGCTCTGTTTGAAGCCCTCTGAGAACAAGATAGCCAACTCTCCACTTTATCACTGTCCTGTCTAGATCAGGCATCCAGACCCATCTGACACATTCCAGTTTGGTGCAACAAGAAATGGGGATGGAAAATCTATCTCCTTCTTCTAAGTGTATGCATAGCTGCCACATCATATTCCCGACTAACACTGAGCTTGATATCTCTCCATTTCTCTTTCATGTAAAAGACTAACTAGGTGCCTTCCATCTAGGATTTGTGAGATTGATTTTTTGAACCCAAGCATAAATCTTTACATTTATCCCTACTTAATTTCATATTATTTGACTTAGTCCAAGACTCTTGCTTATCAAATTCTTCTTAGGTCTTGTCTGTCATCTAGGAAGTTAGCAATTCTACCCAATTTTGTGCCACTTTCCACTGTGATGGCCTCACCCACACCTCCCTCTAAGTCACTGATGATATCCCTTAAATCCAAGGAAAGGCTGTTTTCAGAAATGTGTAGCAAGGCCACCTCAGCGTTAATGGGCTTAGGAGTATAGTCCTGAAATGAACCATGATAATCACCATCATTTAGCTTGATGATTTTTAACCTAGTTTGAAATGACTATTTAGTGACCATGAGTCATATGCAATTGGGATTAATTGAAGAGGATGTTTGTGTTTGTAGAAGGATGTGATGACAACTGGGAAGCCCAGCTCTGGCCCTTAGGGAGACGTGGCCTTTATCAGATCTCCTGGAGGGCAGCACTGGTCTAGCTGAACCTCACCATTCCATTTACTCACATCCTCTATCCACCTATCCAGTCAATTCAACCGTCAGCCATCAAGTGCCTGCTGTATTTCTCTGCTAGGCACTCTGATAGGATACAAGGGTTTGCCCTTGAGGAAAGTGCATTTTATTGGGGAAAGCAACATGGAAATAGAAAATCAAATTAAAATGTGTATTTCAAGTATTATGGTGAAGTAGGACCCAACCCATTTGGAGAGTTAGGCTAGGCATCTCAGAGAGATGGTATGTGAACTGATCTTTAAAGGAAGCTGGAGAGATGGATTCTGGAGGGATGGAGAGGGCAGGAGTATCTTCTAAGCCTGGGTCACAGCCTGAACAAAGCCATGGAGATGTGAGAAGGAATGCTGTTCCCCAGGAACCCCAGGCAGGCCATCTTGGAGACACATGATGTGAATTAAGGAAAGTAATGTATAAGAGCTGAAAGGTGGACTGGGGCCAGAGGCAGAAATGACTTTAAAAGCCAAACAGTAGAGTCCCTATTTTATTCTAGAGGCCACTGGCACTAGGGGAGCAGGGGGATTGTGTTCAGATTTCATCTCCCTTCTGGTTCAAGAATGCTAAATTTTCCTATGAATTTCAAATACTTCCCATCCTTCTCTCCATTCATTTACTTAAGTCACCCTTCAAAGTGAGGCTCAGATGCTAGCTTCATGGGCTTCTCAGACTGCCTTAGTCTAAAGATGTTGCTCTCCGCTGAACTGGGGGAATAAACATTGACTCTCACACATACATACTCACTTCTCATGACCTACTTTTCCTTCCCATTTTAGTCACATATAAAAATGGTCATATCCCTGATCTCTAGAGAGAGAGAGAGAGAGATCTTCATATTGAAGAATTCTCAAATTCTTTTTCTTATCCTACCATCATCTATTGGCTTTCCACCTCTCCCTATGTCTTGCCTCGCCAAACCCTGTTCTCCTACATGGTGTCCTCTGGTCTTCTGACCTCTCAATTATCTCCATGTCATCTCCTTTACACTAGTTACTCTTTTCCCCATCTTGACCCCTCAGGAAACCAATTCAGTTCTATGCTATCCTCTTCTCTTGAGTTCAGTTGTGCCATACCTTGGTTTAAGCCTTGATCACTCCTACCACCTGCCACCTTCATGCCTGCATAGATGCTGCTAAACAAAGATGGAGGAAAACATGGAACTGCTCTGATTGGATACTATTCAACCTCAATTTTACTATTATATTGGCAACCTTACTATATACCTCCCTCATTAAATCACTCTTACTCTCCACAGTGGCTCTTCACATTATTTTATCTTTCCTCAAACCTTTCAAGACTGCTGTACAACCTCCATCTCAGTGGACTTCTACGCCCCAGTTTGTAGAAAAAAAATGAGGTCATTCACCATGAGTTCCCTCTTCTCCCGGCTTCTTGCTCATTGGTCTTCTGCCACTTCTGTACTAGCACAGGGAGGATGGCCTCACACGATGAGGTGACCTAAGCCCTCTACAAGCTAAACCAATTCCATTCCATCCCTTTTATCCAGCAGATTTACTCTCCTTGTCATTCCATTCTATCACTTAATTTGAATCTCTCCTTGTCAACTGGCTCCTTCCCAAGTCCTTGTACAAACAGGCCCCTGTCTCCTCATTCTTAAAAACCTTCACACAATCCCTCTATTTCCACCATTATGTTATATCTCTTCTGCCATTGTGGCTAAACTCCTTGATAGGGTCATCTACAATAAGTGACTCAACTTCCTCTATTGTCATTCTATTCTTAACTCCTTACAATCTGATTTTCAGTCCTATCATTCCATTGACCTTGCTCTCTCCAAAGTTGCCAATGACTACTTAATTCCCCAAACCAACAGTCTGTTCTCATACCAAATTCTCCTTAACCTCTGTAACCTTTGATATGGTTCACCATCTTGTATCAAGGATCTCTCATCCTTGGTACTCTCTTCTCTCCAGGCTTTCAGGACACCCTCCCCACCTCTTGGTTCTTCTCCAGTCTATCCTGACCAAATCCTTCTCAGGGTCATCATCCAGATCATGTCCTCTAATTGTAAGTTCCCCAAAGTCTCTCTTCTGAGCCCTCTTCTCTGCTTCTTCTATACAGCTTCACTTATGGATCTCATCAGCTCCCATAGATTTAATTATCATCTCCATGTTGATAACCTCAATGCCCTATGCTGCCCTACCCTCCCCCACTGACATCCAATCACACATCTCCAGTTGCCTTTCAGATATCTTGAACTGGATGTCTAGTAAATAGCTTGAATTCAACCTACCCAAACAGAATCCATTATCTTTCTCCTTACACTTGCACACACCTGCCTCTTTCTCAAATATAATGCTTGTCCTTCGTTTCCAAAGAAGACCATGATATCAGGGAGTTGATGACATGACAGGCACATGAGTGGAGGGGTGTGACGTTATGCTAAGTTGCCAGCCTCACTATCTCCTCCAGAGTCATCTGGGTCCAGTGACCAGATAAGAATCAAGATGACTGGAGATGTCCCGGGATGTAAGTTGATCAGGGTTAAGTGACTTGCCCAAGGTCACACATCTAGTAAGTATCTGAGACCACATTTGAACTCAGCTCCTTCTGATTTCAGGGTCAGCATTCTACTCACTATGTCATCTAGCTGGCCTACTTTCCCTGGCACTGTAGATGGCAATTTCTCTCTCCAGTCCCTCAGATTAGCCACCTAGCAATCATCCTTATCTCCTCAGTGCCTCTCACATCCCATATCCTATCACTAAGACCTGTCTTTTTGACTATACTCCTTTCTTTCCTCTGATTGTCCCAGTGCAGGCCCTCATCACTTCACATAATAGGCATATTGCCTGTTCTTGTATCTGTCTGCCTTGAGCCTCTCCCCACACAAATCCATCCTCCAGTCAGTCACTAAAGTGATTTTTCTATTGTACAGGTCCAACATGTCCAATCCCTTTTCAATATACTCCAGTAACTCCCTATCATCTCCAGAATCAAATGCCAAATCATTTTTTTTTGTATGTCCAAAGCCCTTTAGAATCTAGAGCCCTGCCACCTTTTCACTCTTTATTTTTTTTAATTTCTAACATATATTCTTTGTTCAGTAGCATGAATAAAATATCTCATTTCTTGACTCTGGGCATTTTTTTCTGGTTGTCCAATGCCTGGAATGCTCTCACTCCTCATTTCTGTTAACTGTTTTCCCTGGTTTCTTTCAAGTCTCAACTAAGATCCCATCTTCCTTTAGAAGACTTTCCTAATGTGGATCCCTCCTGCTCTAAAGCTCCTTGAATTCAGGTCCCTACCTCAAGTGCCCTTTGTGACCTCCCACAGTATGATACACACAGATGATAGGAATCTGGGGAAACTTCTTGAACAAGTCACAATTTACCAAACTTTTGTTTCTGTTTTGAACTGAAATATAGTAAAGCTGGTGCTTCCATAAGGGACTGAGAGTGTCAGAGATTAAGGACATTTGAATTTTAGCAAGAAATTATTCTCCAGTCTCATGACATCACGTCAATGATGTCATGACATGCTTGTAATTTGGATTAAAGTGAGGGGGTGTTTGGATTGCCATATCAATGCCAACAGGGAACTACTAAAGGGTTATAAGTAAGGGAAGAACTTGATCCACCAAGTTTACAGGGGAAATTGCCTGCTCTACTGTGTGAATAATGGATTGGAGAAGAGAGGCCAGTGACAGCAGTTAGCCTTCTATAAGCCCATAAAATCATAAAATATATAAGCTAGAAGCACATGGGAGTGGGAAGAGTATGTAATCTGACCCTCCCATTTTACAGATGAAGAAACGGTGTCAAAGGGAGACAAACTGACATTCTTAAAGTCACAAAACGAGGAAGCAGCAGAGCCAGGACTAGACTCCAGATCTTCTCCCTATCAGTTTGGTGCTCTCTCCCAGTAAATAACTCACCACTTTTTGGGTCAATCAATCTGCCCATTGAGTACCCTAGTATGAATTCATTAGTTAGATTGGACAGTCACTTAGAAAGGTTTAGCCATAGGCCACTGAATGGGTAAGTTTTGATAGAGGTCAGTGGGATATAGACTATGGGCCACTGGTCAAATACCGGGCATTCTGGGGGTCCCAGCAGGTAGAAGGGGATAACATGGAAACCATGGACTCCATGAGGAATCTTTGCTTGAAGGGCTAAATTTTGCAACATTGTTCTCTTACCCCAGCTTCTCCCAAAGAAGAGGTCATATGAGCCTCCCTAAGCTTGTGTTAAGGTTCACCCCATTCCAGAGAGAGACCACCCCAGATCTGTGACCAATTCTGTCAGAAAACTCAACTCTAAAATCAGATCCCAACCTGTGCCTCTGTAGATTGAGCTCACCTTATCCCCCATCACCCCACCACCATAGTCTATGAAGCTAGATAGCCGGCTATTCTGCATACTCAGCATTCCAGGAGGAGCCGGGGTGTGCACTAAGGTCCTCTCTCTTCAAATGCTGCGTTATGGTAGAATTCCTTGTTGGAAGGGCTGACAAGGATGATCACTGAGCTCCCTTCCAAGGCTCGAATCCACGCGCCTGTTATTTTCCACCTTTCTGCCTTTGAACCATCCACTTCCCAGGCCTCGAATCTATTTCTTCTCATGCTGGATCTCCAAAGCCCCTCTTTTCCTCTTTTCCAAGCTTGGCTCTAATTTCACTTTTCTGTTTTTGGCTACCTCTGAATCCTCACTGCCTCCCCAAATTATTCTGCATTTAAAAGAATAGTAATAGTTGTGAATCTACTAGGTTGCCCTAGGAGGAGGAATTTGCCATAATAATAATAATAATAACAATGAGGATAACATTTATGTAGGGGCAGCTAGGTGGGCCATGGATAGTATTTGTCCTGGATTCAGTAAAATATGAGTTCAAATTCTGCTTCAACATTTACTATGTGACCCTGGACAAATCAATTCACCCTAACCTTATCTGTAAAATGAGCCGCAGAAGAAAATGGCAAATTCTTCCAGTATCTCTGCTAAGAAAACCCCAAATGGGATCATGGAGAGTTGGACAGGACTAAACATTTATACAACACTTACAGGGAGCCAGGCATTGTGCCAATCACTTTACAAACACCATGTCCTTTGATCCTTAAGACAACCCTGCAAGACAAGGATTATTATTATCCAAACAAAGGATGGATGACCACTTGTCTTATTTGATATAGAGGCATGTTAGGTTCAGGCATAGGCCGATTTATTATTCCCAGTTTTATAGATGAGGAAACTGAGGTAAATAGTTAAGGGACTTATCCAGGGTAACACCATTAAAGTCAATATTATGGTGGATATAGGATTTAAGATTTAGAACTAGAAAATACCTTAGAGACCATCATTTGATCCAATTGTAATTTCACAAATCAGGAAATTAACTACTTTCTAGGTTACCCCAAGGTCAAATGCTACTAAATTCAGAGTTAGGATTCAAACTGTGGTCCTACTGCACAAAAAGAAGAAAAGGGAGGAGGGAGGAGGAGGAGAAGGAAGGAAGTGAGGGAGGGAGAAGGAAGAGCAGAAGGAAGGAAGGAAGGAAAGAAGGAGAGCAGTCATTGGAAACACAGAGGTGTTTGTATTTGATCATGAGATACGTGATAAGATTAGACCTAACAGGATCAGACCTGTGTTTTAGGAAAGTCACTTTGGCACCAACGGAAGAAAAAAGAGACAAAAAGATTGGACTAGAGGAGAGACGGAAGAGAGAGGTGCATCAGGGAAGGGAGATCGCCAAGGGGTGGGGGGGAGACTGCCAAGGGCAGCAGGGTCTAGCTCTCAAGGTGGATGAGGACTGAACAAAGGCCCTAGGATTAGTTGATCCAGAGATCACAGATGACCCCAGAGAGCATGCTAGCCATATCTGAAATGCCGATGGCAGTTTCATGTTCTTGACCTCTTCCAACCTTTGTTGGGCCCACATGGCTGAGTGAGTTTGTTAAAGTCTGTTTTTGGAAAAGAAAGAACAACCCTGTCAAGTTGACGTCTCTGAAACCTCAGCCTGGATGTCTTTCTCCCCCTCTCATGAGTGAAATGAAACTAAAGAAGGGATTGCCTGTCACACCCTCTAGGGCCACAATCTGGGCAGAGTTGGTTTACAAATATCCCCCTGATTTAATGTAAACAGAAAGACTTCAAGGAGAGGCTGGGCTATGGTGAAGGGAAAAACCGGTTTTCAGTTGATTTTCAATAAAAAGTGGTGGCTCTTGGGTTAGAGTCCCACAGTGTGAAGTAGGCTTCATAGTTGGGAAAAGGACTGGATCTGGGAGGTGATTATCATGGAGAGACCCAGGATAGAATAACCTTTCTACCAGTACTGGTCAGGGCTTTCCTGCAATTTAGAGTCTGAAGCAAGTTCTCAAGGGCCAAGGTGGTAACCCTCGGCCCCAACACTCAGCCAAATCAAGTTCAACTCTCCTGGGAAAATTGTGACCAAAATAAATAAAAATACACTAAAACATAGACAATGTGACTTTTCTGTCAACATGTTGCCCGTGGGAGACTTTATTAATTAATCAGCACTTATTAATCATCTTCTATTTCTAGAACTTGTGCTAAACAATGAGCAGACAAAAAAGGCAAAAGACAGGTCAGTCCCTGCCCTCGAGAAGCTTCCCATCTGAAGGGAGAGAGTTCATACTAAGAAAACTGTGTAAAGCAAGCTAAATAGGATAAATGGGAGACTGTGACTGGAGGGAAATGACTGGGATCCAGAGGGGCTGGGGTAGGTTTCCTGTAGATGTGAGATTTCTGTGGGTGTTCAGAGGAAGCCAGGGATCTGAGGGTCCAGAGCAGAGGAGGGAGAGCATTCCAGGCGGAGAAGGCTGCCAGAGAGAATTCCTGGAGGGGCTTGCTTTAGTGCTCCCTATTAGGAGGGAGTTTGACAATGAGGGTCCACAGCACTGAGAGGTGAGGTGACTCATCCAGGGTCACTCAGCCAGCTTCTATCAGAGAGGGGGCTTGAATTCTGATTTTCCTGGTTGGCTTTCTGCCTCTCAGACCACAATTGATGCATTTTATACTAACTTTCCCTTCTTCAGTCCTGCTTTTCATCCAGTCTCTTTCTAACAGATAAGAACCTGGCCTACTTAGCCATTCATTCATTTCCTCCCTTCCTCCCTCCCATCTGGGATTGCTCTTGGCCATGGCTGTTGCAGACAAATGGAAGCACTAGACCTTTGACTTCCTGCTTCCCTTCCTAGCTAGACAGTGGCTCTTTCCCTCTGACCTAAAACCTAAAAGTTTTCAGCAGCACCATAATCACTGAGATTCCCCAGGTTTGCAGCAACATGGGGTTTTGTGGGTGCATTTCCCCCAGGTCCAGCACACCCAGGACAAGGGCAGTGAAGGGTCAACCTGGCACTTTCCCAGGAGATCTAGCGCCAGGGTGCTTGCAGATGAACTGGACATAGGCATCAGGTCCATCCAGACTGGACAGTTCCCTAACCCCTGCCCCCAAATGCATCTCACTGTCTCCCACTCTCAGCCTGACAGCACTCTTGCTTGAAATGCCTCCCTTTGTTCCCTCTCTTGAAATCCAACCTGTTCTCTCAGGTGAGGAATTCAACCTCTGATTTCATCAGCACAGGTAACTCCCCATTTAAAAACGTCGTTTATCAGTAACTCCTACTCTCAGGAAGCTGCCTTGGACACTGACTTGTCCAGGGTCACAAAGCCAGTATGTGTCCATGGCTGACCTTGAACCCAGATCTTCTGGGTTACAGGGCCAGCTCTTTATCCACTATACTCCATTGTCCTCCCTGGGGGGACAAAGACAAATCGGTCAACTAGGATTTTAAGGCCCTGCTTTGGGCCAGGCCTTCTGGAAGACATTCAAGATGCAAACACCAAAATGAAAGCCTCCCTGACCCCAAGGAGTCTCCACTCTATTGAAGGAAAACAGTGTGAACACCAGAAAGTGACTATCAGAAATATCCCCAAACCAACAGGCAGGGATTACAGCCCATTATAACAGATGTCTGACCTTGGCAGAGTCAAGGCAGACCTCAGTTCTCTGCCCTCAAGGAGTGAATCCAAGAGATCAGGAAGTGATTTGGGCTGCAGAGCCTCTCACCTATGGCCGGGGTCCCATAGGTTGCTCACATTTGACTTCCTCTTCTGGACCATGAGCTCTGACCAGCAGCAATTAGTCTGCCCCGAAACCAGTATCTCCTCCAGCACCCACAGGCCTATTTGAGTTGGGTGGACCCATTACCAAGGTGGCTTTGAGTTTATTGTGGATAGATCAAAGTGGGTCCAAATGGCATAGATGGTTTGGGCCAGAGGGACCTGATGCTTGCAGAGGATTCCCCAATAGAAACTTTTCTGAGGCCTGCTCTTGTCCTCCTAGCTCGCCTCCCCCAATGAGCCTGGTTTGTTGGGCCCTCATGGGCACCAACATAAATGATTCCTATTATGTTAGGAGGACCATCCAGGGTTTTCTAATTCAACCTATGTCTGAGCACCAGGTCCCTCTAGAGCTAGCAGGACAAGAGGTCCTTTCATCCTTTACTTGGATCCCTCCAGTGAGAAGGAACACAGCACCTTCCTCCCCAGCTGATGTCATAGAGGTCCATTGGTGAGGAAGTTTTCCCGTATTTTGAGATGAAATCTGTTTCTCAGTAACTTCTGTCAACTATTCCCATCTCCACGTTGAGTATTGTAGAGACTGGGCCACCTTTTTCCAATGGGATGAGCTACCCAGGAGACGGGAAGTTCTCCCTACCTTCAGGTCCTCCAACAAAGCTTTGATGCCCACTTTCTGGGAACAGTGAGAAGAAGATTATTTTTCAGGTATGAATTGTCATAGAATGGTAGCTCTTGATAAAGTTTGCAGTTGTCAAGAGGAGCCTCCAAATTGCCAGACAGCTAACGTGTCTTCTCCATCCCCTTGGTCACCTCTTTTCTGGCTAAAGCTCGCCAATTCCTTCCTTTTCCTGATTTGCCCCTTTTGAGATAGTGTTCATAGAAGAAGCCTCCTTCCTAAGTCTTTGGGACCCACATCACCACAGAGGGGCTCTGGTCAAGGCATTGGATAGCGGGATTCTCACATCCTTCAATCTGGATACTACATGTCTCTCTGAATGTAGCTGGGGCAGCAGTGGCATCTTCGATAGATGTTCAGTGTGAGTCAAAATGGTGACTCACACTGAGCTGCAATGGGGGTTCCCCTAAAGCTCCAGATCTTCTCAGCCGATGGCAAAGTCCACCATCCTGCACTTGGGAAGGCAATAGCTTGGGAAGTATTGACCCCAAGGCTAGATTGGATATGCAGCCCTACTAAGCTCCATCTGGTCTTTTTTAGAGATAGGGAGCTGGCTTCAAAGGTGGAAAGACCTGGGTTCGGGTCAATGCACCAAGCCAAGCAGATTGGGCAGAATCTCAACGCCCCAGGCAGCTATCTGAGCCAAGCTGCAGAACGAGTCCTGTTCTGTGTTGGTTGAGGGACTTTCCTCATAGAAAATTCCTTATGCCATTCCAATCCTAGGCACAGACATGATGAACAAGATACAAACAACTCTATTTAATTCAATCCTCCCAACCCTTGCCAGAAGGCAAGATAGCCAGAGGGGAATTAATTCTTTCATTTTCTAGAAAAGGTTATTCTAAAACACCATGCTCAGGGTTCTGGGATCTGGGTTCTGGGTTCAAAGTCTTAGCTCAGCTACTTTTTACTTGGGTAGATTTGTTCAAATCTCTTAATTTCCCAGGGCCTCAGTTTCCTCAACTGTTATGAGGTGGATGGAAGAGATGGCAGATAGCCTTGGAGGTCCCTTTTAACTCGATCCCACATAATTACGGGATCAGTCCATAAGAGCTTATCATGGAACAATGCCAACCTGCCACTTCCAAGTCTTTGCACAGGCTCACTCCTGGGTCTGGAATGGATGGGCCATCCCCTCAGTTCCAGATCCCTCAAAGCAGAGCCCAAACACATCTCCTACATGAAACCTTCTGTAGTCCTCTCTTTGTTAATGCTCCCCCTCACCCCGACATTACTTTGCATTGACATACAATTTATGTAGTCAGTCATTTTTTCAGTCTTGTTTGACTCTTCATAACCCCTCTTGGGGGTTTCTTGGCAAAGACAAAGGAGCAGCTTGCCATATCCTTCTCCAGCTCATTTTGCTGATGAGGAAAGGGAGACAAACAAGGTTAAGTGACTTGCCCAAGGTCACACAGGAAGACTCTGAGGTCAGATTTAAACTGAGGGAGAGGCATCTTGTGACTCCAGGCCCATCGATCTATCCACTGTGCTGTATATTTATTTATCTGTATATAGGGGGTAACTCAGAAGAGTGGACAGAGAGCTGGTCTCTCTTTAGGGGAACCCCCATTGCAGCCCAGTGTGAGTCACCATTTTGACTCACACTGAACATGAAGATCCAAGTTCAAGTCCTGACTCTGACATATCCTGACAGGGTGACCCTGGTCACTCACTTAGGTTCTTAATGCTCTAGGCAACCCTCAAAAATCAAAAACTCCATAGATGGTGCCATTGGCAGAAGGTATTTCCTCCTCTGGGAGTGCCCCAACTTAATGAAATCCCAGGGCCAGTTCCTTCTTTGTTGTACCCACTTAGTAGAATGAAGCTCCTTGTGGACCAGGACCTTTAGCTTTCCATCCTCGAACATAGCACAATGTCTAGAGTGGGGGTGGGTGGGGGTGGAGCAGGGTGGTACAATGGACAGAACACTGACCCTAAATTCAGGAGGATCTGAGTCCAAATCCTGTCTCAGATACT
This sequence comes from Macrotis lagotis, assembly GCF_037893015.1. NCBI lineage: Eukaryota > Metazoa > Chordata > Mammalia > Peramelemorphia > Peramelidae > Macrotis > Macrotis lagotis. The sequence continues at coordinate 268,384,513 of NC_133662.1, read as the reverse complement.
TAATATTTGCTTAACTGTGTGATCTTGGGCAAGTCACTTAACTCCTTTACCTTGCCAAAAAAAATACATATTTGTGGGACTGATTTGAATTTCTAAAGAACCATCAAAAAATCATTGGAGGCATTAGACCTACTTTCCAGAAGTTGATGCAGCTCAAAAATGACTTCAGAAAGATGTTACAGCATGGACCCAATGAGGTCATCAGGCTTTCAAAACCAGTTTCAGAGGAAAAGAGAGATAACAAAGCATTCCATTTTAAGTAAATAAGGTAGCTCTGCCAGCCCACAGCACTTGAGTCCTGGCCTGGGGAAGGGCCCAAAGCCTCCAATAAGCAATCACAGTTACAGCTGTGCTTTGGCCTTGGCCTGAAAGAGGAATGTGGTGCCACCTCCATTTTAATGAAATGTGGAATAGAAAGTAACCAAACTCTCAATCTCAGCCTCTCTCTGTTTCTATGATCCTGTCTCTTTTGTCTGTCTCCATCTCTCTCTATATATTTGTCTCTCACTCTCTGTCTCCCACCCCCCTTTCTTTGTGTGCTCTCTCTCTCTCTCTCTCTCTCTCTCTCTCTCTCTCTCTCTGTGTGTGTGTGTGTGTGTGTGTCTTCTCTATTTTTGTGTATCTCTCTCTGGGTCTCTGTCTCTTCCACCAGAACTATAACCCAGCCCAGTTTCTCCTGAGCTCCAGTTTCCCACAATTTTTACCTATTAAATGCTTCTGGGACAGCTTGGTGTGCAGTGGGAATGGACAGAGCACCAACCCTGGAGTCAGGAGGATCTAAGCTCAAATCCGGTCTTAAACACTTAAGGGCAGCTAGGTGGCCCATGGATGAAGCACCAGTCCTGGAGTCAGGAGGACCTGAGTTCAAATGTAGCTTCAAATAATTAATAATTACCTAGCTGTGTGACCTTGGGCAAGTTACTTAACCTCTTTGCCTTGCAAAAAAAAATGTTTACAACTGGATGTCCAGTAGGTTTCTCAAACACAATAGAAACAAAATAAAACAAATTCACTTTCTCTGGGAACCTTTCTCCTGAACTCTCCTAGTATCCTGAGTGCTCCATCCACTTTTAGTCCCACAGGGTCCCAGCCTCAGGGCCATGCTTGACTTTTCCTCTCCCTCACCCCTGGACTCAACCAGTCACCTGATTGTGTCCCTATTGCCTCCAAGCCCTCTTTCCTCTGGATCCCCCCCACCCCCACCCAGCTGCCACTCCTGTCCACCAGTCATCTCTCCATTTGGTCCAGGAGCTTCTTTGGGGGTCTTCCTGCTTCAGACATCTCCCCTCTCCAGTCTCTCCTCCACTCAGCTGCCAAAGTGCTTTTCCTTAACTGCAGACCTGACCATATCACCCCACAAAGCAATAAATCTCTCCCTCTTAGCTCTTAAATCAATTAGAAACAACTTTGGAGCCTTTCGGAAACCTTTCCAAAGAGACTCCCTTCCCAGCTTTCCCAGCTTCTCCTTTATCCCTCATTCATGAATAGAATGCAAACCTCTTGAGGGAAGAGGAACTGTTTTATGCCGGTCTCCGAAGGTTCAGGGTCCAGTGTGGTATCTGGTATACAGTAAGTGCTTAATAGATATTGTTCACTCTGGATGTGTGAATCCTCTTGAAGAAGGCCCTTAATTTTTTAATGTCCCCAGAGTCGGATCACCTTTTGGACATAGATGATTTTTAAATGATCTCTAACATCAGAGTAGAAGGAAATCCCAATCCATTTTTAAAACACAGACATACACACCCTGGCTCTGTGACCCTGGACAAGTCAGGTCCCCTTTCAATACCTCTGGAAGTTCTCTGAAGTCTGAGTTACAGTAGAGGCAAAGAGGGTGCCCAGAGCTCCCCACACCAGAGAAGTTGGACATTTAATTTTAGAGGCTATTTTACACAAGTCCCTCATTTTATAGATGAGGAAATGGCACAGATTGGGGGAAATGACTTGTCTAAGATCAAACAAATCATTAAGTAACAGAGGCAAGATGAATGCTTTTGTCTTCTTGTCCTCTCTCCCTTATCTTATATGAACTACTAGTAAATTCTCATGCTTGAATCCGAAAACAAAAACCAAAACCTTGAGAAATGTAATTGTACATACAACTTGACACCAATCTCAGTCACTGAATTTGCTTTAGAGAAAACAGAGGTCCAGGCAGCGTGGGACAATGAGAAGTATATCAAATAAAAAGTAAAATCCCAGTTTTGCCATCTACTAAAAATCTGGCCTCAGACATTTACTAGTCGTGTGACCTTGGATAAGTCACTTCACTCTATTTGCCTCAAAACTGAGGCGGAGAAAAAATTACTAACCATGGCAATCTCTTTGTAGAGATAATCCCCGCACCCACCCCTGCAAATGGGGTCACAGAGAGATGAACTGGACTGAACAAAAACTGAATAGTCTTCGGTAAATCTTATTCTCTCCCAGAGACCTGTTTCCTCATCCATAAAATGAGGTTGAGTCACATCTTCTCAGCCTCTATTTCTTGTCAAATTGTCTACCAAATGAGGGGATTCTAAGAGAAAACCTCTGGGGTCTTTCCTAGCTCTTTATCTGTGCTGCTGAGAGGGGAGGGACTAGACCTCCAAGGTCTCTTCCAGATGTAAATCATTCCCTCAAAGGAATTTTTAAAGGACATTAGAAGTATCCAGAAAGACTGGAGGGACTCATCTCCAAGCCTCCTCCAATGACTCAAGCAGCTGAGAACTTCTTAAGAGTCACCATTTCAAGATTCTTTCCAAGATCTTTTAAGGGGAAAATGGAGTGCTTCAGTCTGCCCAGAGTTAATGGTTAATCTCGGATTGGGAAAAGGAGGGAACAGAAGAAACAATCACAGAAATCACTAGAAGGACAAATGTACCCCAAGTTGGATTGTATAAATAATTTATTTCCGTTCACAGCATCATGTTTTGCATCATAAAAAAAGAAAGAAATGAACCAAAAAGAACAATTAGAACAGAGAGGACTGGATTGGGGGTGGGGAGGTGAAAAATGAAGAGGCAGCTAGGCGGTTTTCTTGGATTCTAACATTTGAACAGACAAAAAAATATATATAGATGAGCGGACAAGGTCTGCCACCAAACCGGCATCCCCTGCTGGTCTCCTTTGGGAAACCTCATTGGAGAGGTGATGCTCCAAAGCAACCCCCCCACCACCACCACCTTCCTTCTTTCAGGGACTGAGGCCCTAAATCTGGAGGGCCCCTTAACAAGGAAGGTTTTCCTCCCATCCCAAGGGGAAGGTGACACCAAGCTTGGGGCTGAAGGGACTATGAGGAGGGATGTCAAAACATGAAAGAAACAACCGGAATTCTGGGCCCCGAGTTCATCATGGACAGTGTTTCAGAAAGAGATATCCTGACTGCCTGCAGACCCTCCCTCAGTCTAGACAAAGGCCCCAAATTCTGCTGGGGGCTTCTGGAAAGCGAGGCAAGAACCAGGAGGAAGATCTGTCTTAAAACCTAACTCCACAGAGCATCCCGCCCTATTTGGCTTCTGCAGGGTCACAAAATAAATATATTATTTCTCTCCCGAGGGTGGAGCTAAGGAATCTCAAAGTGCTTAATAAGAAACTGTGGCATGTGAAGAAACTAAAAGAAAAATCCGGGGTGGGGGGAGCCCAACAGAAAACGAAAAACCACAGACACACAAACAACAAGATCTCTACACACAGTTTCCTTACATGATGGGACCAGCCCATTCAGAACTCAGTGAACAAGGAAGTGAATTACGACTGTGTAAACGGGAATTCCATAGCCTTCTCCATCCTGCCTGGCTAAGAGCAAAGAAGACCCGCTGGGGAAGGGGCCACCATTCCTGTCCCAAATGACAAGGAGTCATCTGTCCCTAATAACTGTAAGAATTGCGTTTTGTTAGGTCAAAAGCCAGTAATGCTATGTGGAGTTTGTTCTAAAGTGAGTTTGTGGAAAGCAGTGGATAAAGAGGCCAGGCCTTAGGCTTTCTCTAGACACATTCCCATGCTCAAACCTGATAGTGGCCAATTTCCAAATGACTCCCACGTTAAGTTTTCAAAAGGGGGAGGGAGGGCAGAGGACCAGTGCCCCAGTAAACATGGCTTCAAAGAGGAACTCCAAGTCTGAAGTCTCCCTTCGGACAATACTGCACTTCTGTGTAAAATGACCAGCATCCTGTAACCAAGACTCCCAGTCCTGATCATAAACCATTTATTTCTTTTCTTAAAAAAAAAAAGTCTTATTAAAAATACTTAACTCTGTTTTTTCTTCCCCTTCAGCTTGCCTGGTCTCCGGGTCCTCCTTGGGCACCTGCCCCCCCCATGACATCATGCCCCAAGCTTCCACCCACCTCCAGCCCTCCGGGAGTTCTGCCACCCTGCTGGACTGGCTGCATCAGACAGGAATTGGAGAAGCAAGGACCGAGGTCATTGTGCTTTGAAATCCATGCAGTGAGGTGGGCTTTTGCAAGACGGATGGGCTTGGGGGGCAGGGGGGTACAGGGTGCACCCTATCCAGAACGGTAATGAGACGGTTTTATGGAGTTTCTTACATGGGACAGGCTCCGGTGGCCTCGTGAGACGCCCCGACATCTCCCCTGGCAGAGTCCCAGGCTCCCAAGGGGCTCCCACTCGTTTTCCATGACTCGCCATCACCCAGGGCCCAGCAGAGGCAAGCCTGGCACAGATCACGGGCACTGCGGGCCCAGGGGCTCCCGCCTCGGCCCCTTCCCATCCAGTCTCTGAATCCCTTTGACTAGGTTTCCGGCAATAAATGACACCCCCCACCACCACCACCGGCCACCGGTTCTTAATGGTTACTGGTTCCTTTGTTTGTGGGATAATGACCTACACGTGGGCTGGATCCAAACGGCGGGGAAGACGCTGGACCAAAGGGTGGGGGGCCCGGGGAGGGCCCGGGGAGGAAAGGCAGTTCTCATCCTGTAAAAGAAACGGGCGTTTTCTCCAGGCTTCCCCCTCGGCCAGGCTCCGGGCCGGGGGTCGGCGGTGCCAGCGTGCCCATGCGGCACAAGAAGCCCCCCCCCCCAACAGCCATCCGTCCGTCCGCCCACCTGGCCGGGGTCCGGGGCAGGAGCCAAGGCAGAGCAAACAGGGGCCCGCCCTGTTCCGTGAAAGGGAGTCTCGGCAGCCTGGGTTCAGCCCCTGGAGCTGTCCCCGCCCGCCCCGCAGAGCCTCCTCTGGCCGGGGCGCCTGGCGGGGAAGGGGGCTCGGGCCTCCCCGGGCCCCCCCAGCCAGCCTTCAGCCCCCTCCCCAGGCGCCTCTTCCTCCGCTCGCCTCCCCCTCCTCCTCCGATCCCGGGAGACAGGGGGCATCAAACAAAGGCCTCTCCCGGGGGGCTGCGCGTCCGTGCCGCGGGCCCCGGGGGGCCGGGCTGAGCCGTCAGGGGGTGGGGAGGGGGCAGTCCGGGGTCCGGCCGGCCCGAGAGTTCGGGGTGGGGGCCGGCCGCGTCGCTTTGGTGCTCGTTTCGGGGTGCGGGAGGGGGTCCGGGGGGTCGCGGGGCGGGTCCCCCACGGGGGGGAGGGCCCCGGCAGCTTCACCGCTTCTTCTTCTGCTTGAGGGACTTCCTGCGCTTGAGGATCATCTCGTAGAGCTTGTCCATGCCCTCGGTGAGGCCCTCGCCGATGATGGCGCAGGCCGGCTGGACGTGGTAGGTGGTGGCGGGCACCAGCTCGGGCAGCGCCAGCTGCTTCTCGATCTCGGCCACGGGCAGCGACCGGGGCAGGTCCTGCTTGTTGGCGATGACGAGCAGCGGCGTGCCCTGGTTCTCGGCGAACTTGGTGACCTTGTGCAGCTCGGTCTTGGCCTCCTCCAGCCGGTCCACGTCCACCGAGTCCACCACGTAGATGATGCCGTCGGTGCAGCGGCTGTAGGACTTCCAGAGCGGCCGCAGCTTCTCCTGGCCTCCCACGTCCCAGAAGTGGCAGCTGATGCCCTTGGCCGAGCCGTTGCTCAGGCGGATCTTCTCCGTGTTGAAGCCGATGGTGGGCACCGTGTTGACGAACTCGTTGAACTTGAGGCGGTACAGCACCGTGGTCTTGCCGGCCGAGTCCAGCCCCAGCATGACGATGTGCAGCGACTGGAAGGCCGCGATGTTGGACGAGATGTTGCCCATGGCGGCGCGGGGGGCGCGGGGGGCACGGGGGGCGCGGGGCGCGGGGGGCGCCTCTCCTCCTCCTCCTCCTCCGCCGCCGCCCGCTCACGCCCCCGGGGGCCGCACGGGCATCTCGGGGCCCCGGCCCCGGCCGGCCTCCGCGGCCATGCCCGGCCGCCTTCCTCCGCGCGGGCCCCGGGGCCCGGGCTCAGGGCCGGCCGGCCGCCCCGCCGCGCAGGGGCATCCCGGGCGCACGCGCTCCCTCGGCCCGGCCCGCCCGGCCCGGCCCGGCTCTGCTCGGCTCGGCGCGGCCCGGCCCGGCTCTGCTCGGCTCTGCCCGGCCCGGCTGGGCTCGGTCCGGCCCGGCCGCCCCGCGCCTGCTCCGCCGCCGCCGCTGCTCCCGCCCGGCTGCAGCTCCGGCCGCGCGCGCCGCTCCGCCCCCTCTGGCGCGCGGGCGCAGCCCCGGCCAGACACCCCGGCGGGGGCGGGGCCGGGGCGGGGCCGGGGCGGGGCTGGGGGCGGGCGGGGCGGGGCCGAGCCGGGCCGGGGCGGGGCGGCCGCGCCAACCTCCCCCTCCCCGCCCGGCGCTCCCACCAGGCGGCCCCTGGGGGTCGTCACCCCCCGGCCCCGCCCGAGCGGCTGCGGAGAGGCAGAGCCGAGGGGTCTCCGCGGGGGGAGGGGTCTCCGCGGGGGGAGGGGTCTCCATGGGGGGGGCGTCTCCAGGGGCTTCCTCCCCCTCGCGCCCGGCCGCGTCCGCAGAGTCCGCACCCCCTCCTCACCATGAGGGCCTCCCGCCCCCGGACAGCGAGGCCGGACCCCCGCCCCGGGCAGAGCCCCCCAGGCCCCGACGCCCCGCCCAAGGTCACCCCAAGAGAGCGGCCGAGGCCGGAGAGCACGCTGGGGCCCCCCTTCCCCCAGAGCCCCGCCCGCATCAGGGGGTCCAGCCCAGGGGCCCAGGCTCCGGCCGCGCCTCAGGCGCTCCCATGCACTTGACTCTGACCGCCCCGCTCGCCTCCCCCGCTAGGCGGCGCTCTCGCCGGCCGGGCTCCCTGGGGAAGGGGCTCAGCGAGGGCCGCCTCCTGCCAGGTGCGCGGCCCGGCCCCGAGGCCCCGGGCTCCAGGTGAGGAAGCCCAGCGGGGCGCAGACCCCCCGCGGCAGCCCCGCCGGGCAGAGCCGCCTCGGGGTCCAGGAGAAGCCCCCCACGTCCCTGGCCACCCCCCCCCCCGTCACTGGGTCACAAGGCCAAGGCCACTGAAGGCTCCCTGGCCCGGCAGCGGCCTCCCCCCGCACTGGGCCGGGACACAGGAACGGCCGTGAGGGTCTCCACGAATGGCAGCGTGTCCCCGGCCCCAAATGAGGAATGACGTCACCCGACGTGGAGCCGAGTCACGGGGGGTGGATGACGTCACAACGACGGGAGAAGGCCACGACCTTCCTCTGAGTTTGTTACAAACTCACTCATTTCGGCCGTAACTAGCGTTCCGGTGCCCCGGGCGGCCCGCAGGCCCCGAAGCTCCATGCCCGCGACTCAGTGTCACCGTCTGCACGGCGCAGCCTCCTGGCCCCCCAGGTGCCCGCCTCGCTTCTCCCTGCTGTTCTTCCCATTGCTCACTTTGTTCGCTCCTGCTTGGTTCACTCATCCCCAGTTTGCTCAGTGTCCAGGATGGGACATGTGTGTATGTGTGCGTGTTTGTGGACGTGTGCATGTTTGTCTGTGTTGGCTTTGACCACTGTCTGTGGGGAAATCACTGAGGCAGCCAGCCCGCGATCGTGTCAGACTCTGGCCTGCAGCCACAAGGGACCTCTGAAGCCGTCCATCCATCCCCCTCCTTTTGTAGAAGAGAAACCTGGCCCCCGCGGCTGGTCCGAAACCACCCAGGGGTCAAAACCAGATCTAGCCATGACCCCGGAGCCTCAGGGTCAATGGAGCCCAGTTTTCACCTTGGCCAATGAATGAATTAATTACTAGGTGACGGAAGAAAGGAAGGAACAGAGGAAGTGACCTCTACCCACTTTTAATAAAGCAGACTAAATCACGAAGAACACACGGGGGCACCATCTGAAAGGAGGGCCCATTCCGTTCCAGCTTCGGCTGTTTAATGATTACTTATCTAGCAGGCACTGTGCCAGGCACTGGGGGTGCAGACAACAACAAAGCTGGAGGAAGGAGGGGTATCCCATGTGCACTCAGACGAATAAACCCAAAGAATCGACACAGTGGCTGTAGGGCAGGTCAGAAGTGTCCGCTCCTGGCACAGTGCAGAGAATGGACAGATTTGTCTCCTTGAGTTCAAATGTGCTCTCAGACTCTTACTAGCGGTGGGAGCCCTGGACAAGTCATTTCACCCAGTTTGCCTCAGTTTCCCCATCTCTAATATGAGCCGGAGAAGAAAATGGCATACCCCAACGGTATCTTTGCCAAGAAAACCCCAAGTGGGCTCGTGACTGAAAAATGACTCAACAGTAACAAAAGAAAAGGCTGGTACATCGGGTGGTACCTGAGGATCTCAGGCCACAGGACAGATCCATATGCTGGGTACTTTCCAGTGGATCCTGAACCTCAGAAATAGAATCGATTCTTCTTCTGGAACCCCAGTAAGCTTTCAGCTCCCCAGCCTACTCTTTGGTGCTCCTCCCTTCATCAAATTTCCAATTAACAAGTGCAAACACAATGAGGGAGAACTTGGGGTGCATTCATGACAGCCTGCAATTGACTCTTTTCCTAAATGGCAGAAAATGAAATGTGCTGCTAATGAAAATACTTCCTGAGAGGCCAGAGAGAACGGAGCCGATAAAAGTGTTTGCAGGTACCACCAGTTAAGCAGGCTAACCAGATAAACCTGCCAGGAAATGCTCCTCTAAGAGCACAATCTTTGGTGGAGGATTTAGGAAGAAGAGCTCGAGTTCTCTAAATCTGAATTTTCACACAGCCACCATCCACCCCTCCCCTCCTCCCTCCCTCCCTCCCTCCATCCACCCCTCCATCCCTCCATCCACCCCTCCATCCCTCCTTCCTGCCTCCCTCCATCCCTCCCTCCCTCCATCCACCCCTCCATCCCTCCCTCCTGCCTCCCTCCCTCCATCCATCCATCCACCCCTCCATCCCTCTCCTCCTCCCTCTCCTCCTCCCTCCCTCCTCCCTTCCAGCCTTCCCTACTTCCCTCCTGCCCTATCCCCAGCCTACCTGGCAGGTTTGGGGAGCTGGCTTGCTGAAGCCTTCCTTCTAACTGTAGTTATACAGGAGCGCCCTCTGCTGATGTCCGCGAGTAACAAGTACGTCTCATAACCCTGTCTTTTCTCCTGGTTCCTCAGATCAACCCTTTATAATTCTTTCGACCAATCCTCATTTGTCATCGAGCTCAAAATATGTCCTAAAAACCAGAAATGAATATTATATGAATAACGATCTGCAATCTGTGTGTGTGTGTGTACCACACACACACACACACACACACGCACACTCTCCTCTTAGTAAAATCCATGGGGGCATTTTTCATGCTTCTTTCCAATGAATTCGATAGCATCTCCCCACAAAGGAAAGTGACACTAATCAAGCAAGCCTGAGGACTGGAGGACTCTGGTTCCCAGGAAGAGCTATTTCTTTTTCTTTTTTCTTTCTTTTTTTTAGGTTTTTGCAAGGCAATGGGGTTAAGTGGCTTGCCCAAGGCCACACAGCTAGGTCATTATCAAGTGTCTGAGACCGGATTTGAACCCAGGTACTCCTGACTGCAGGGCCGGTGCTTTATCCACTGTGCCACCTAGCCGCCCCCGGAACTATTTCTAAAATGCAGAAGGGCAAACTCTGCACTTAAGAGTCCTAGACTTCCATTTAAGGCTCCTTAAGGACATGCAAAATCAAAAAGGAAGCAGTATCTGCCCTCAACAAGCTTACATGATACCCAGTGAGCTAAAACATACACATGTGAGTCTGTATGAGAGACACAAGAGAGGGTCCCACCTGCCTGGGTGGTGGGGGTGGGGAGGGGGGAAGGATAGATCAGGAAAGGGCTTTTGAGGAAAGTGGCTCCCTTGGGCTGAAGCTGAGGCTTCTAGAAGGTGAAAGTAAATAAGGATGGAGTGTGCTCCCAGCAGGAATGCAGAGACATGGAGGTGGGAGGCAATGTATTATTGTACCTGAATTACAGTAAGGGCAGTTAGGCAGGGCTGGAGAGTAAGTGGAGTGGAGGATTGTGGGAGGAGAAATCCTGTGCCCATCAACTGAAATCTCTCAGGACTCATTTTAAGAGTTGAGTCTGGAAGGCTAGAAAACCTTTTTATATTTCAGTCATTAACACTTCCATTCAATTAAGGATCATTAAGGGACCCCCAGTAGCCAGCCGGTTTAGGAATTCAGTCACCAGCATTTGGATCCGTCTGTATCTTAGACCAGCTTTAGCTTTGCAAGAAACCTCAGGGGACACATTCTTCCTTTTGTGTCTGAACATTCCCAGGGATGTTCTCATAAGGTCTAAGATAATGTGTGAAATGATGGACTTAGATCTTGAAAGAAGCTTAGAGATGAAATGGTTTATCCCACCCCCTCATTTTTTACAGATGAGGAAACTGAGGCCAAGAGAGGGAAATTGACTTGTTCAAAGCCACAGAGGCAAAAGAGGGCTCAAGTTGGGATTCAAACCTATAGGCTTGATGCTAAAGTCAGGCTTCTTTCTTTGCCTTTTCTTCCTTTTATAAAATTATAAACTCAATCACTATTAATAATCTCAAAATGCATCGAACAAAAAGAATGCTATATGAATCTGTGAACTTTGGGACATGTACTTTTTATAAATTTATTTTTTATCTTAATAAGGGAATAACACATTTGACCTCTTTGTGTCTCCTTAAGAATTGCCTTTTGGGGGAAGCTAGGTGGCACAGTGGATAGAGCACTGGCCCTGGAGTCAGGAGGACCTGAGTTCAAATCCTGGCTTCAGACACTTAATAATGACCTAGCTATGTGGCCTTGGGCAAGTCACTAAACCCCATTTCCCTTGGAAAAAAACCAATTTGTTTTTATTTTATTAGGAAGATTTTTAAGGTCTTATTGATTTTTTCTCTTTTTGAAATTTTTTTTGCTTTTCTAAGTCCCCAAAGCTTTTGTTCAAAGTAAATATAATCCAGCCAAATATATTGGCCATTTCAAAACATTCATCTTATCCTATCCCTCCCCTCCATCACCTCTCAGTCCAACAGTGGAAGGTGATCTTCATCTTAAATATTAAGGAATGACAATTTCTCAGAACATTCATCAGTGTTGTGTTGTGTTGCTTTCCAAAGTTATGCTCCCTTAATATCACTGTAGAGATCACCTCCATTATTTCCCTGATTCTGCTTACTCCCTATGGCATCAGTACATACAAGTCCTCTCACATATCCCTGAGAACTATCCCTTTCATCCTTTCTTAGTACAATAATATTCCATTATTTTGATACGCCACAATTTGTCAAGCCATTTCTCAAATGATATCTTTGCTACAACCAAAAGTACTGCTAGAAGCATTTATGTTGGGAGGGGGAGCTCTTTCCTCCTTTCTCCCTCCTTCATGGAGCACTGAACAGTGATGATATCAGTGGGTCCAAGGGGCTATCCAGTTCTGGGATGTTTTAGGGTCTAGTTCCCAAGTCTTTCCATCCCATCACTCTGCTGTCACTGCTGCAGCCATTCTGTCTATTGTCAGATTTTCACTGGACAGCCTAGCACATTTGCTGCCAAGGTAAGCATAAGCTTCCCAAGCAGATCTGGCATTTATCTCCTTTCTGAGACAGGCTGTCTCCTTGGTGAAGGATGTTTCCAGTCCCTGTTTAGAGGACACAGGCAACTCCAGACCCTGAGGATGTTGGCTAGCAACCCTGAGCCCAAGCTAGCTTAAGAGAAAAGTCACTCCATACCCCTCCCCACATAGAGGAATTTCATAGCCAATACCCAAAAGCACTTTAGATAATGAGAATCTGTAGTCATTTAATTTTCCCAGAAGCAAAAGCCTATGTTTTTAGCACCAATAGTCTCCTGCTACTATTCTAAGGCCATGGAGCATAGATCACTGTATTCTTTGGAGAATTAAAAATGAATAACATCCAGAGAGCTCTGGAGAAGTGAGTGGTGTATGTGTAGCAGATAGCCTATCAGATCAGGAACTGTGAAGAAGCGTGCCAACAAAGCATTGCATGTTGGGAAAAGAAGATGGGTTGCTCCCTTGGTGAGGATGAAGGAAGAAAAAAACCAAGCAGCTAGAAGGCTCCATGGACATCTCAGAGGAAATAGAGGAAGGCGGCCACCATGGTGAGTAGAACCTGTGGGGCAAAGGAATAGAAAGACATGAATTGGAGGTGTGCTAGATGAGTAGAAGGAATCGCCCATGATGTGCATCACTGAAGGGAAACTAAAGATGAGGGAAAACCAAGATGCAGGCAAGAGTGAAAAGGGATGCGTGAAATGCGCTGTTTATGGAGGAGAAAACCACCATTCTCAGAGGTCAAGTGAGGTTGAGTGACTTTCCCATGATCACCTAATAGTGACGGCAAGAACTGATTCTACAGCTGCCAACCTTCTCCAAAGCTTAAGCAGAAATTAGGGTCTTTGGAGCATCCCAAAAGCAGATCTGAACACAATGATCATTGGATGGGGGAGACAGAGGAAGGAACGCTAGACTTTGGAGGCAAAAGACCTGAGTTCAAATTGTAGCTTTAACATTTACTGTCTATGTGACAAGTCACTTGATTCTCTGGGCAGAAATTACTCTTCTTTCAAGAACTGGAGGTGGGGGAGATGTTGGATTAGATGGCCTCTGAGGCTTCTTCTAACTCTAAATCTAGGATCCTGGGCTCCTGGGAAAATGGCCCCATGCTCATGAGCAGAAATAAGGTCATCTTGATTCTCCCAAGCCTTGGTTTCTCTCCCTAAAATAAGGACACTGAACCTCTTTTCCAGCTCAAAAGCTATCAACCTAGGATGATGTTGGATATTAGGTATAATTCTTGGTCAGAGCAAGATGGAGGAGGACTTTCTCTCATGAATTTTCTTCTTGAAATCCATTGTTGCCATGTAGACGGCATAAGGTGAACTCCAAGGTCCATTCTCATTCCCTGTTCTTCTCCTCTCCCTCTTAAAAGATCTATTTATTTGTAGTCTCTCTTTTTTGTTTAGGCAGTAGGGTTAAGTGACCTGCCCAAGGTCACACAGCCAGGTAATTATTAAGTGTCAGATTTGAACTCAGGTCCTCCTAATTCCAGGGCCAGTGCTTTATCCACTGCACCACCTAAGCTGCCCCATTTTATTAACATCCTAATGTAAAACAGCATGGCACATGGGATGAAGAATCACAAAGGAGCTTAAAGATTATCTTAAAAAAACAACCCACTCACTTTACAGATAAGAAAATTGAGGCCCTTACAGATTAGGGGAATCAGACTTGTTCAGGGTTACCCAGGTAGAAAGCAGGAAAGCCAAAATTAGATTCATTCCCTTTGACTCTGCTCTGCTTTCAAAGCTAGTATTTTGGTTTGGTTTTTTAATTAATGGCAAATGGGTGTGGTGGATGACCATTTCTTGGCGAGATTCTATCACCTGATCTGTGACTTCATTATATCAATCTAACATAGACCTGTGTCACCATGAGGGAGCCCCGGGGGGCGCACATAGAGAAATCACGGCAATCTTCCTCATCTCACCTTTGTAGGGAGAAGGAGGGAAGGTCAAGGCTGGGCACTCTTCACAATCACATTTTAATGGGTTATTGTAGACCATGCCTAGATGAATTATATCTATTGCCAACAGATATTTGCAATTGGGGTTACCTTGCAATTTTGGAAGGGGTTCGGGATAAAAGCCCACTTTTCCTTAAGCAGGCAGGAGAGGAAGCAGAGAGAAATGGTTAGCTTTCTATCCATCAGTATAACTTTTATTTCACCAAATGATAAAGGCAATAACATATAACAGGCATATATGGAAGCAAACACCAAAATGATAGTCAGGGAAGTTAAACAGGTTAGTTTAATTGATTTAGCACAAGAGAGGGAGGAACTCTCAATCTTGGAAGCAAAATGGACTTTCAGCTCAACAAAAGAAAGAACTATCTCACCCAAGAAGTCTGGGGGTACAGATGCTGGGAATCCCAGGACAAGTCAAGGTCCTGACTTCTCCCATATCTTAAGTTTCTGGAGACTTCTACTAATTAGCCCCTTGCCTCTTCTTCTCTTCACCTTCTCTTTCTCCACCTCTGCTTCTTTCTCCTAAGTCTTTTTAATGATCCAAAGTCCCATTTCCTTGCATGAGCCATGCAGCATCACCAGGCTTCCCATTAGGGATCAATTCAAATGTCTGTCTGGTACTGCATAGGGAAGTTATGATGAGGAAATTCTCTTTACCATGACTCTTGCTTGGCACCTGTTCTGCCATTTTGCATTTTAGAAAACTGCCTGAGGATACAGTGAGGTGAAGTCCTTGCCCAAGTCACACAACCAATGTGTCAGAGATTGGACAGCTTCCTATTTCCAGGGTTGACTATTCACTCCATAAGGTTACTTCTCTGAAGAGATCAATAGACTGAAACATGCTACTCTGCACCCCCTTTACATTTCTGCATATCATCACTGAAAATACAGTTTAAGGGAGCTTTCCTACCCATCCCTACTCCTGAGGACTTATGTTTAATGTGGGAATTATCACTCATTTCAAAACTACAATAGCTCAATGGCTACACTTTGCAGAAGGATGAATCTCAGAGCCAGAAGGTGCTCCAGGGGTCATCTATTTTCTATTTGTTTGTGATTTAGGACTAGGCTTACTTTTAGCTTTAGCATCTTGTGTCTCTTATCATTCTATGAGCATTTTGGATAAAAGTACAAAGAATGAGACATTCCTTCTCACTCAGGGCTTCCTTCCATTTTGGTGTGAACATCAACATTCTGCTCCTAAACAAGAAAAGATAATTCCAATATGAGCTTCATTCCTTTGGATTTGAATTTTGAGGCAATGACTCTTCCCTAAAGAAACCCACCCCCCCAAAAAATCAGAAATTGAGGGGTGCCCATCAAATGGAAAAGGCTGAAAAAATTAGGGTATACGAATGTATCAGAATACTGTTGTTCTATAAGAAACTATGAGCAACCGGACTTCAGAAAAGTCTGGAAAGACATATAAACTGATGCTGAGTGAAGTGAGCAGAAGCAGGAGAACACTGGACACGTTAACAGCAACATTATGAGATGGTCAACTATTATGGATCCAGTGTCCTCCCAGTAGTTCAATGAGCAAGGATAATTCTAAAAGCCTCATGATGGAAAATGTTATCCACATTCAGAGAAAAATGAATTCAGACCAAAGCATACTATTTTCTATTTTTTAAGTTTGTTTTATGTTTTTTTTCTCATGCTTTCTTTCCTTTAGTTCTGAGTCTTTTTTCCCACATAACTAATATGGATATATGTTAAACATGATTATACATGTATAACCTGTATCAAATTGCTCACTCTCATGGGGGTGGAGTGGGGAAAGAAGGGAGTTTGGTAGATAAATGTGAAACTCAAAAGCTTCCAAAAAAGATGAATGTTGAAAACTATCATTGCACATAATTGGAAAAAATAAAATAACATTCAAGAAAGAAAAAAACAAATAAACAAAAAGAAACTTGCCCTCCCCTCAACCATGGTATATGGTTCATTAAGGAAATTTTGATCAAAGAACCTCTGAGGTTTAAAGATTGGGTCAGAATAGGGACCTTGAAATGCTCAGGAGGTGAAAATTTCATGATTTCTCTTAATTTCAGTAATTGAGTAGAGTTTGGATTCTCCCTTGAACATGTAGATTGGAAAAACTGAGAGGCAAAATATGGAGCTGATAAAGCCCTGAGTGTATAATAAAAAGACCCAAGTGCAAATCTTGAACAGGCTCTTTGCTATTCATCTGACCTTGGAAACATCATTCAGGATCACAGATTTTTCAACCGAAAGGATCGTAGGTTTATAGATGTGGGACTGGAACTTCAGGGGTGATCCAGTGGAGTCCCTCATTTAACAGTTTAGGAAACTGAGGTCCAGGTGACTTGAAGTTAGGTGACTTGTCCAAAAGCATACAAGAAGTAAGGGAGAAAGCTGAGTTTTGAACTCAGGTACTCTTGGCCCGAGATCTAGCTTTCTCTCCATG
Source organism: Macrotis lagotis (assembly GCF_037893015.1). Taxonomy (NCBI): domain Eukaryota; kingdom Metazoa; phylum Chordata; class Mammalia; order Peramelemorphia; family Peramelidae; genus Macrotis; species Macrotis lagotis. Next base: position 268,368,287 of record NC_133662.1, on the reverse strand, counting down.
ACAACAAATACTTCAGAGCCCCATCCATAGGAATATTTCTTGTTTCTGTTTTTGTTTTTTTGGTTTTGTGGTTTTGGTTTTTTTGCAAGGCAATGGAGTTAAGTGGCTTGCCCAAGGCCACACAGCTAGGTCATGATTAAGTGTCTGAGGTCACATTTGAACTCAGGTCTTCCTGACTCCAGGGCCGGTGCTCTACCCACTGTGCCACCTAGCTGCCCCCAGGAATATTTCTTATACTATCTACATCACCTAAGTTATGATGAGAAATATTTGGTAGCTATAAACAATAGAATCATAATGCTGGCTCTTCTATGGTGCTGGGAAAATGCCCAACAGCCACTTCTTTCCAATTGTTGATAACAGTTAACGACCAGTTTCCAACAATTGGGAGGAAGTGTCATAGACACTCAGAACTAGAGGAAAGAAAGCATGAGGAAACAACCATAAAACAATGAATGAAAGCATAGATTACCCTCCCTCCTCTCCTGTCCCCCCCCCCCCCAACCCTAAGCAGGTCAACCCTGACTCTTGCTATTTCTCTTTAATTAAAATCCAGTTGGGCAGTCCAGGATACAGGGAAACAATGATGCTTTTGTGTTTTTATCAAGTCTGCTTCAGGTTTATTGACTGAAGCCAAGCTGAATAGGTTTGTCAGGCCAATCGAATCTCTGCCTTTATTTAGAGTGCAGTCATTGAGGAGGGTTATTTCCTTTGGATAATGCTCCTGTTTGTGCAGCTTCCTTCCTGCATCTCACCAGAGCTATCTGGGCCAAGTGCTCCTTTTGTTTAGGGAATGGCCACTTAGGATTAATATTTTCTCTTGATAACTCACCTGGCATCTCCTCTGAGCTGCATGTTTTTTTCATCAAGTACCTAATTAGCATTCTCTCTTCACAGTGCATAGAAAGAAAACCATGCAAAAAGAATCACACTATTTTTCAAATATTCTTTCGTCCCCATTTTTTTGCTGCTCAATGCCAACAGTTATCACTAATTTCAAGATACCAATGGCTCCTCTTGACAACTGCAAACTTTATCAAGAGCTGCCATTCTATGACAATTCATACCTGAAAAATAATCTTCTCACCGTTCCCAGAAAGTGGGCATCAAAGCTTTGTTGGAGAACCTGAAGGTAGGGAGAACTTCCCGTCTCCTGGGTAGCTCATCCCATTGGGAAAAGGTGGCCCAGTCTCTACAATACTCCACGTGGAGCTTGGGCAATCTAAGTTTGAACCCTACAAGTTGTTCACTAGCAAGGTGACCCTGGGCTACTCTACTGCTTCCATCGAACCTCCCTTTCCTTGATGATAATAAAAGCCATCTCATAGGCTTGTCAAGCAGACCAAATGAGAGAAGCTGCCAAAATCACTTAGAAAAACCCTCAAGCACTGCCTAAGCAACCAGGTCATGGGATCATTTCATTCCTGGAGAGGTCTCATGGTGAGGAATTTCTCCCATGACATGAAATCTAAATTTGCTAAAGTATATCTTTCTTTTACTATGTTCTCTGTTCTCTGCAGTTGAGCAAATCAAGATTAATTTGTCTTTGGGGCAGCTAGGTGGTGCAGTGGATAGAGCACCGGCCCTGGAGTCAGGAGTACCTGAATTCAAATCTGGCCTCAGACACTTAATAATGACCTAGCTGTGTGGCCCTGGGCAAGCCACTTAACTCCATTGCCTTGCAAAAATAAAAGATTAATTTGTCTTCCACATGAAAAAACAGAAAGACAAAAGAGAAAAGGAGAGAAAGAGAAGGTGTATAGAGAGGATTTGGAGAGGTAAAATGAAACAGAGTAGTAAAAGGAAAAAAAGAGGAAAAGAGCTCTAGCCCCAAAAGTAGGGGAATGGGATCTCAGCTAGGCTTCTACCTAGCCAGTCACCCTCTGGTTCATCAATTCATCAGTGAACTGGAGATATAGCATGATCCTGATGTTCTCTAATTGAATGACCTTCAAGTTACATTGGAAGAATGTGACCAAATCCCTAGCTCTCCCTCAGTCGGGTAGACAGCATAGAATTAGGATTTCCATAGGGAGAGCAAGATTGAAAGATCAGAGGAAGAAGCATCCCTTCATCTAAACAATATGTCCTGCTCAAAGTGTCATGGGAAAGAAGTTCATCTGTTCATAAGTCAATCCTTATCAGGGCCCAGGATACCTGGCGACTTGACCAAGTGAAACAAAATTCATTGCACTCAGTACAATTTCATAAATCTCATTAGTATTGATTCATGGGTGGGTCAAGCACATTAGATGTTACTAGGTGAATTTAAGAAGCTTTTGTCTCTTTTTACAACCTGTCTGATGTATAAATCAAGTGAGAATGTCTTTCCACTTTCCTAATCTCCTTGGGAAATGAGGTTGAGTTCTTGCTTCTCTCTCTCTCTCTCTCTCTCTCTCTCTCTCTCTCTCTCTCTCTCTCTCTCTCTCTCTCACTTTCTCCTTCCTTTTACCATGAAAAAAATCTTATCAGAGACAGAACATAGAATAAAGAACAGAATGTCAGCATCTCTCTAAGGTCATCCAGTGCACTCATTACCTAAGTGAGAGCCCCCTTTTATAATAGCCCCCCAAAAGATAGCATTTGTGGGAGATCCTCATTGAGATGGAATTTATTCCCTCTGGAAGCAACCCAGTCCATTTTTGAATAATTGTAATGGTTCAAAACTATTCCTGCCTCAAATTTACATCTTCCTCTCAGTAAATTCTATTCATTGTTCTTTACTGTGACCTCTAAGACAAAGCAACCAAGTCTATTCCTTTCTCTTCAAAGTCTGGCTGGGAGTCCAGAGATCTGAGTTCTAAAGAGAAAAAGAATATTTGAGATATAGAGAGAACATTGCAGCTACAAAGACCTCTCCCTAAATCATCACATGCAATGATAATAATAACCCTACAAGATGAGAGAACAATGTTTAGCAACAGTCTGTCCAAAAGAATGACTGCAGACACATTTTTAATTTTAATCTGAATTATTTAGACTTTTAAAAACCCTAAATGATTAACAAAATGTTCATTCATTGCTATATTCATTTAAGACATCTCAGTCATTTTCCCCCAGCAGCAGCAGCAAACGCTCATTGTTAACTAGCGCCATCTTGAACTGCATGCATCTCAAGCTGGTTCATGATCCTAGGGAAACAGCCCCTTGAGGGTTGGTCTCTCATTGAAACTTCTGTTCCCCCAAGGATGGCAAGGCAAAAAGCAAGGCTTAACATTTTGAAACTATGGAAGCATCAGTATAGAAGAGATTTGGGAAAAAGGGAAACTCTCCTTCCTTAAGCTTTTCATATCAATGGACAGAGTCATTCTGAGATTCAGCCAGGGTTTTGAAATAATTTCCTCATTATCTCATGCTGGTTTTAAAAAGTAAAATGTATCAAACTCATAATAACACTCAGATTCATTTTTTCTTTCTAAATCCTGTCAATTCTTTAAATGTAAATGTGTGTATAGCTATTACTATAAAGCTAATTTCTGTGAGAACATAGAAGAGAAGAAAAATGTCTATGTAAACATATATATATGTTCACCTACATATATATACCCATATGTTATGCACATATTTTTCTCCCTTCCATGTGTTCACACAAATTATCTTTATGATGATATTTGATCTACATATTGGTAACATTCAATACCAGAAATCAGATGATTTGAAATGCAATTCTCAGACAGGGTCACTGCAGTCAGTTTAATGCCATAAACCAAACATTTTTAAATGGTCCTTTCTGTGTGGCATGCTGTAATAGTGAATAAACAGATTCAATAATTACATAGTTCCAACCCTCGAGGAAAAGGGGGGGGAAGAGTATGCAAACAGTATTATCTCCTCTTTTCTCTAAGGTTTGTATTGGTCATATAAGATGTGTATGTCAACACGGGCTGTCTAAATGTGGCAGGCATCCAGTTAGTTGGTTCACGTTGTGTTCCTTTTAAGTCATAGTCCTCTACAAACTGCAGCTTGGGAGTCCTTAGTGATGTTTAAGTAGAGGACATGCTTTGTTCCAAAGAATATTGTTTAATGACATAAGAAAATAACCACAGATTATCTCCACATTCTAACACACACACACATACTCAAACCTTAAGAACTCTCTTTTCTATAGTTATATTCTCAGCTATATAGAGCATCTGCACAGGAATGTGTTCATATGAAGTTTTATGCAAATATATACATGGATGCATACATGGAATATGTGTATAATGTCTCTCTCTTGAGTTTCAGTCATACACCTCCAGTTGCTTATTGGATATTCCAAAGATTCCTCAAATTCAATAGGTCCAAAATGAGAAATCATTATCTTTTCTCCAAAATCCAATCCTCTTCCAAAATACCCTATTTCTATCAAATATATAATTATCCCTTAAGGCATTCCTTAAGTCAAAATCATCAGAAATATTAACTCATCACTTTTCTTCCTTCCATATGACCCTTTAGGTCATGAATCCAGTAGTTTCTCTCCCCATAATACCTCTCCTGTCCATCCTCATCTTTCTACCTGTGTGTCCAAAAAGCACCCCCCAGGTTCTCATCACCTTTCTGCCTGGACAATTACAGTAGTCTCTTAATTGGTCTTTTTTTGTTTTCAGTCTTTCCATTCCCCAATCTACTCTCCACAAAGCTGCTAGTCTGATTTTCAACATAGCACAGATCTGAACCCATCACCCCACTAACTCAATAAGTAATTATAACTGCCTATTAGCCTTGCTTCCAAATATAACTTCTCTTTGAACTTTAGAACATGGCAAGCTGTTAGGCTGTTTTAAATCATATCTAACTTGGATCCAAGAGTTTACCCACCGTGATCTTCACATCTCCAATTTCTGATCTCTGCAATTTAGCCAGACTAGCCTATATGAGGCTACCTTTCTGTCATTTGGTTGGCCCTTCCCCATGCCTTAGAGAGGACTCTCTCCTTTTCTCCTCCTCTTAGAAATCTTCATTTCATTTTTATAAATATCATTTAGATCTGTGAGCCACATTTAGGCAGCCCGTGTTGTCATATGCATCTTATATGACCAACACAAACCTTGGAGAACAGAGGAGATAATAATAGCAACGGCTTCCCAAGGATCAGGTGATGGAGATCAGGGAAGTATTCCGCAAGCTCTAATGTGCTATATGTCCCAGTTTTCATTATTGCTGTTGTTCGGCTTTTTTCCTGCAAGGGAAGTTCTGGCTCTTTTAGTCAACTCTTTGACGCTCCTGCTGCAGTGTGCTGCAATGATCGTTGCTTACTGGTATACTATTTCCAGAGCTACCCATGACTGTCCTCTCTCTCTATTGGAAATGTGATAAATAGGCTCCCTGCTGTAGAGAAGGCAGCAGCCATCCTCAGAATGTCCTTCCTCTCTGCCAGGCAGTTCTGACGTGGACAGTTAGAACTAAGGTCAGGTTCACTCAGAACTTTTTTCAGAATTCTCTTGAGTCTTCCCTTCTCTTCCTCCTGAGTCTCTCCTTTTATTTGTTAGCTAAATTAGAATCAGAAATCCATTTCAGTTCTTAGCTCTTCTCATGCCCTAATGTCTGGGCAAATGGCCCCTGACTAGAGTTTGACTTTCTCACATGAAAAAGTTAGAGATTATCTAGTTCAAGGGGAATGGTGTTGTCTTCTCCTGGCATCATTTTTTTGTTCTATAACATCACAATGATGGCTAAAGAAGACGGAAGAGGTTGGTGACCTTTGTCTCATCTGCTCCCAACACTTCATTGTCTGGTCTCTCCCATTCCTCTCTTATTGTAGCACAAAATAGGGTGTGATGATGAAAAGAAAAGACCTAGACAAAGTACTCTAGAGGGAGAGAGGGAGAGAGAGAGAGAGAGAGAGAGAGAGAGAGAGAGAGAGAGAGAGAGAGAGAGAGAGAGAGAGAGGAGTGAGTGTGTTTGTGTGTGTGTGTGTGTGTGTGTGTGTGTGTGTGTGTGTGTGTGTGTGTAAATAGGTTCATAGATCTAAAGCTGGAAGAGACTTTAGAGACCATCTGGTCCAATTTTCATGGAGGAGGAAATGGATGCCAAAAAATGTAAGTGCCTTGCCCAGTGTCTTCCCAGAGGTAGTAGGTAGGAGAAGTAGCTCATGAGCCATGGTTCCAAGACCTGCACTCTTCCCATCATTTTGCCTTAAGACAAAAATACAGCATCAGTGACCTAGAGTTAGAAGAGACCTAAGAGGTCACACAGTCCCACTCTACTGTTGGTGAGCAGTAACGTTAGAGGCCCAGGACCTCTGATGGCTCAGTCAGTGCCCTTCTGCCCTACCCTGGCTGATCCTGGAAGGAGGGGATAAAAATCGGGGGCCCAGTCCACATGGGAGTGTGTGAGCCCAGCATGGAGGATGATGTGTGACGGTAGTTCTGGATTCTGAGATACCCACCTTTCCGTTGGGCAGTCAATAGACTTCTATTTATTAGAGCTAGATGAGTTTTCTCTGATATTACCTTAATTTTTAGGTATGAAAATAAACTCAGGAAAGTGAGATAATGACACAAGAACAAGTTTAAAATGTTGTGAGTGTTTTTTGTGAACTTCTGATTAACATCTAGGTAGCATTTCCTGTGTTAAAACCCACACAAGTTTTAAAATAATGTCTACTGTTTAGATGGCAGTGAAACCTAGTTGGGGAGGCAAAAAGAGTTCTTCCTTGCCTCCTAAAGAGTACAGAAGCTAAAGAGATACCTTTCCTTCCCATCAGTCTCTATGCTTCATAGTATTCATTTTTTCATCTGGAATTTAAGTCTTTAGGGAGGAGCATGCCAGGCCTGAAATCAGGAAAACTGAGTTCATATCCTGCCTCAGACACTAACTAGCTGTTGTACAAATCACTTAACTCTGTTAGTTTTCTCATCTGTAAAATGAGTTGGAGAAGAAAATGGCGAACCACTCTAATTTATTTGGCAAGAAAATTCCAAATGGGGTCCTGAAGAATTACTTAAAACAACATAACAACAAGTTATGTCCTAGTGTACTGGTTTCAGAGCAGATGCCAAGCTTCGTTAGCAGAGGAAGGTTCCTAAGCTGGAAACTTAAAACAACAAAAACCAAGGTCCCCTTAAAAAGAACATGTGAGAGAAGCCATAGAGGTAGTAGGTAGATGGGACATCCAGAAGACCTTGAGTCAAATACCATGTGTGACTTGTGCTGGTTCTATGACCCTGGGCAAGTCAATTAACCTCTCATATCAAGACCATATAAACAGATATCCACACATATATGGTACATTATAGTTTCTTAAAAATATGTGAGGTACTGGAGATACAAAACCAAGAAAGAAAAGAATCTTATATTCTAATGTACACAGCCAAGTCAATAGAAAATATTCAAAACTCAGCAAGAAAGTAATTTGAGAAGGGGGAGGGGAAAGAGTCCTCTAAGAGATGACCCTTTGAGGAGCCTTCAAAGAAGTTCAAGAGTATCAGTGGAGACAGGGAGCAGCCTCACCCAGAGGTGGAAGAGAACGAGCCTCTAAAGGCCATTGAATCTGTGTCCTAATTCTGCCTGGGGTGAGGTGCTTTGTCCAAACTCATATTAGGTCTAAAGAACAGAGCATGGATTCAGACTCAGTTCCTCTAACACCAATCCTCGGCAGACCATTGCATTTCCTGATGGGTTGTCCAGAAGGGGCCCAATAAGTGTCAAATAAACCAGTGATTTAGAGAATTCTTCTGAGCAGCCAATGACCAGACAGAGCTTTGAATGTGTTATTGCTCCCAGAATCGATCTATTCGGCTTCCCATGGAATTGACCTTTACTCCCCCAGTGAATGAGTTAGACAAATTCATTACCCTTTCTTTCATCTCAGGGACATGGGGAAGCTGGAAACAAAAGGAGAAAGTCAGCACATTTTATCAAGTGTCAAAATACATCCACAAATTATGTCCACATGGTCTATTCAACTCCCTTCCCCAAGTGAGCCATTCTCTCTCTCCCTTCACTCCCAAAGTATGCATAAAATATCCAGTTGAAAAGAACCAGGTTCTTCTCCATCCCCTGTGACCACTTTTTCCCTAATAAGCAAATCAGGATCATCCTTCTCATCACCTCCAAATTCATTCCCCATATTGATTTCATTTCTGTTTCTAGAAAAGCTTTGCTTTTGTCCAGTCCAGATCATTCTCTCGCCAATTCTCTCCTTCAAAGATGTCTTTATGTCTGTCAGGTTATAGAAACAGGTCTACAACAAGTCCTACATAAAGCCCCAACTGCCTGTGTGACCTTGGGCAAGTCACCACCTCTCTGGGTTTGCTTCCTCATATGATGAATGAAGGGATGAGAGCAGATGGCCTTGGAGACCCTTTTCACTCACAATCTATGATCCTACATTCTAAGTTACACTATTCATCAAAAAATGCCCCGGGGATAGCTAGGTGGCACAGTGGATAAAGCACAGGCCCTGGAGTCAGGAGGAACTGAGTTCAAATCCAGCCTTAGACATTTAATAATTACCTAGCCATGTGGCCTTGGATAAGTCACTTAACCCCATTGCCTAATTTAAAAAAATGCCCCTGGCAATTTTTTAGCAATGTGGATAATTGTAAACAATTAATATAATTGTCTCTAATTTTAGTTTTTATTTATATGATTATCATTTTGTCAATCATTGTCTATGTTTGATCCTGGTAATAGAGGAGTGCCTCTTGACTATATGCTGGATAAATATTTAGAGGAGGACATAATGTTCCCTAAGCAGGTTGTTATGAGGGCTCCAAAACAAGCAGCTTCCTTATAGGGCCATCCTTTTGGGGGGCCAGGATCTCAGAGCAGCACTCGGGCCTGCCCGAGAACCTCCAAAGCTTTCCAGCTACCAGGGGCTCCAGGGAACCTTATTAGATAATAGATCCAGCCTCCAGAAGCTCAGCATCGCTGACATGATGCACACTAAATGGGGAGTAGGGGTGCCAAACAGTCCCTTGGGGTCTCTACTTAATTATGTTGTATATTCTATATAATTCTATTATATTCTGCATCCAAGAAGAAGTTCCCATCAATCCATTCACAAGCATAAGAAGAATCTGGAACCTTCCATGTTAAGACACTTAAGAGCCAGCTTCAATGAAAAAAGTCTTTCCTGCCCCCCCAAGTTAGTGCTCCCCACTTCCCTCTGTGCTTTAGCCTGGAGGCTGCAGGAAACTTTGGATTTTTCCTGAGCCAGGGAAAAATAGGGCAGAGTGCACACCTTAAGAAGATGGTTTGGGGGTGGCTAGATGGTGCAGTGGATAGAGCACCTGCCCTGGAGTCAGGAGGACCTGAGTTCAAATCCAGCTTCAGCTATTTACTACTTAATTAAGTGTGACCTTGGGCAAGTCACTTAACCCCATTGCCTTGCCAACAAATATTTAAAATAAATTTTAAAAAAAGAAGAAGATGGTTTGGGAAGCTGTGGAGGACAAAAATGGGGATATTTGGCAAGTCCAACACTGTCATTCAGTCAATGCCTGCAGTGCTTCAGGAAGAGCAGGTGAAGACTGCCCTCACCCTAAAGGGCTTTGCTGTCAAAACCAAACCAGAAAAATGGTTGATTCTGAGGAACTGGGATGTGCTTCCCCATACCTGGAGGTCTTCTTTTACAGGGTGAAGCAGTTGATGGTCACCATGAATCACTAATGGTGTGCCACACACTGGACTGAGACATGGAGAAAGGCAAAACCAGTCACTGAGCCCAACAGGCTCACAGTCTGACAGGAAACAACATGGATGTTTATAAGCATGAGACAAGATGCATGCAAGGTAGAGGCAAGAACACCTTAGAAAGGAGGGCATGGGGGGGCAGGAAAGGCCCCCCTCCACAGAAAGAGAAGCTCAGGTCAAGTCTAGAAGGGAACTGGGAGGAAGAGATGAGGAAGCATTATTTCTGTAGATGCATGAAACACATGTAATCACACATGTGTGTACACATATATGTCTTCATATAGTACAGGTGTGTTTCTCTACATGTTACACACAAATAGAAATACACATACATGAGTATTTGTATAAGTGTATCCTTAAAAAAATGTAAGGTCTTACTATTAGGACCTGCCTGAGTTAAATATAAAAATTTTAAAATGATATCTACCAGAAATAATATGTGGATTCCATAGGCTTCCAAGGAGTGCATGGGTAGATTTTAGGACTATGACCTTAAGAGAATTATTTTTGTTTGTTTTCACTAATATCTAACTGAAATTTAACATTTTTATCAATGATTTAAAAATATGATTCTTTACCAGACTGTCAACCATAGGGTTATGTGATACAAAATAGGTTAAAAATCCTTGATGGGGGGGCAGCTAGGTGGCACAGTGGATAGAGCACCCGCCACCAGCCCTGGAGTCAGGAGTACCTGAGTACAAATCTGTCCTCAGACACTTGGGCAAGCCACTTAACTCCACTGCCTTGCAAAAAAAAAAAAAAAAAACAAACCCTAAAAATAATCCTTGATGGGGACTAATAAATAGACTCACCTCTCCATTCCACATTAGGCCTCAATAATGTAGGAGCAGAGAAGTCATGTGGATGGATCTGTAGTTACTGCCCAGGACCCATCAATTCTTCTAGCTAATGGAGCTAGCAGCAAAGGTCATTCTAAAATGGCTCCAGCGAGTGGTGATTGGCTCATAAGTCACGGATGGTCTGGTACACAGGGCCCTGCCACAAATGATTATAATTTCATTAGCTCTTATTCAGCCTTATTTACCATGCATTGGGATAGTTGCTCCGGCTGTACAGAAAATTCTGAGTTGTCTTGTCTTCATTTGGTTGTTCTTTAGCTTTTTCTATATCATCATCTGTGGAATATTGCCCCTACAAGGGGTGGGCATCCAGAGCTGGATCCATAGTCAGTCTACTCTAGCCAAGTCCTTTGTCTCCAAGTGTTGTTTTATCAGAAAAGTCAACAGCACAAACACACACACACACACACACACACACACACACACACACACACACACACACATCTGAGGGATGTCTGGGACTGGAGGGCTTCTCTCCATAGAATTGGTTCAATCAGTGGTATAACCCTGGGCCGGATGGTGAAGCCAAAACACCACACTGTTGAGACCTCCTAAGGACACAGTTGATTGCACCTGGTTGTCCCTTTGGAACAGGAAGGCCTTGAGAGCCAGGAGTTGTTGGGGTGAGTACCTTTCATTTACTCAATGTTTATTGATTTCAAATCCCATCTTCATCTGTCTCTATTAATGCTTGCCTTGTGGCCTTGTCCAAGTCCATTCTCTGGGACTATATGTCTGAGACTCAGTTTGCAAATCTGTAAAGTGAAACTAGAGGATTATAAGGTCTTTTCTCACACTAGACTGCTGAACCTTGGGCAGATCATTTACTCTCCCAGGTCACTGTCTCCCTCATGACGGATGATGTAGTTGGGCCAAATGACCTCTGGAGTCCTTTCTGATTCTAGATGTAGGATCCTGTGGCCTCGTGTATGCAAAGCACTGCGCTCACTTTGAGACCTTTGGAAATGGTCCATATTAGCATGAAGGCTGCACATCAAGGAGACAGTTCAAGAACCCTGGTTGGAAAAGGGTGAAGCTGGCAGTGCAATCAGGAAGAAACTGTGATTGAAGCTCCCCTCGCTCCTGGCAGCAGACTCTGTTTCTCTTCCCTCTCAGCCCAGTCAGCCATGGCCATCACACACCATGATCACCCCAGAGAATCAACAGTGGAATCTATTAACATCCCGGTCATAAACAGACTCCCACAACCTGCTCTTCCTCCTCTTCCTCCTCCTCCTGATCAAACTCTGGCCGAATGATTCACTCACGTACCTGGTGCCCAGGCTGCCCACTCTGAGGGGAAAGATTCCACTGAAACTGAGGCTCTAGACAGTCGGGACAAAGATTTTCTCTCTCTCTCCTTTCCTTTTTTTCCTTTCCTTCCTTTCTTGCTCCCTTCTTCCTTCCTTTATCTCTCTCCTTCCCTTCATTTCTTCCTTTATCTTTCATTCTTTTTTCTTGCCTTCCCTTCATCCTTTCTTCCTATCTTCTTTTCTTTCTTTCATCTGGTCTTTCTTTCTCTCTCCTTCCCTTCATTTCTTCTTTTATCTTTTTCATTCCTTCTTTTCCCCCTCTTCCTTCATTTCTTTTCTTTTTCCTTCCTTTTCTTTAATTTTTCTGTCTTTCTTTTATCTTCTTCCCTTCATTCTTCCTTCCTTCCTTCTTTCTTTTCTTTCATTCTCTCATTCTCTTTCTTTTTCTCTCCTTCCCTTCATTTCTTCCTTTATTTTTCATTCATTCTTTTTTATCTTCTTCCCTTCATTCTTCCTTCCTTCCTTCTTTCTTTTCTTTCATTCTCTCATTCTCTTTCTTTTTCTCTCCTTCCCTTCATTTCTTCCTTTATTTTTCATTCATTCTTTTTTCTCTTCTTCCCTTCATTTCTTTCTTCTTTCCTTTCTCTCTCTCTCTCTCTCTCTCTCTCTCTCTCTCTCTCTCTCTCCCTCTCTCTCTCTCTTTAGTTAGAGGACAGATAAGTAGGAGAGAAAGCAGTTTTTGTTCATTTTAAAAGAATAAATGTAAATTAAAAAAAAAAGAAAGAATCTCTGGATGGGTAGCCCCCCCCCCCCCCAAGTAATCACTTGCTTAAGGAACTTTGAGGATGGATTTATCTACAGAAACTAGTTAGAGCATCAGCTAAATTAAGATTAAGAAACCCAGAAAAAAACTTCACACATAAATCCTTTATATAATACAATAAGCAAAATATAGTCACCCACCTAATACACCACCTCCCCCAAAAAGTAAAACAACCATTTTGTGACTCTTTTATAATAGGCACCAAGTGAAGGATGGGACAATCGGCATGACTAGCTAACTGAGAGTAACTGAGAGAACCGTGTTAGGGTAAATTTCAATTCATCTATTTAAGAAGTATTTCTGGAGGCCTTTGGGACAGGGAGATTGCAAGCAAAATGTGAGTCAATAGTCAAGTTCCATCTTAGGATGCAGTAACAGAGGGAGAGATCACAACATCTGAACTAGGTTAGAGGACATGGGGATGGTACCTGGCAAAGGCAGAAACTATGATTCCCCATGTATTTAAAATTGGCATCCGAGAGGTGGAAATTGTTGCTTGGACTTGAGGTCGAGACTAAGAACAAGGGGCAGCTAGGTGATGCAGTGGATAGAGCACTGGCCCTGGAGTCAGAAGGACCTGAGTTCAAATTTGGCCTCAGATACTTAATAATTACTTAGTTGTGTAACCCTGGGCAAGTCACTTAACTCCATTGTCTTGCAAAAAAAAAAAAAAAAAACCCAAAAAGCTAAGAACAACATAAGAAAGGGCCAATCTGGGCTGTTGAAGAGCAATTTTCCTGAGTGTGAAAGCTCTCTGTAGGCACATGGCCTGGGCCGCCTCTGAGGAGGTGGGTTCCTCTGCTCTGGAGGGCTTTGGGCAGAAGCTGGGGACCACTCCTCCCATGTGTTGCCGAGGGCCAGCTTATTCTGGTCTCCTTGAACTGGAGGCCTTTGGGATCCGATACAGCTTGGAGCTGCTCACTTGATCACTCACAAGAGGACAAAGTCTTGCGCAGCATCTCACATCTTTATCCCAATGATCTCTCACTCAGTAACTTCTTTTTTACCCTCCTCCACCCCCTTTTCTGTCCTCTTGAAGTTCTCTAGGTTCGAGTTTCTTTGAAAAAAACATCTTTCTGATCTGATTGGTGTGAAAGAATGTCAACTGGCAAGAAACTGTTAGTTGTTAGAGCAGGATGTTGGAGCAGGCCCCCAACAGGGAGGCTTCCTGCCAGCAGAGATATCCATCTCAACAGTCATATTTTCGCAGTGGGGCATTGTCTGGGCCAATTCTATTTGCCTTCGACCTAGGCTCATTCTTTAATGCAAGGAAGTCAGACAGTCCCAGCCTCAAGTCCCCTCTCCTTCCACTCCATCCTCTCCCCAGCTGTCAGTCCTGTGGACACACAGGGCTGAGCCTGCCCCTCTCCTACTCAAAAAGATCCAGCACCTTCCTATGACCTCCAGGATCGATTGGGGAATCCTTTATTTGGTTCTGACGGCCCTTCACAACTGGACCTTTGCTACCCTTCCATCTTTTTAAACTTTATTCTTTTCTTCATCTCCTATGATCTGTTATACTTTTTGTTTTGTTTTTCTCAATTCTTTGTAATCAAAATTTTTAGCATTTGTTTTGAAATTTTGAGTTCCTAATTCTCTCTTTCCTTTCCCTCTTCCATGAGAATGTGAGCAATTGGGGGGAGAGAGGGGAGAAATAGGGGGAGAAGGGGAGGAGAAGGGGAGGGGGATATGTAGACACGGAAAACCCCAATCCTCTGATCTAGCAATGATGCTCCTATTGCTTTTCCTTGAACCCAACTCTCTATCGCCCTCCAGTGGGGCCTCTTTAATGACTATCTCCCCTGCTATATCATGGACTTCTCTCTATCCTCTCCTTCCTAAGCTGCCTCCCTGCATTCCTTCAAGACTCCCACCAATCTGGGATTTCCAAGAAGCCTTTCTAAGTCAGCCCCGGCTCCTTCCAGTCCCCCCAATACCCACCCACCCCCAGTCCTGAGATGATCTCACACCTACACTGTCTAGATGTTGTAAGTACATAGTTGCCTGTAGGTCATGTCCCCTTTAGCGTGGCAGCCCCTGTCCTTTTGGTGGAATTTGTGTTTCAGAACTTAGCACACTGTGGGGGATTACAATTGCTTGTTGATGGAAATAGTGAACATTTTTTAGCACTTCCTGGAGGACACTATGCAAACCACTTTACAATTCTTACCTCATTTGATTCTCACAACAACCAGTAGGTAAGTGGTATTATAATACCCATTTTACAGATGAGGAAACTGAGACAAGAAAGTTAAATGACTTGCCCAGGGTCACACAGCTATAAATGTCTGAGGTTGGATTTGAACTCAGGGCTATCTGATTCTCAGTCTAGCCTCTATCTACTGTGCTACCTACATGTCAAGAGAGTCCATTTGGAGGATTTACATTATAAACATGAGATTTTAACAGTACAGTCAGTAAAATTTCTATCAACCCAAGATGAACTCCCAGTATATTCTAGAGAATGTTGTTCTAGGATAGCTACTTCCTAAAGCAAGGGAGGAGAATTAAATGGCCAAAGTAGATGTGATTTCATTTGAAATTCTTTCATCTCCACAGAGCTGATGAGGCATAGACCAAATTAAGTGATTTTCTTGGGGGCATTGCACCAGACTCCATGAAAAGAGCCTCCTTACTATCAAATTATTCAAATACATTGTCTTGATAAAGTGAGTTCACTGTCCCTAGAATAGTCAGGTAGAGGCAGGAAGCTATTTGGAGCTGAAATGTAGGCATTAGTCAGGGTGCTCAGTCATTTCCAATGCTGTTTCCAGGATTATTCCATAAAATCTATTTAAAGTGTTACCTCTTTCAGGTCCACTTCATGCAGAGAAGCTTAGTGCTAAAAAATTCCCCAAAAGTATTTTGTGTAAAGGAAGAGTCGATCAGTGCCATGTATCAAAGGCATTGTTTCTGATATAGCTGAACATTTTAATGACTAAAAGGAGGAGGGAAAAGGCTTTGGTTTATTTTTTTAAAAAATGTTAATATATATGTATGAGGAAACACAGTTGTCAAATGGGATTTGAGTAGTTTGGGACAGAAGATAACCTGTGGTGTCAATATAAAGACAAATTACCTATGGAAGAAAGATAGGGTAATGCCTTGTTTATGTGAGCAATGGTTTTAAGTTGCATAAGAAATAAGACTTAATCATTAAAAACTGAAAATAATTGAATATACAGAAACAGATTCCGGGGTACAAAATGAGAACTGAGCAAGTGATTTTGGTCCCCATGTCCATTTACAATATATCTATTAGATGACTGAAGATTAAAACAACAAAAAAGAACTTATGTAGTGATATGGAGAGTGTGGTACAATTTTAATGATTATCAATTTCTTAGGGGAAATTTAGAGTGAAAAAGTAAATTAGAGGCTCTTGACTTTAATTCATTGAATATATATAAATATACATAGGAGATCAAATCTGAAACTATTGTGGTGAAAAGTTGGATGGAAGATGAAGACCATGACATCAGGGAGATGATGCCCTGACAGCCAAGTGAATTGTATTTGAGTGAAGAGGTTCTATGCTAAGTCACCATCCTCACTTCCTTCTCTAGAACCATCTGGGTCCAGTCACCAAATATGAATCTGGACACCTGGAGATGGCCCTAGATGCAAAGCAATGAGGGGTAAAGGACTTGTCCAAGCCCCACAGCTAGAGTCAAGCATCTGGTGGTTTGAGAGAGGCTTAGCCTGCCTGGGAAAGATTCCTTTGTAAATGCTGCCCTTTAGTACCCCCTGGAATTTGGATCCTGGTTGTCCTTTTTTGCACTCAGCCTGATTGAGTGAAAAGACAGGAAGGGGAAGGACAGTTAACACAATTGCTTTGGATATATGAAGCCAGAGAGAGATTTGATCAAATACAGAATCCTAATGAGTGAAAAGCTGGCTACTATTGTTTTCCTTTGGGAGACAGTCAACCTGAGCTGTTTGCTGTGAGCTCTCCATTTCTGGGAACAGCATTCTGGTAAATGCAGAGTTGGAACTGCAGAACTCCTAAGCTTGGCTTAGTCTTTCGAAGTTGAGAGTTCACACTTGCAGTCTCCTGTTCGTGGTGATGGGGAGTTAAAACGGCTCGTAAATGCTCCATCAATTCAAGAATAAGAGAAGAGCATTTGCCCAGCTGGACAGCGGTGAGGACCAGCCCTCAAGCAGCTAGCAGAAAAGCAGTTTCCTGTGGAGAAGATGCTCCTAGATGGCCCAATGCCATGAAAACCTGTCATCTAGGGCTGTGAGCTATTCTAAGTATTTGGGTTTTCCTTCCTCATATGCTTCTCCGCCAGGTTCCTGGACGTGTAGCCACTCTCCGCCTACAAAAGGGACAGAATGATTTCATGGGACAGTATGACATGGATATAGGTATGACTGGAAATGCATCTCTTATTACTTCATTGCTTTGATGTATTTGAAAACCTGTGATTTTATTACTATTTATTTTGTTTTATGAAATACATGTTTTAAGACCTAAGAGTCGTTTTTGGGAGCGGATATTTTGTATAAAGGGAAATGCACAGATGGAGATGTCAGATATTTGATGGTTGGGGAAGGAGCATGCTATCAACTTCAGTAAAGTTTCCCCCAAGACCCTGAAGGAATTAGAGTCACTTTGCAGTGGTGCCTTTTGTCAGAGAACCAATATCTGCCAATATGAGAGCAGAAACCAGGAGTGACCTGGGGTTATTAATATTGTCTATGTTTTTAATAAATGAAAGGTCTGGGGAAGCTAGGTAGATAGTGGCTAGAGACTGGCCCCAGAGTTAGGAAGACCTGAGTTCAAATCCGACCTCAGACATTTAATAATTATCTAGTTGTGTGACCTTGGACAAGTCACTTAACAAGTAATTTAACAAAACAAAACAAAAATGAAGGTTCCTTCTCTGTCCTCATTAAACCATCAGACTGGCAGTTGGTCAATCAATGAAAGAAAAAGCATTTTAAGTGCATATTATTGTGGGTCTAGCATAGTGACTGACCCAAAGCACAAACTAGAAACTCATAGCTAATGTTGGGGGAGGAGAACTGGGGGATAAAGTTAAGGGTGATTGTGCACTGGGTAAAGGAAATTTGTTATCTATCATCTATCTATTCATCCATCTATCACTTATCTCTATTATTATCCATGATCTATAGCCTCTCTAGTTATCTAGCTATCATCTATATATCTCTTTTCCAATCTATCGTTTGTCCGTGGATTCATTTAGTTACTGTTTTCTCCATTTATTTATTTTTTGATTTGTTTATTTAGTTCTAGATCCATCAGAAGATTTTAAGTTGTGGTGTTGATTATTGGGTACTAAAAAAGGATGCGTTAAAAACTGATAGAATTAGGGGCCACTAGGTGGCACAGTGGATAGAGCACTGGCCCTGGAGTCAGGAGGGCCTGAGTTCAAATCCGACCTCAGACACTTAATAATTATCTAGCTGTGTGGTCTTGGGCAAGCCACTTAGCCCCATTTGCCTTGCAAAAACCTAAAAAAAAAGTTGATAGAATTGAATCAAGCCAAAAAGCTGAATTATCCACTCAGCTAGTAGTGCATGAGCCTTTTGTTCCTTTTTTTAAATATTGGAAAGAGGATCATCTAAGAGGGTGATCTCATTAAAGAGTTTTAACAGCTGCTCTTTATTTTGGAAAGGCCCTTTAGAAGCTGCCATGCTTTGGTGCCAACAAAAATTACTCCAAATTCTTCCTTGGGTAATCAAGTTAGTCTTGACCCAATCATTCATGCCCTTTGTCTTTGCAGAGGCTTTCACCCTTACCCCAAATACCTTCTCCTCTTAGTTCTGGTTCTTAGAATTCCTAAGCTCTCAGCACATATCTTCCCTTTGGGGGGGGGGGACTTTTTCTGATCTCTCCAGTTGCTAGCACTTTCCCCCTAAAATTAGCTTGTATTTATTATGTCTGTATGTGTATTAAAGTGTGAGATATTCCCATTGGACATAAATGCTTAAGGACAGGAAGAATTTCACTTTAGGTTCTGTATGCTCAATACCCATCATAGTGCCAGGCAAACAGTTGGTGCTTAATAAATGCTCACTGATTGTTGAGTTGACTGGATGAACCAATATTTCTTCTGAGTCCAAGATCCCATGATCAATGAGAACTGAGAAGTTGACAGGATCCCTTGAAATACCTTGTTTGTCAGTGGTAAGTCACTGAACACACAAACACTAGACTTAGGTGATGCCTCAGGGCCCAGAAGCCATCAGATCTCAGAAGAGTCGATACTCTCAGTCAAGATGGAAGATGATGGATGCAATGACCCTTGGAGAGACAGACACATGACGGACCTGAATAGTCTGTCACATAATTCCAAAGCTATGTCATACCCAAGACATATAAAAGACATCAAGGAAATATAATGGGAAAAGATGTGGGCAGGTCCTGTAGCAAGTGTGAGGAATACCCAATCAGCATATAATAATTGCTCTGATACCCACAGAATATCAAAATCTATTGAGAAAGACCTCCAATAAATAACATGGATTTACCATTGTGTTAGATCTTGATGATTCAAAGACCACCAGTCCCTGACCTTAGGAAGAATATAGTACTGGGAAAAACAGCATATATTTATAAGAAAATATGAAATATATACAAATTCAGTATAAATTAATTGGGGAGAGAGCCTTAATGACTAAAGAAAAGTCTCTTTGTATTGTGGTCCTTAAGTTGAGATTTGTCAAAGCTCCAAGTGGACATTCTGAGCATGACAGACAGCTTGGGCAAAGACAAGAAATGGTGAATACAGGGGCATAATGAGTAGACCAGTGTGACTGAAACACAGAAATCATGATGGATAGTAATATACCTGGGAAAAAGAGAGACCAAGGGGATCAGAGACAAGATAGCAGAGGAAAATCACGAATTCCCACAGGCTCTTCCCAAGACCAAGTGAAACAATTTTTCAGCCCAAGACAAACTGGAAGATCTGTGGGAGGGGGCTACAGCACAGCCTCAGTCTATCAGAGCAATCTAGCTCCAGACATCCAGGATCAGCCCATAAGACGCCTGGGTCCATGACTGCAATGGTGATTTCCAGACTTCTCAGTCCTGGTATTGCCAAGGACAACTTGGAAGCTCCATAGGAAAATTCTGTCACACCAGAGTGAAAGGGGAGCCCAGGCCAGCATAGACCTCAGCACAGACCCAGCCTGGGGATCAGGCCTCCAGAGTCACCCAGCAGCTGCTTCCAGAAGGCTCAACCCACCTATGGAAGAGGGGACAGGGGAGACTGCAGAGGTCTCTTTGCTATCCCTGAGGCAGAACTCTCTGACTTTGCCCCCACTCAGATCCAGGTCACAGTCTGGGATCACAGTCTCAGCATAAAGAGCAGAAGCACCACAGAGCTCACAACCTGCAGCAAATCAGGGATCCTCCTCACATTCCAAGACAGAGGGTCATCCACAGACCAGAGCACAGGCCAGGAGAGTGGCCAGAAACCCCCATAAGACTTTTCAGGAACTAAGAATTTGCAGGTCCCTGCGGGGGTGGGGGGGGTTATCCATGAAAACAGCTGCAAAAACCCTCAAAAGCTTGGGACAGTGTATCCTCCATCCTGGAAGCAGAGTCTACCATAACAAAGAGTTAAAATGAAGTTATAGGCTAGGGAAATGAGCAAATAATAAAAGAAAAAATCCATTCACAATTACTTTGGTCCTATGATAAAAATACCAAGTCAGAAGATAACAAAGTCAAAGTTTCTATATCCAAAGTCTTTAAGAAAAATATGAATTAGTCTCAGAATGTGGAAGAGTTCAAAACAGATTTGGAATGCCAAGTAAGAGAGGAAGAGAAAAAATTGAGAAGAGAAATGAGAGCAATGCAGGAAAATAACAACTTAAAAACCAGATTGAGTCAAATGAAAAATGAGTCAAATGAAAAAAAAGTAATCCAAAAAGCCAATGAGGAGAAGAATGCCTTAGAAAGCAAAATTGTTCAGATGGAAAAGGAGATTAAAAAGCTCTATGAAGAAAAGAATTATTTCAAATGTAGAATGGAGCTAAGGGAAACTGATGACTACATGAGAAACCAAGAAACAAAAAAATACTCTAAAGAATGAAAAACTAGAAGAAAATGTGAAATCTCTCATTGGAATAAACAACTGAGGGCAGATAGGTGATGCAGTGGATAGAGCACCGGCCTTGGAGTCAGGAGTACCTGGGTTCAAATCTGGTCTCAGACACTTAATAATTACTTAGCTGTGTATCCTTGGGCAAGCCACTGAACCCCATTTGCCTTGCAAAAACCTAAAAAAAACTGACCTGAAAAACA